>NW_008239541.1:149122-150430 GCF_000691975.1 Corvus brachyrhynchos
GGGGACACCTCTGGGGACACGGGGACACCGTTGGAGGTGGGATAGGGGACATGGGGGTATGGCAAAGGACACAGGGACATCTCTGGGGATGTGGGGACACCCTGGAGGTGGCTTTAAGGGACACGGGGACACCTCTGGGGACACGGGGACACCACTGGAGGTGGGATAGGGGACACGGGGACACCTCTGGGGATGTGGGGACATCATTGGAGATGGGATAGGGGACATGGGGACACCTCTGGGGATGTGGGGACATCATTGGAGATGGGATAGGGGACATGGGGACACCTCTGGGGACACGGGGACACCGTTGGAGGTGGGATAGGGGACATGGGGATATGTCGAAGGACACAGGGACATCTCTGGGGATGTGGGGACACCCTGGAGGTGGCTTTAAGGGACACGGGGACACCCTGAAATGGGACACAGGGACATGGGGACACCTCTGGGGACACCGTTGGAGGTGGGATAGGGGACACGGGGGCACCTCTGGGGATGTGGGGACATCATTGGAGGTGGGATGGGGACATGGTGTCATCTCTGGGGACACGGGGACACCACTGGAGGTGGGATAGGGGACACGGGGACACCTCTGGGGACGTGGGGACACCCTGGGGGTGGCACCGGGGGACACCAGGAGGAGGTTGGGCACTGGAGGTGGCACCAGGGGACATTGGGGACACTCCCAGGGACACACGGGAGGTGGCCCCGAGGGAAGGCGACACCTCGGGCTGTCCCCAGGTCACGAGAGCCCCGCGGAGAGAACTTGAACAGCCCCGAGGTGTCACCGGAGCCCCTTGGGGACATCCCTGAGGTGTCACCGGACCCCCTTGGGGACATCCCCAAGACCCCCAAGGTGTCACCGGAGCCCCTTGGGGACGTCCCCGAGACCCCCGAGATGCCACCAGACCCCCTCGGGGACATCCCCAAGACCCTCAAGGTGCCACCAGACCCCCTTGGGGACACCCGAGATGTCACCGGACCCCCTTGGGGACATCCCTGAGGTGTCACCGGACCCCCTTGGGGACATCCCCAAGACCCCCAAGGTGTCACCGGAGCCCCTTGGGGACGTCCCCGAGACCCCCGAGATGCCACCAGACCCCCTCGGGGACATCCCCAAGACCCTCAAGGTGCCACCAGACCCCCTTGGGGACACCCGAGATGTCACCGGACCCCCTTGGGGACATCCCCGAGGTGTCACCGGACCCCCTTGGGGACACCCGAGATGTCACCGGACCCCCTTGGGGACGTCCCCAATGTCACCGGACCCCCCTGGGCACGCCCCCACGAACCCCAACGCGCCACACA
>NW_008239541.1:151388-152277 GCF_000691975.1 Corvus brachyrhynchos
CCAGTTCATCCCAGTTCATCCCAGTGACCTCCCAGTACATCCCGGTGACCTCCCAGTGCCCCTCCAGTTCATCCCAGTTAATCCCAGTGACCTCCCAGTGCCCTCTCCAGTTCATCCCAGTGACCTCCCAGTGCATCCCAGTACATCCCAGTGACCTCCCAGTGCCCTCTCCAGTTCATCCCAGTTCATCCCGGTGACCTCCCAGTGCCCCTCCAGTTCATCCCAGTTAATCCCAGTGACCTCCCAGTGCCCTCTCCAGTTCATCCCAGTGACCTCCCAGTGCATCCCAGTTCGTCCCAGTGTGTCCCAGTGCATCCCAGTTCATCCCAGTGCATCCCAGTGACCTCCCAGTTCATCCCAGTGTGTCCCAGTGGCCTCCCAGTGACCTCCCAGTTCATCCCAGTTCATCCCGGTGACCTCCCAGTGCCCCTCCAGTTCATCCCAGTTAATCCCAGTGACCTCCCAGTGCCCTCTCCAGTTCATCCCAGTTCATCCCGGTGACCTCCCAGTTCATCCCAGTGTGTCCCAGTGACC
Source organism: Corvus brachyrhynchos (assembly GCF_000691975.1). Lineage (NCBI taxonomy): Eukaryota > Metazoa > Chordata > Aves > Passeriformes > Corvidae > Corvus > Corvus brachyrhynchos. The sequence continues at coordinate 151,923 of NW_008239541.1, forward strand.
TCCCAGTGCATCCCAGTACATCCCAGTGACCTCCCAGTGCCCTCTCCAGTTCATCCCAGTTCATCCCGGTGACCTCCCAGTTCATCCCAGTGTGTCCCAGTGACCTCCCAGTGCATCCCAGTACATCCCAGTGACCTTCCAGTGCTCTCTCCAGTTCATCCCAGTTCATCCCGGTGACCTCCCAGTTCATCCCAGTGTGTCCCAGTGACCTCCCAGTGCATCCCAGTACATCCCAGTGACCTCCCAGTGCCCTCTCCAGTTCATCCCAGTTCATCCCGGTGACCTCCCAGTGCCCCTCCAGTTCATCCCAGTTAATCCCAGTGACCTCCCAGTGCCCTCTCCAGTTCATCCCAGT
>NW_008239541.1:155554-156710 GCF_000691975.1 Corvus brachyrhynchos
GGTTTTCACCCAATTCCTGACACTCCGAGTGCCCCGAATCCCTGGATTCTGATCCCCAAATCCCTGAATTTCGAGCCCCAAATCCCAAAAATTGGGGGTTTGGGGGGATTTGGGGATTTAGGGATTGAAGCTCCCGAATTGTCGGGGTTAGTCCCAAAATTCTCAGGTTTTCACCCAATTCCTGACACTCCGAGTGCCCCAAATCCCTGGATTCTGATCCCTAAATCCCTGAATTCCGAGCCCCAAATCCCAAAATTGGGGATTTAGGGATTTAGGGATTGAAGTTCCCGAACTTTTTGGGATTTTATCCCAAAATTCCCGGGTTTTCACCCAATTCCTGACACTCCCAGCGCCCCGAATCCCTGGATTCTGATCCCCAAATCCCTGAATTTCGAGCCCCCAAATCCCAAAAATTGGGGGTTTGGGAGATTTGGGGATTGAAGCTCCTGAATTTTCGGGATTTTGTCCCAAAATTCCCGGGTTTTCACCCAATTCCTGACACTCCGAGTGCCCCGAATCCCTGGATTCTGATCCCCAAATCCCTGAATTCCGAGCCCCAAATCCCAAAAATTGGGGATTTGGGGATTTTTGGGGATTTAGGGATTGAAGCTCCCAGATTTTCGGGATTTTGTCCCAAAATTCTCAGGTTTTCACCCAATTCCTGACACTCCGAGTGCCCCAAATCCCTGGATTCTGATCCCTAAATCCCTGAATTCCGAGCCCCAAATCCCAAAATTGGGGATTTAGGGATTTAGGGATTGAAGTTCCCGAACTTTTTGGGATTTTATCCCAAAATTCCCGGGTTTTCACCCAATTCCTGACACTCCGAGTGCCCCGAATCCCTGGATTCTGATCCCCAAATCCCTGAATTTCGAGCCCCAAATCCCAAAAAATCGAGGTTTTGGGGGGATTTGGGAATTGCAGCTCCCGAGTTGCTGCTTCCCGAATTTTCGGGCTTTTATCCCCCCCAAAATCCCTGGATTTTACCAAATCCCTGAATCCCTAAATCCCTTCCCTCAGCACCCAAATTTTGGGGGTCCTCACCTCAAATCCCTGAATCCCCAAACTTTGGGGCTGAATCCCCTAAATCCCTGAATCTCAAAAATCCCCAACCCCCCAAATTTTTGGGGTGCCCCCAACTCCCTGAATCCCCCAA
>NW_008239541.1:158308-159091 GCF_000691975.1 Corvus brachyrhynchos
CCCTGAATTCCGAGCCCCAAATCCCAAAAATTGGGGGTTTGGGGGGATTTGGGGATTTAGGGATTGAAGCTCCCGAATTGTCGGGGTTTGTCCCAAAATTCCAGGGTTTTCACCCAATTCCTGACACTCCGAGTGCCCCGAATCCCTGGATTCTGATCCCCAAATCCCTGAATTCCGAGCCCCAAATCCCAAAAATTGGGGATTTGGGGATTTAGGGATTGAAGCTCCCGAATTGTCGGGGTTTGTCCCAAAATTCCAGGGTTTTCACCCAATTCCTGACACTCCGAGTGCCCCAAATCCCTGGATTCTGAGCCCCAAATCCCTGAATTTCGAGCCCCCAAATCCCAAAAATTGGGGGTTTGGGAGATTTGGGGATTGAAGCTCCTGAATTTTCGGGATTTTGTCCCAAAATTCCCGGGTTTTCACCCAATTCCTGACACTCCGAGTGCCCCGAATCCCTGGATTCTGATCCCCAAATCCCTGAATTTCGAGCCCCAAATCCCAAAAAATCGAGGTTTTGGGGGGATTTGGGAATTGCAGCTCCCGAGTTGCTGCTTCCCGAATTTTCGGGCTTTTATCCCCCCCAAAATCCCTGGATTTTACCAAATCCCTGAATCCCTAAATCCCTTCCCTCAGCACCCAAATTTTGGGGGTCCTCACCTCAAATCCCTGAATCCCCAAACTTTGGGGCTGAATCCCCTAAATCCCTGAATCTCAAAAATCCCCAACCCCCCAAATTTTTGGGGTGCCCCCAACTCCCTGAATCCCCCAAAATCCCGGAAT
>NW_008239541.1:159273-160255 GCF_000691975.1 Corvus brachyrhynchos
CCGCTCCCCCGGGGGGCCCCCCCCGAGTCCCTGGCCCCCCCCCCGGGGGGGCTCCGGCTGCAGCTGCTGCGCAGGAAGGGCTTCGTGCGCATCGCCCTCAAATTCGGGTGGGATTTGGGGGGGTTTGGGGTGTCCCAGAGGGGATTTGCCCAATCATACCCTGCCTACATGTTGCCCTCATTTTGAGCTAATGGCAGCGCTCCCAGCATGGCCTTAGCATGAGCTGTGTGACAGCCAAAATTTGAGCAAGGTTTGACTGAACAGTCACACTCTATTTAGACAGAATTTTCTGATCATTATTCTGCTGTCAGTGGTAGGGCTACTCAAAGAAAGGTCTACATATTTCTCTACTTCAGACATGAAAATATTTTGTGAAAAAAAAATTAAAAGGAAAAGTTCTGGAGATCATTTTTAGAAATGGGACTCCAGCATACATTCTTCCTTTTTTTCTGGCAAACTGTATTTACTCTTTAGTAACAGAGTTTAGCAATATGCAGCCTAATGGTATTTAATTCATGCCTATTTTCATTACCAGTTGGTGCTGGTGAGTGCAATATTTGCATTGCTATATAGATTAGATGTAGATAAAAATAAAGGATTTTAACCTTAATAACTGAACAGTTATGTGTAACTTTCCTCCAGAAGAAGAGTTGTGTTCAAGCTGGCCTCTTCTTAACAATGATTGCGCCATTCTGCAAATTTGTTTTATAAATTCTCAAGCATGCAAGTTAAAGAAATGAGAAACACACATTAGAACATGCTCTCTATTGTCTCTGTAGAATAATCACTGTGCTTGTGTTGGGGTTTTAGGAGCTCTCCTGGTTTTTTGGGGGTTTTTTTGGTCTGTTTGTTTTTTTCCTGTTAAAGGAATTTTCCCCATACATGCTGCTAGGGGGAAAAATTGCTGGGTACTTCAGAAAAACAAAAGAGCTACCCACTCAGGGTGGGGTGCATCTGGCTACTCTTTTGTTTCACCTGGGTG
>NW_008239541.1:160953-161422 GCF_000691975.1 Corvus brachyrhynchos
GAGGGGGGATTTGGGGGGACCCAGAGGGGATTTGGGGTGTCCCAGAGGGGATTTGGGGGGATTTGGGGCGTCCCAGAGGGGATTTGGGATGTCCCAGAAGGGATTTGGGGTCCCCAGAGGGGATTTGGGGTGTCCAGGGGTGGATTTGGCCTTCCCGAGGAGGAATTTTGTGATTCCAGCGAGGATTTCAGGCAGGAATTTGGGCTTTCCTGGGGAGGTGGATTTTGGAATTTCCAGGAAGAACCAGAACGGAGCATTTTGGGATCCCCCAAATCGCGCGGATCCCTCCTCCCAAGCCCAAAAAAAACCCCCCTTTGCCCACCCCATTGCCAGGACCCCCCTGGTGCCCGTGTTCAGTTTTGGGGAGAACGAGCTCTTCCAGCAGATCCCGAATCCTCCGGGCTCGCGGCTCCGGCGCTTCCAGGGGCGGCTCCAGCGGATTTTGGGGGTCGCGCTCCCCCTTTTCCAC
>NW_008239542.1:0-838 GCF_000691975.1 Corvus brachyrhynchos
TTTGTGCCTGCTTTGCTTTTCTCCTAATTCTTAACTCACGGAAGGAAAATAAGTAAGTAATGAATATTTTGAACCAAAACCACTACATTTAATTGGTGTTTCTGCCCGGTTTCGAACTCAACTCGCTACACGTAATTAACAACTTGTTTCACTCAGACATATTTTTCACTTTTTTTTTTGAAGAAGTTTGTTTCTTTTCTCTTTCCTAAGAATGTCAAACATCCCAGCATCTAAGATAAAGAAGTTTGAGAGCAAAGAAACTGCAAGCAGCAAAATCACACCTAAATGTGATAACCATTGCTTCACTGTCACTTTGTGTTAGCCCCAAAAAGTTTTAGTTTTTAATAATCGGTCTAGTGCGCCAATTTTTCACTTTTCTTTTATAGGAATCTACCAACACATGAGATAGAGCTATATGAAAACCAATGAAATTTAAAGTGTCACCATAATTGCTTGCATTGTCATTTTGTTAATATTTGTAATTTGTTTGTGTTTTCATTGCAAGTGACTTGGTGAGAGATCAAATAGAAGCCAAAGCATTCTACATATTCTTGAGTTTAATTTTTGTCTAACTTGTTTTGTCTTTTTTTCTGAAAAATGTTGTAGCTAAAGTCTTATAGATGCATAATTTGTCTTCACCAATATTATCCTGAGAGTTGGTATAAGAATTTATATGTGGGGTATGCCCAGCCACTGCCCTGGAGGGATGTCTGCTGAGATTGCACAATCGCCCAGCAGGACTCCCTGGAAAGGCAACCACTTCTTTAGTCACGGCGAGAAAAGTCAGACCCACAATCCTCTAGGAGACCCTATGCAGATCCCTTGTAACCCATTGGCC
>NW_008239542.1:1369-2318 GCF_000691975.1 Corvus brachyrhynchos
CGTGGAGGCGGCCCTGCAGAGCTGAGCTGGAATCACGAGCTGATAATCACTAAAGAGCTGGCAGTCTCAGCACGGTCCCTCCTAGCTAGCAGCTGAGGGAAGACACCGGGCCTCGGGAAGGCGATTCCTTTTGGGACCATCTCTCCAGACCGGTCACCTCTTCCTGGGTCAGAGCTACTGACTCCCTCACCAGCTGTAATATTTATACATATTTGAAATCCTACAAATATAGACTAACCTTCCCAGTTCTGCCTCAGAAAGCTTCAAAATTAATAGAATATAGCTAAATTTTTTAGATTTTCTAATTACTGAATTAAAGAATCTTAACAAAACACAAGCAAATGCTACATGAAAAATGGTTGAATCTACCTTCCTAAACCAAAAAAAGGTAGCCATGGACTGCAGATAGGACATGAATAAAATGCAAAAAATGCCTTCTACCAACTCTCAAACTTATGTGCTGTTGAATCTCATGCCATATGTCTTAAGAGAGTATTTTAACTTTGCCTCATGACTCCTATTTATAGCACATTCTGCAATCTCAGTTGTAGGTGCAGCATGTGATGAAGGCAATTTACTATTTAAAACAGACAAACAAAACTGAAAGAAGAGAAATACCCATAGACAGTGAAATAACAGATCAAGTGATCCCATTAGTATGAGATATTGAAATTCCAAGGAGATCTATTAGAACAATTACAAGCAACCATTACATTTTAGAATGAGGAAATTATTCTGGAGGTAAATGACCAACAGCACGTGGAAATACTGAGCCTAATATTAACAACTAAAGGCTCTGCAGAAGAAATTAGAAAAGAGATAATGAGTCAAGTGTTCCCAAGTGTCTGGGCCACAGATGTACCTGGGAGAGCCAAAAATGCAACCCCAATACAGATCAAACTCAAAGAGGGAAAACAACCAGTTAGAATTAAACAATACCCCCTCAAAA
>NW_008239542.1:3323-5145 GCF_000691975.1 Corvus brachyrhynchos
CATTGTCAACCCAGCTTCCTTTCTCAGTGAAAATCAAGGGGAACCAGAACGCCATGATTGCCTGGAAACTGTCAAAGCCACCTACTCCAGCCGCCCGGATCTAAAGGATACTCCTTTAGAAGACGCACAGACCTGCTTCACTGATGGGAGCAGTTATGTTATCAGTGGAAAGCGGCATGCTGGGTATGCAGTTACCACCTGCCGAGAGGTGATAGAATCCAGATCCCTGCCAACAAACACCTCTGCACAAAAGGCTGAAATAATTGCCCTAACCTGTGCATTAGAGATAGCAAAAAGAAAGAAAATAACCATTTATGCAGACTCAAGGTATGTATTTGGGGTTGTACACACACACAGGGCTGTTTGGAAAGAAAGAGGACTGTTAAATTCGCATGGAAAGAACATCAAACATGCACAAGAAATAATGCGGCTGTTAGAAGCAGTCCAGCTACCTGAGGAGGTACCTGAGAAGGTAGCAATCATGCACATTAAGGCACATCAAAAGGTGAGCTCAGAATTGAAAAAAGGAAATGATCGGGTGGACAGAGAGGCAAAAGAAGCAGCAAAAAGTGAGGTAACAACTGGAGCCTTGATCCCAGATGGACAACTTTCCCTAGAGGGTAAGCCAACATATAAGAAAAAGGACAAGAAATTGATAAAAGATGAAGGGGGAACATTCAACCAAGAGGAATGGGCTATCGCTGCAGAAAGAAAATTGGTTATTCTCTCCCATTTGCTATGGTCACTAGTAAGAAAAGAGCACCAGAAAACACATTAGAAAACAAATGCCTTATATAACTACTTAATTGAGAAAATTATCGCTAGAAATTTATATGAAACCATTGTGCAAGTAACCCAACAGTGTAACTTTTGCCTCCAGACTAATCCCAAGAATACCCCCAAACCAAAAATGGGTCAAATTGGAAGGGGCCATGGGCCTGGACAGCAGTGGCAAATTGAATTTACGGAACTTCCAAGAAAAGAGGGGTATCGATATTTGCTAGTGTTGACAGATACTTTTTCAAGATGGCCAGAAGCTTTTAGCCTTAAGTTGAGAAGTTATGCATAAGAGAGAAGACATATGGTCCCAAGCCTTTATGCAGTTTACTGGACTCATGGGGAAATATTCTGATTTAAAAGATTTAAACCTGCTTACTGTGGTCATGCACAGAAACCAAGTGTATACAAAGCAAGAATGGGAAAAACAAAAACCTTGACAACTTCAGGGAACTGTAAGAGAAGAAATCAAAATAGGATGCCAAATGATTAATGGAACTACTCATAAAAAAAGCAACCCAAATTAGTGTTTCAACTACTCCTACAGACAAACATAATGAAATATGTAGTCATTCAAGTGAAGTGGATTGTTGGTATAATTTTACATTACTACAGACCATTGAAGTAGTTTGTCTTTGGGCCCAGGACAGTAATGGGCTCTCACTCAAATTCCAGATAAATACCATGGCTAGGCCTATTAAGACTGAACCAAAGATTTATGAGATTCGCCCCTATGTAGTGAGGAACACAGGCCAGCAATTATTGCTGTTTAATCCAGAGTAGTCTATTACCGCAGGCCTGGTTCCTACGGTATATCACCGTGTCCCACAGCCATAGGGAGGAGGAGGAGAGATGATCCAGCAGGCAGGAATTGTGCAGCAAGATTTATTCATTTAATTATTTTACAAACTCTTTTATAGACTTTTTTCTTCATAGTCTAATTGGACAAAGGATCAGCCACCCCTTGGGGGTGATTGGCCAAAATCCTAAAACATCCATTGTCAAAATATTTTTCTACTATACCATAAACAAGACTTTCCAAGGT
>NW_008239542.1:5473-6723 GCF_000691975.1 Corvus brachyrhynchos
GCCATGCGGCTGGAAAAATAAACATCTCTGAAACATCTACCACGAATCTGTCCATATATACTTCGCTTTCCACGGGATTCCTGGTTTGAAATATACTTGTTGCAGTAATCCCCGCTGCTACAATCTTCCCTATTAGCATTAGGAAACAGCCAGTGGCAAGTCTCCAAAATACTCCCAGACTTCGCAAAGACCAGCGACCTGGACCACAGACTGATATTAAACACTTGGTGTAGGTCAAGACAATGTATCATTAGCCCTTAGCTGCATACAAGCTCAATTATGGATGCAGTCCACAGCTTCCTTAATTATAAGAGAAAGAAATGAAAGTGTTTTCCCTATTGAAATCCAAGAAGCTGTTTAGAATAATGCTACTAAGTTAGAAAGAAAGCTCCAATCCTGGTAGACTTTGGTAAATTTCACTTACGACCCAATGACTAGCATAGCTACTGCCTTTGTGCTTATTATACGCAATGCCACAGTTTATGTAATTCATCCTATCGTTGCATTGGGACTAAACTATGAAAGAACAGTTTTTTTACCCCTCTGAACATAGAGTATGGGCTCAGATAGTAGGAGAAAAATAGCAAACAGTAAATTTAGAATCTTGCATCACACGGAAACAACAAGGATTTATCTGTGAAATAATATACTTGATGCCAGAGACATATGTCCTGATGTAGAACAAGGCATTTGTCACTTCAAGATCCACCCAGACACTTCACCAAAAACTGTACTTGTATATATTGGTCAAGGTTGTGTGTGCTTAAGAAGTATCTGCACTTTTATGATGATAAATGACAGTAATGTAAATGTAGCTGCCAGGAATCACTCTAATTTTTGTATTTGTAATTTTACCAAGATTGTTGAGTGTGACTTTTTGTATTTAGCATCTGTTGTGTCTCATCAATTGATAAGGTCTAACTACACCATATACCATAAATTGCTACCCACACCTATTAAGATAGACCTCACATTAATAAAGCAATTAATGAAACATCAAGACCTAATTGAGATTTTAAAAGAAATCCGAAAGAACGGGTAAAAGACCTTAGTCACCATCCATCACGACACACAAGAAATAAGCAGAATCTTGCAAAGAGTAAAACAAGACGCAAGCCAAAACTGGTGAGACCCACTTTTCGGGTGGTCACCTACCGCAACTGGCATTCTAAATACGTTATGTCACCCCATAATTGTTTTATTAATTTTGGTGAGTGCTTGCCTTGTGTTGTCTATTATGTTGCTTGTTT
>NW_008239542.1:7837-12931 GCF_000691975.1 Corvus brachyrhynchos
AACAAGGTTATTATGGAAGTGGTAAACAGACTGAACATCTCAAGGGTTGTCTTTTTACATTGTCAGTGGGAGAAGGGGGAAAGGTGGGGGGAGGAGAAGAGTTCTGAAGGTGTGGTATGATTTTATTTTTTCTTTTTCCCTCTTTTAGGTCTGTTAATAAACTTCTTTACATTCTTTCAAGTTTTGTGCCTGCTTTGCTTTCTCCTAATTCTTATCTCACAGAAGGTAAGCAGTAATGAGTATTTTGGACCAAACCACTACACTAACTCTATAGAAAAGGGGGGACTGAATCAGGAGGAGGAGGGGGAAACAGATGTTAAATGATTTGCTAAGAATCTGTTTGTTAAAAACAATGCATACAGCTTGCTCAACACTTATTGTGCCTACCAAAGCAGAATGAGAAGATAGAAGACTATTGATAAAGGGAAGGAATCTTGACCAAAGATCCTGTTTTTGAACCTAAAACTAACTTAAGCCGGCCTTGAAGTTTAGACTTGGGCCAGGGACATAAAGAGCATGTGCAGAGAAGCAAGGTGAAAAGTTCAGAAAGAAGAAGACCCTTTACTTCATCCGAGGAAGACCCTTACTTCATCCCAGACACCCCTGCCCACAACCACCAGACAACACTGCGCAAGCACAACGCGGATGCAAATGACTTTTGGGTTCATTATAATACGAAGCGAGGCTGGGCGGGGCTAGGTGATGAATATGTATAGTCGTGTTGCGAAACTTAATGAATATGGAACTTGTAACCCGATAAATACCGAGCTGAATGCAGCTGTCGGCACGCATGATTTTGGAGGAGCGATCCCCCGTGCGTCCCAGCACTGGAATAACTTATTCCAGTAGTGGAGTCTTTTCTGCATATCATAGCAGCCAGGAGCAGAGCAGATGGGAAACCTGTTGATCCTCTGGCACAGGTTTTCCTCCTCCAAGCAGGCAAATCTGGTGGATTTTTAGGTCACTTCTTTCTCTGCCTTGGTCTTTCCCGGGGTTCGGACTGGCCAGGGCAGCCCCTGCAGGCTCCCTGGGCTGGAGAGAAAAAAAACCCCAAAAAGCTGCTGAAAGGATTTGCTGCTGAAAAGCCTCCAGGCCGGGAGAAGGAAAAAAACCCAAAAAACCCCAGAAGCTTCTTGCCTAACTTGGCGAAAAATTAATCCAGCAAAGACAACAAAGTAACAATCTGTGTAGCCGCCGACCACACTGGAGAGAGAGAGTTTGAACAGAACCCGTGCCTGAGGTTCCCATGCTCTGGCCCCACCCCGTGGTTCATCTTAAAGATACAGCAACCATTTCTGGGCATAAAGCAGATGATTAGGGAATAAAGTATCATCATAAAATCACCCGAAGACATTCCACCCCTTATTCCATATCATTGGCTTAATGCCCAAATTAATAAATTTCAGTTCTAAGCACACACATCTATACATATATACATCTAACTATATACAAATAGTGGCAGTGATATTCAAGAAACAGTGGTATATAGGCATTCAGATATTTCAAACGGTTCTCACCCAAAATCAAATCTCCCAGAGGTACACAACATGTTTCCCCATCCTTCTGCATTACCCACCATGTGCAACCAGGTCCCTGAGCAAAAACAACCCCACGGATAGGTTTGTCTGTACTCGAGGCAGAATGAATCCACAGTCTTTCCTAACAGATCTCTGACATGCACTACTGGAACCTTGTCTCCATCTACTGTATGTAGGGGCTCAGATTGGGCTGGACCAGCTCTATTGGTGGAACCTCGGGTGTTAACTAACCAGGTGGCCCTTGCTAGATGCTGCTCCCAATGTTAAAAAGTTCCCCCACCCAGTGCCTTCAGGGTGGTTTTCAACAATCCATTGCACCATTCCACTTTGCCAGCAGCTGATGCATGGTAAGGGATATGGTACACTCACTCAATGCCATGTTCCCTAGCCCAGGTGTTGATAAGGCTATTCTTGAAATGAGTCCCATTGTCAGATTCAATTCTCTCAGGGGTACCATGCCTCCAAAGGACTTGCTTTTCCAGCTCCAAGATGGTGTTATGGGCAGTACCTTGAGGCACAGGGTAGGTCTCCAGCCATCCAGCAGTGGCTTCTGCCACTGTGAGCACGTAGCGCTTGCCTTGGCGTGTTTGAGGCAGTGTGATGTAATCAATCTGCCAAGCCTCCTCATACCTGTATTTGGACCCCTGCCCACTGTACCACAGGGGCTTCACCCACTTGGCCTGCTTGATCACAATCATGGATAACCTGGGAGATACTGTTGGGGTGGCTCAGCCTGCTCTCGGGCTGAAACCATCAAATGTCAGTCAAACCAGGGCCATCCACTGGGCGGATTTCCCCACCCAGGACAGTGGATGGGAAGGCAGACCAGAAGAGATCTAGGTTACCTCCCCCGGGTAGCTCCCAATCCTAAATTACCTCCCCCTGTTCCAGAAATTTTCTGGTTCCTGGACCCTCCTGCAAATAAACCTGTTGGAACCCATACCAGAAGCCCCTCCCGACTTCTTTGCCTCCGGACTAACACGGGTCTAATCCATCAGTCGCCCGACGTGCTTCCTCTGAGGAGGAGCCAGCGCACGCATCCATCTCACGCCTATTCCACTGAGCCGTCCAGTGAGGACGCTGTGGAGGCTAAAACTGCGTCCCCTCTGCCCGGGGGCACGCCGAGGCTTGTGATTACAAGCCCCCGGTTGTGTTAAGATACCGTCCATGGTTAGATCCACCCCTTGGTCTCGTGCCTGCCTATAGGTGGCATCTCTGCCCTGATGGCCTGAGGCATCATGGGCCCATCGAGCTAGGAACAACTCTCCTTTATGTTTCCAATCTAAGTCTATCTGTGACACTTCTATCTTTGCAGCCTGATCTACCTGCTTGTTGTTTTGGTGTTCCTCATTAGCCCTACCCTTGGGGACATGGGCATCTACATGGCAGGCTTTCACAACTAGCTTTCCTACACGCGTAGCAATGTCTTTCCACTCTTCAGCAGCCCAGATTGGTTTTCCCCTACGCTGCCAATTAGCCTTTTCCCACTTTTCCAGCCAACCTCACAGAGCATTGGCTACCATCCATGAATCAGTGCAGAGGTATAGCTTTGGCCACTTCTCTCTTTCAGCAATATCCAGGGCTAGTTGAACAGCTTTGAGTTCAGCGAGTTGGCTCAATCCACCTTCTCCTTCAGTAGCTTCTGCAACCCATCGTGTGGGACTCCATACAGCTGCTTTCCACTTTTGTTTCATCCCTACGATGCGACAGGAACCGTCGGTGAAAAGAGCGTAGCGTGTGTCTTCTGATGGCAGTTGGTTTTACGGTGGAGCTTCTTCAGCACGTGTCACTGGTTCCTGTTCCTCTTCATCAGTGAGACCAAAGTTTTCACCTTCAGGCCAATTTGTGATTATTTCCAAAATCCCAGGGCGATTCAGTTTTTCAATATGGGCACGCTGTGTGATGAAAGCAATCCATTTACCCCATGTAGCATTTGTGGTTCAGTGGTAGAATTCTTGCCTGCCACGTGGGAGACCTGGGATCTATTCCCAACCAATGCACCAAAAATGTTGTGGTTTGAAGCTGGCTAGGTGCCAAGCCCCATGAAATCTGTTTATTTTCATAAGGGGAAATAAGGATTATTGAGGAAAACGTAGACACTTCGAGGCAAAACAGATCCACACTTGAACAATTACAGTATAAAGAAAATTTATTACTAACAGAATAAAAAGTAAAAAGAAAGAATAAGAAATTAGAGTAACTTTCAAGCACCTTTCTCTCCCAGTACCTCCCCCCTTCCACCAACCCGTACAAGGGAAAACAAAACATGGGGTTTGGTCAGTGTTCCATTTCTTAAGAGTCTTACTTTATTTTTAAGCGAAAGGGTTTCTTCTGCTGGGCCATGGTCTCTAGGAACTTCTTTAGTGTGGTTCAAACTTTCACAGGCAACAGCCCTGCCCGTATCTGCTGCAGTGAAGAAATGTCTCCCATGGTTTAGCAGTCTTCTCAGAATTGCTAATCATGGGTCATAAATAACATGGGGTTTAGTTTTTTAAGGATGTAGTGAATTGAACCTGAGTTGATGGGCAGTCTTTTAGACTAATGACGCTTCTCACAATTTACGTATTTAACCGCGCAGAAAGGCTGGAATTTCCTTTCTTTCCAGCTCGCCTGCCGGAAGGTAGGGGGCCTCGGAGCCTCCAGGCTCCACCGGGCGAGGGCCCCTGCCCTCCTCCCCTTTTCCCAACGCCGCGGCATGGACCCTGGGTCGCTGGGAGGGGGAACTATCCCAGAGCTGCAGGCAGCTAAAACCAGCCATGGACTGCCACATAGCTAAACCCATCCAGCACAGCATCTTGAGACCCTCTCCTCTCCATGCGGAGCCAGAAGAGCCAACGGGAGCCAGCGTAGTCTCGTGTCTGCAGCCAGCACACTTTGTGCCAAACTGAAGAAGACACCATGCAGCCAGCAGCACAAAGGGAGTGAGGCTTTGTCTACAGTAAAGCCTGAACAAGAACAATTTTCAACATGGCGGCTTCAGAGAGAAAGAGAACGTGAGTCATGTGAGACGAAGCTGAAAATGGCGATGGGAGAAAAGAGGGCAGTGCTGCGTTAGGGTTAGGGTTTCTCGCACGTAGCTTAAAAAACTTCTTGCATGCCGTGGTAAGAAACTGTAATATCACAAACTTTGTCTCTTTAATCCATTTGAAGTACATGGGGGGATGGAGAATTCACGTGTGGCCCATGAAGATTGTGAAGAGTGCCTATGCCAGGCTATATAGAAGCAGTGACAGGCTTTTAGAGACTTGTGGCGAAGAAAGCCTTTGTGTTCAGGCCAAAATAACTTATCCTTAGAAAGATTAATAACCCCATGTGATGGCTCATGTTTTGCAGTGTGAAGGAACTGTGGGATTTTTCATGGGAGAGATGTTTTACACCACAACAGATTGTTTCTTTCCAGGTGGGTCTGCTATTGGTGGCAGTTTGGGAACCACGTGCAACTGAAGAAAACCCTTTTTTCCTTAAGAGAGACTTTTCAAGAACTGCAACACTGACTAAAATCCCATGTTCTGTTATCCTTTGCGTGAGTTGGGTAAAAGGAGGGAAGTGCTGGGGG
>NW_008239542.1:20330-22435 GCF_000691975.1 Corvus brachyrhynchos
CTCAATGGATGCTCTGCATTCCAGTCATCATCTGAAGGTTGCCTTGGAGGTTGTTTGTTCTGCTTCTGGTGCTGCAGGTCAGGGCGAACGCATCTCACAGGTAGCCATCGTACCCCAGTATCTGTGGAAACACAAGCATACCTACGACCCCAAGCAATGAGCTCATGAGGGCCTTCCCACTTTTTAGTGAGGAGGTCCCGTACCCAGACTTTCGCTCGAGGTGATGCCATGAAGATTTTTGCCTTTTCTTTTATACCCCTGTTATACCTTTTTACAGCTTCTGTATTCCTAGCACTTTTTGCCTACATTCTTGGACTTGTTTGTTGAGCTAAGAGACTAAACATTTTTAAACATTTTAGAAGCTTCGTAGCTAGGGATCAGTGTGCCCCAGACCCCAAGGTCCTCTCCAGAACATATTCTGTAAACCAAGATAGAACCATCCAGGGGAAGGTTCCTTGGGGAGGGGGGGCTCACTTGAACCTCTCATTGGGGAATCTTTGATAGATATGCTAATTAGTAAAGCCTATAATGTTATACCCAATGTTGGGAGGGACACACGAGAGGAGAGACACAGAGACACAGGGAAAGACTCGGTGGGGTACATCTTGATGCATATGACCTGGACATGTACACCTAAGGATCCTTAAAAATAAATACCAAGGTAAAATCCCTTTTCCCCTTCTAACCGTGTATGCCTCTTGATTTTAAGACCAGGAAAAGGCATCAAAACCACGACAAAGAATGAGCTATTCCAGCCTGAAAGCAAAGGCATTATTCTTTAATCTCTAAAAGTCTTTCACAACATCTATGGGCTCTGGTGTTGAGCCCTTTTCACAGGCTGCTTATAGAATATTTCATCTGCCTCTTCATCATGTATGGGTGGACTATAACAGACTCCCCCCAAGATATCTGCCTTTTTAGCCTTCCACCTGGTTCTTACCCATAAACACTTGACATTGCCATCAGTAAGCTCTAGACAATCAAAACGCTCCCTAACATACAGGGCTACCCCACAGCTTCTCCTTCCTTGCTTGTCCCTTCTGAAGAGTTTATAGCCATCCATTGCAGCACTCCAGTTGTGCAAGTCATCCCACCATGTCTCCATGATTGTAACTTTATCATAGTTTTCCAGCAGCACAACAGCTTCCAGCTCCTCCTGCTTGTTGCCCATGCTGTGCGCATTGGTGCATTGCCATGTGGATCTCCATTATCTACTTCCACTGAACTGGCAGACTGAAGGACCTCACTAGCACACTGTCCCTCAAACATTGGTGTGCTGGCCCCAGTCTTATCTTTAGAAAGCCTGTTTTTATCCCTTTCCCTCTTCAAATCTAGTTTAAAGGTCTTTCAATGACCCCTGCTAGCTCCTGTGCAAAGATACTTTTATGTCGGGGTCTCCTCCACCTGCCATGTAGTCCTGGGAGAGGGGCCCTGAGGGGACAGAGATGGGGTTTCCTCGCCCCTGGGCAGCCTCGTTCCCGATTGGTTGGTGTTTCCCTGCGCGGGCAAGGACCCTCGGTCCCGCATTGTAAGAGTTCCTCGGCAGAGCTCCAGCCATGCGGTTGGAGAAATAAACATCTCTGAAACATCTACCAAGAATCTGTCCATATATATTTCTTTTCCACGGGACTCCTTGTGTGGTACACGCATGTTACAGAATCCCCGCAGTAACAAATGGTGGAGAGTTGCTGGCAGAACGATCCCCGATCCCTAAGTGACTGATTTGTGTGAGTAAACCCTAGAAACTTTGGATTCCTCTTCTTGGTTTTGTTTTGCTATTCCATATCTAAACTATGGAGGAACTGTGGGAAGACTCTTGGCTCTCAGAGCCGCATATGGACATTTATCTTAAAATGATTCTTGAACAACGATTTGTAAATTTTAGCTTAATTCAAGCTCAAAAAGAACTGAAACATTTCCTTTCTTGGTTGTTTAAGAATTTTTTCTATGTTCCTTGGGATTTAATTCTTACCAAAGACTTTTGGAAGACCGTTTGGACACAGTTAATTTTTGAGTCAAAAAATATGCCAATGGAAGAATATTTTTGTGAATATTATTGAATTACCGAGACTGTTGAGCAATGTCAGCTGTGTCCTGACGAAGAG
>NW_008239542.1:22612-27016 GCF_000691975.1 Corvus brachyrhynchos
GGCCCGGCCCCAGCGGAGACGCGCGCTGGAGCAGGGCGCGGGGGAGTCATCGCTGGGGGGCCCGGCCAAGACGTGGGTGCAGCGCCTGGCAGCGGCAGCGAAGCTGTGACCAGAGGAGGCGACGCACGGAGAACTGAGCGGCCCGGCCCGGCCCGCGCGGCCCCGAACGCGACCCCGGGAAGAGCGCGCAGGCACCAGCAGCCCCGACAATTCCAACACGGGAGCGACCAAAGGAGAGAGCAAAGACGCAGCGAGACAGAAAACAGCAGCCACTCGGAAAAAGGAAAAGATCATAGTAACTAAGATCTTAGGGATAGTAAAATGGTATAATGTTAAGCAAAATTATGGTTTTATAACAAGGTGTGACAACCAGCAAGACATATTCGTGCATAGAACTGCTATTAAAAAGAATAACCCTGAAAAATGCATCCCAAGCTTGGCAGATGGAGAAGTCGTGGAATTCAAAATTATACGAGGTAGAAAAGGGTTACAAGCGTCGCAGGTCACTGGGCCTGATGGTGTTCCTGTAAAAGGCAGTATATATGCAAAAAATCGTAGTCATGTTAGACAATATCTCCATTGTAAGTCCCCCCTACAGTCTCCCTTTCCTAATCCCACCTTTCCCTTTTACCCTATATCCTATTACCCCCAGTGTATTCCCAATCCGTTTTTCATCCATGGTTTCCCTCACAAAACCATACCTTTGCCAATTGTTTCCCCAAAAATCCCTTTCCAATGCCGAGTGGGGGATGAAAAGGGGGAGGGAAGAAATTAAACCTTCTCCTGCCTCAGTTTCCCCACAAAGCATGCTCAGAGAGTTCTGTCTCCCTTCTGTCAGCCCTAAGATGTTCCAGAGAATCTGTTTGGACATTTAAAGACTCAGGAGGGTGGCTTGTTTTGTTTTGAAACTGTTCTTGTTATGTTTATCCAGTTGTTTTCATTCTCCTTTTATTAAAATAAAACGGGTGAGGTGTTGGGGTCCCTCCCCTGCCGTGTAGCCCTGGGAGAGGGGCCCTGAGGGCACAGACACGGGGTTTCCCTGTCCCTGCTCAGCCTCGTTCCCATGCCTCGTTCCCGATTGGTTGGTTTGTGTTTCCCTGTGCGGGCAAGGACCCTCGGTCCCGCATTGTAAGAGTTCCTCAGCAGAGCTCCGGCCATGCGGCTGGAGAAATAAACATCTCTCTGAAACATCTACCAAGAATCTGTCCATATATATTTCTTTTCCACAGGACTCCTGGTTTGATACATTGTGTTGCAGTATCTGCACTGTAACTATTTTATCCCTTTGAGACAGGTGTACCCAGAAAACTCAGTGTTGTGCAGACTGACCATGATGAAAAAAATCAAAATTCTGACAATGACACCAGGCTCGGAGCCAGCTATTGATCTGCTGGCCCTTCTTGTTTCTTCCCTCATCATTTCTTGCAACTGGAAGGATAGAGGAGAACACTACTTGTGCTCCTGATCCCTTAACCAGCAGTCCCAAGGCCTGAGGTCTCTCTTGGTTGCCCTTAGACTTCTTGTTGCAACTTTATTGCTGCCTACCTGAAAAGTCAATAATGGAAAATAATATAAAGGCTGTACCAGGGTAGTGAAAGGAATGAGAGACTTGTCTTTACTAACAAGCTGTGGGCCTGCTGGAAGATAAAACTAGTACTGAGAGATAGAAGAAACAATGGGAAGGATTCCACTGATTGATGAATGGAAAGAAAGAGATTTGTCTTTACAAATAAACTATAGGTCTGCTGATAAATTAAATTGGATATTGAGAGATGAAAGAAACAATAAGAAGAACCATAAGAATTAAAATAAAGGGAGGGGTTATACATTAGAAGGGACTCTTAGGTATTAGGAGTTTTGGGAAGTCTGTACCTCTCAAGTACCTCAGCCAATGGGGAAAGAGAGAGGGAAATGCCATCAGGAAATTAGGATAAATAGGAGGCTGCGCTCTCCAAAAATTTGAGACGCCCCAGGGGAAATGCCCCATGGCCTCTCCCTTTCTTCGAATAAAGTAACAGGACTCCTCTGTCTCCTTTTTGGACATGAACCTCTGGTGTTTGTGGATTAATTTTCCTGACAATTTGGGGACTCTCATCTGGGATATTTCCACAGTCCAGGGCCGGTGGGCAGCGAGCGGAGCTGAAGGTGCACCTCACCGAGTTTCGGTGATCAGTTCCCCTTGGTGGCGGACAGCACAGGGCAATCAATTGGATTCCCGAGACTGTCCAGGAGACAGACAAGTGGCAGAACAGGGGGGTCCATGAAGAGTCCACAGGGAAGGACCGCTGAAAATCTCACCAGTGAGTATAATGGGATCTTTGGGGAGCAAACCTGGGAGGGCACCCATGGAGGGTAGCACAGGTAAAACAAGGCACCCATGGAGGGTAGCAAAGGTAAAGCTGGGAAGGGGTGAATCGTGCCGAAACTGGGCCAGGAGACACTTCAGAGACAGAGAAGTGGGTATTTGCTTTATTCGGCACGCTGGGTGTGTGGGGATCACTCCTCCAAACACACACACTGGTGCTCCCTACAACACAGTATTATGGGTTAAATTATGAATATTCATCACATTCCTTGGGACAGGCATGGTTATACAAATTATTTCTCGGAAGTCAATAATATCATTAGCATACGGATCACGCATGCATTGCATGTCCTGGTGATCGCACTGAGGAAGGCCTCTCCTCTTCCTCAGGGGTCTTTCTGATGAAGGTCAGTAGTCTTACTCACAGTGCACTTTTCACCTTTCTTCCTGGGCATGCGTAGTCCTTTGAGGAATGATTCAGCGGTCTCAGAGGTGATCCTTGTCCCCCCTATCTTGACAAGATTAGGGCAAATTCAGCTTCTTAGGTTTTGTAATTAACATCTGCTGTCTGAACTAACATTTGCTGTCTCCCAATAGTTAACTGTGCTTACATGAGTTAGCTATTGACTGCCCCTTCCTCAATCCCCCCTTTTCTTTGGTTAATTGTAATTCTTTACAAATATTACATGTCTTTAAAGTAAGTACCTTTCTCTATCTTATTTCTAAGTTTGTGCTTGTGCCATTGAGCATAAGCATCGCGATTCCAAGTACATAATATCATACAACAGTAACTATTAATACAAACACTAAGTAACAATGCAATAACACAAATAGCTATTACAAACAATTGTTTAAGTCAGGGTAAGTTGGGTAACCATGATGTAAGTTTGTCCCATACCTCTTTAAACCCCCAAGAAGTGTCATCCAAGGTGATCTGATGTAATGTCTGTGTTTTTTCCAGAATTGTATGCAAATCTGTTTCTATTTGTTTGTCTAAATCAACATAGCTGCAACAGCTTGTATTTATAACTGTACATACTCCTCCTTCCTTGGCATACAGAAAATCTAATGCAAGTTTATTCTGTATGGCTAATTGTAAGATGTTCTTAATCTTGATTTGCTGCGCTCTTATGGCATCTGCACTGGCATTCATTATGGTTTCTACAGTAGCAGAAAGGTTCACTATTGCTTTCTCTAGTTCACTTACTCCGAGTCCCGGTATAAACCATCTGGCAAAGCTGTGAAATCTAGTGGGCCTATCTATTAAGGGGTTTGATGTCCTTTTGGTCCTCCGTATAAAAGTCCGGAGTAAGCCTTGTAGTTGAGAAATACAGTAATGTGGGGAAATACCGGTCCTATGGCACAGCGGCCTTGCCATCCCAAGGGTAAAACTTTATAGGCCTTGTGACCACATATCCAGTACCAACCCTGCCCTGTGGGCACTGGCCAACCCTTTGGCTTTGGTCCTCATCTTGTTTGATTCTTATTCCACATGTTGGCCCGCCCATAGGTCCAGAATTCTGAGCAGTTAGCATAACTCCCTATAAATGTTAAGTTCCCGCATTTGGAGTCTGTCTTATTCCCTCCTGAGTTTTTAGGTACAGATTCTTCCCAGCACCGCTGCACGCAGGATACTGGTGAGAACGCAATTATTGGCTCTTCAAGCTCTAATTTCCACTGAAGTTGATCTAGGGATATGTTGACATAATGTGAAAGCCTGTTAGTACTAAGTGCAGCATAGATTGTTGTTGTATTAGGGAATGTTGCCCCAACCAAAGGAGAGCCTCTAGCAGAATTTTCAGGCAGTTGGGAACATATCCAGCAATCAGTTAAATTAAAATTCTCAACAACACCTTTGAGCAATCGAAGGTATGTATTCTGGTCCCATGCACCTGCCCCAATTACCAACGTTACTAGTATGGTCCAAATCATGTTGTGTTGATTTTTCGTAGCTGAAGGCGCAGAGGTCCTGTTCTTCTTGCCTCCCACTCTGGCTTTGGCGCAGGTTTGGTCCTGGTATAATGGATCCAGGTCGGTTTTCCTTGTACTTTAATTGCTGTATGAGTGGTCAGCAGTGTCTGATAAGGTCCTTCCCATTT
>NW_008239542.1:32817-33987 GCF_000691975.1 Corvus brachyrhynchos
ATCTTGATTTCTAACAACCAATTCAAACCTCTTTGCTACCTTTTCAGGGTCTTCTCTATACATTCTGGCTGCCTCCCTCCAGGTATCTAAATCCAAAGCTGTAAATGGTGTTTGAACTTTTGTTATTCCCCTGTCTGGCCCCACCACTTAGACAAGTGGTGCTATGAGCTTCTTTTCTACAGGGGCCTTGCTCCTAGTTCTGGATGATATTCCTGAGCCAGTCTCACTTGTTCTTTCATCCCCACTATCCTCTGAGGATGTTTGGGATGCTGGGGACATCGTTCCTGATGTTAGGGTGCCACCACTGCACCTCATTAGCTCCTGGCTTTCCAAGGGATGCTGGTCTCTCTCAGCTTTGAGCTTTAAACATCTTTGCCCAATACTGCATGATGAGCAACACCTCTTCATGCAGTTTTTTCCTTTTTCCTCCTTTTCTAGGAGGAGGACCATAGAGTCCTGTGGTGCCAGATTGAGGCCACATTGTTTCTGCCACTCTGGTTTGCGTCTTAAGGTAAAAAAACCAATCTGCATAGGAGGACTCATCCCATTTATTCTCCCTCCTTAAAAATAACATTAATTGCAATAGAGTGTTATATGTTAAAGAGCCATTTTCTGGCCATTTTTCACCATCATCTAATCTGTAGAGTGGCCACCACTAATTACAATATTTAATTAGGGTGCTCTTTTTCATATTCCCTCCAGGGACTTCTTTCTAATAGACAATACCACTTTCTAATACATGTACACAAAACCCAAGCTTCACAACTGTTTCCACACTAGGCACGGGATTTCAAAAGGGAAGTCAGCTGGGGCTACATTAGAAAAGCATTGGGGCCTGGGTGTTCTCAATCCAGTAACTAAAATCTTTCTCCTCTAAAAATCCACCCCCCCCTTCGGACAGTAAGGTTGAATTCCAAACCAGTGGTTTATATGATTTATACTCATTCACTCTTTGCCAAATGCTTCGCTTTTCTCTGGCCAAGCCCGTCGCCGGGGTACAGAACCACAGACAGAGCCCCCCACTCGCTTCACACTTTGACAGCACGTCTCACCCACTCTCACTCACACAGCAGCAGAATAGCAACAGACAAAACAAAAATAGCAGTACAATAGCACATGACAGCGGAGTCCAACCCCTTAAAGGTACCTTTCACAGTGGGGTCCAACCCC
>NW_008239542.1:34108-35411 GCF_000691975.1 Corvus brachyrhynchos
GCAAGTGCATTTTATTCAACCGCTGTTAGTAGATGTGGGGGATAGGTTTGAAATGCATGAATACCTGTTTGTTCCTAATTGTGATTGTAATTTACTGGGAAAGGATTTGATGGCTAAAGTGGGAACGCAAATTAGTATTGTGAAAATGATACAGACGCTAATGCTGTGGTAACTTTGTGTAAAATGTCTGAGAAGGCTTATGCTGAAATAAACCCAGAAGTGTGGGCACTCCAGGGAAATACGGAAAATTAGATATGGAGCCTCTCCAAATTACTTTGAAGCAACCAGGACAAGTGGTGTCTAAAAAGCAATACCCTCTTTCAAGGGAGGGAAAGAAGGGGTTTACAGCCTGTCATTGAGTCCCCGCTAAAGGCAGGTCTTTTGGAGCCAGGGATGTCTCCCTATAACACTCCTATCCTGCTGGTTAAGAAACCAGATGGAACCTACAGAATGGTGCAGGATTTAAGAATAATAAATGGAATTGTCAGACCAAGGCATTCCACAGTTCCAGATCCCTATACCATCCTGAATCAGATCCCTTCTTCACATCAGTATTATTCAGTACTAGATTTGAAGGATGCTTTCTGGGTGTGACCAATTACAGAGGACAGTAAACAGTATTTTGCCTTTGAGTGGGAACAGGAGGAAAAAGAGAAAATGGTAAAACAACAATTGACCTGGACAGTCCTCCCGCAGGGATGTAGAGAGTCACCGGTTTTGTTTGGGCAAGCCTCTTCTTAGGTTTTGTAATTAACATCTGCTGTCTGAACTAACATTTGCTGTCTCCCAATAGTTAACTGTGCTTACATGAGTTAGCTATTGACTGCCCTTACTCAGGGGCCCTGGCAAATGGGATGATGATCCCAAAATATCTCAGAAGAATCCCTTGGAAGAATGTGGAGTTGGTTTACACATTCTCCCAGAGGTAATTAAGGACATAGATGCCCAGAAGGGGCAATAATGGGAGTCGAGAAGGGGTCTCGACAATCCATGCCCGAGAGGACAATAAGGGAAAGTCAAGAAGGGGTCTCGACAATCCATGCCTAGAGGGGGAAATAAGTGGAGTCGAGAAGGAGTCTTGACAAGAGGAGATGGACAAGTAGGGTTAATATGGTTGAGGCAATGCTGCAGCTCTCTTTGTGAAGATGCCTTTCAAGGCAAAGAGCAGCAGGACCAGGCGCGGAGCTGCGGGACTGGGAGCACGGGCTGGGGGCCTGTGGGGGCTGTGGGGCAGCCGGGACTCAGCTCTAGGCAGTGCCTGACCCTGCCACTCCCGGGCAGGGGCGGGCGTGGGCCCCCGGCC
>NW_008239542.1:35426-42129 GCF_000691975.1 Corvus brachyrhynchos
CCCCGGCCGCCTGTGTTGCTGCTGGCCGTGCCCGCCGGGAACACTGGGGGGCTGAGGAGCTGTTTGGACACTGGGGCAGGACAGAGACCATCTCTGGAATACGGTGTGTGGTGAGGAGAGTGAACACAAAGAGGAGGAAGAAGGAATATCTGGGAAATGCAGATTGTATGTGGAAGGATTAGAATTTTCTTTTAAGCATTTTGGTTGGTTCACTGGAGAAACAAGAGATTTTGAGCTCTGGGAGAATGAGTACCCACAGGCAGTATTGGAGGGGACTAGAGAAAAGGTAGAATAAGTCCCTGGATGAACTGATTAGAATGATACAGCAAGTATATGTAAGAAGGGATGAAGAAAAGGCAAAAGCAAAGGCAAAGGTGATGGCAGAGTTTTATAGCCCCAGAGGGATAAACTGCAGGGCCCAAGGGGTCCCCTGGGATAGAAGGGACGAGGGTTGGCCACAAGGATGTGGCAGAGGCATTCCCTCCTCAGCAGGGGAGAGCCAACCCAAACAGCGGTTGGGAAGGAATTAGTGTGTGTCTGCAGGGCATAGGGACACTGAAAGTGAGAATGTCCGAAGAAACAGCTGGATCCTCAGGAGGAGGAAGTCCAGAGGATAATGGAGATGGGTTGTTAGGGCTGTTAGAGGCTCCCATTATACCAGGGACCCACCACACTGGAGCCCTTGCTAACTTTTAAGGTGGGTCTGGATCAAGAAGAGGTGTGTTTCCTGGTAGACACAGGGGCCTCTCGATGCACTTTAAATTTTATCCCTAAGGGGGGAAATTGTCAAAAAGATCTTTGATTATTCAAGGGGTGAGTGGAAAGGATGAGCAAGTGCATTTTATTCAACCGCTGTTAGTAGATGTGGGGGATAGGTTTGAAATGCATGAATACCTGTTTGTTCCTAATTGTGATTGTAATTTACTGGGAAAGGATTTGATGGCTAAAGTGGGAACGCAAATTAGTATTGTGAAAATGATACAGACGCTAATGCTGTGGTAACTTTGTGTAAAATGTCTGAGAAGGCTTATGCTGAAATAAACCCAGAAGTGTGGGCACTCCAGGGAAATACGGAAAATTAGATATGGAGCCTCTCCAAATTACTTTGAAGCAACCAGGACAAGTGGTGTCTAAAAAGCAATACCCTCTTTCAAGGGAGGGAAAGAAGGGGTTTACAGCCTGTCATTGAGTCCCCGCTAAAGGCAGGGCTTTTTGAGCCCGGGATGTCTTCCTATGCTTTCTGGGTGTGACCAATTACAGAGGACAGTAAACAGTATTTTGCCTTTGAGTGGGAACAGGAGGAAAAAGAGAAAATGGTAAAACAACAATTGACCTGGACAGTCCTCCCGCAGGGATGTAGAGAGTCACCGGTTTTGTTTGGGCAAGCCTTGCAGAAAATATTAAGAGAGTTTATGCCACCCTCGGGAGTTAGGTTGTTGCAGTAGGTGGATGACTTCCTTTTTATCAAGGGAACAGGAAAAGGTGGTTGAAGAGGCTACTGTGAAGCTGCTTCATTTTCTTGCTGTTATAAATGAAAATGGTAATTCATGCTTGTGTACATAAATGTATATATTAATTGTACAAATAAAAACACCTAAGCCCAAACCCCAGGCCAGGGACGGAGAAAATTTCGCAAGCCTTGGCAGCAGCAGAGAAGACAATACGGCCAGGAATTAATCAGCATACAAAAAAGTCTATCTCCGGGTGGAGGTAGACCTTATCTGGAGCTATTAACACCACACCTGATGAAACTGATTAACATCTCAGAGTCGTTAAAGGAGTATCCCATTCCGAGAACTAAGAATAACTGCTCCAGGAATCAGAGATGGACAATTCATCATCCAAGACGGAAAATTCATCAGACCCAGGAAATGCTTTGTGCAGTCCAACTTCGGGACAAGAAAACATCATGAATATGCTAGATTGCGAGAAGAATAGAATTAATTCGGACTCTGCCCAAGAACTGTATAAGAAGGAACCAGCCGAAGCAGCACTGGTGAACTTGGGGATCTGACCTGATGATCTGACGTGATAGAGGTCAGATCTGTGTTCACCCAGCACCGATCCTGGGCTCGGGGCTGACCTTTTTCCGATCATGGCTTTCTGTGTGACCGATCTTTCGGCCGTGGAATAAAATCTATTTCTTTATTAAATTTAATTTGGCTGAATTTCTTTACTTCAAATGGTGACCCCAACGTCATCCGATTTGGGGTATCGCTGACCCTCTCTCCATCCGGGAGGTGCCCCGCTGATTCTAGCGGCCTGGTAGGATAGGTGGGTTCTGCGAACCAATCGGACCACCAAACTAAATTCAGACCAGTGCCATGATCGAAAAAGGGGGGATAAAAGGAGCTTTCGGGGATCTCAAGGGGGGACCCAGGGTAGGATCTCCGGAGCCGCGGCATAAGGTTTTTCACTCAGAAAACTCTACGTGCACGAAGAACCCACACAGGAAAAGGAACCATAAGTATTGCATGGTTGAGTGAAGGGTGATCGAGTGTGTGTGAGACGTGATATTATCACGAAGCGAGTGGGGACCCCAAGATCGCAGTTTCTCTCTCCCGAGAGGGAAGAGGTCGTGTGAGACGTGATATTATCACGATGCGAGTGGGGACCCCAAGATCGCAGTTCCTCTCTCCCGCGAGGGAAGAGGTCGGTCATGGGGGAAGCGAACGAAACGGGATAGAACTCCGTTCCACATGTCAAACCCAAATAACTTGGGACATTCGGGGGATTGATCACAGGAAGGCCAGAAGGGAAGGGAACGTTCCCTACGAGTTCGGGGAATTGGTAAACCTTCTGGTCTCGGACTAGGTACTCGAACTAGGTAGTCCAGGTAAGGAAAGTAGGTACCGATTAAAAAAAATAGGTACTGATTGAAGTTGAGAGCTGTTACCAGCGGAAAACCCCCAGAGTGGTTCACTGCGGGGCCAGTAAACTGGTAAAGAACAAAAAGTAGGTACCGATTACAGTTTAAGAAAAGGAACGCTAGCGAAACAATTCTTTTAGGAAAAATGGGGCAAAAGAAAAGCAAAGCCCAGAGAAAATCTCAAGAAAAATCCACGGAAAGAAAAGAACCAGGTATACCTGAAATTCCCAGAGGTAGTCCCTTAGAATGGATGTTAGAACATTGGTGGGACTGTCCTGAGAGGAGAAGTAAATCTAAAGAAAGGATGATATATTATTGTGTCGAAGTGTGGGGAGGTAAAGAGATCAGAGAACATCTAATTTGGCCCATGTTTGGCACCTTCAAGAAAAATCCACGGAAAGAAAAGAACCAGGTATACCTGAAATTCCCAGAGGTAGTCCCTTAGAATGGATGTTAGAACATTGGTGGGACTGTCCTGAGAGGAGAAGTAAATCTAAAGAAAGGATGATATATTATTGTGTCGAAGTGTGGGGAGGTAAAGAGATCAGAGAACATCTAATTTGGCCCATGTTTGGCACCTTTGAGAAATGGACATGCCAAAGCCTTAAGCAAACATGTGAACACCAAAAATACTCATAGCAAGGAAGAAAAAGATTACGCTAAAATATGGGAGTTCGCTAAAATGGAGTTACTCCCGATAAAAACTCATTTGGGTCCCGAAACCCAGAACAGAGTGTGGGATCCCTTAGATAACCTACTGCCCCCATATTTTAACCCTCTGCACCAACCTGTGCAAATTCAGGGACCCCAAAGGGAAGGTGCAGCCTCGGCGCTGGGACAGGTTCCGGTACCGCAAATCTATCCCCCGCTTCCACCCCCACCGCCAGCGGAGGGAAGATCTAGCTTCTCCCATTAAGGGAACCCACTCCCCCCCTGCCAGCAGCACACGGGAAATGATAAGACAAGCTGGGGTACAAGACTGGGAGCGCAGAAACCCACAGGGAACGTCAGGGACTCTGAAGCGGCCAATTCAGAGTCCCGGGTGTAATGCACAAACAGAGGAAGGGAGACGGAATGTGGTCGACCTAAGAAATATGGTAATACAAGGAGTGCGGGAGGCGGTACCCAGAGGACAGAACATGAGCAAAGTGTTCGGGGAATACCAGGGAAAAGATGAAATGCCTACTGAATGGCTTGAGAGATTAAGATGAAATTTACAAATATATTCTGGGACAGACCCAAATTCTCCAATCGGGGAAGTCCTGTTAAAAACGCAGTTCGTAGAGAAATCATGGGAAGACATCCGGAGAAAACTTGAGAAAATAGATCATTGGCAAGAGAAAAGTTTACAGGAGTTACTCCACGAAGCTCAGCGGACATATATGAGGAGGGATGAAGAAAAGCAGAAAGCACAGGCAAGGGTATTGGTAGCCGCAGTAAGGGAAGCCCAGAAACAAGAACATACCCCAGACCCTGCAAGCTCAACACGGAATACTGTCACAGAGGAGGCAGTTTCCCATCCAGAGACAAAATTCAGAGAACCGGAGAAATACATCGGGGGGTTTTTACTGCGGGAAGAAGGGGCATTTTAAGAAAGATTGTAGAAAAAGAATTAAAAAATGAGAGATCTTTCAGGAAGACTAGAGGTGTTAGGGGCTTTTTAACCTGGGGTCCAGAACATCCTGAGAGCCCTTGATAAAATTGAAAATAGGACCCCAGAAACAGGAGCTGATGTTCCTAGTAGATTCAGGAGCTGAATGAAGTATGGTTCATTGGTTACCATTGCGATGTGTTAAGAGCAGAGAAACCATAATAGAAATCGGGGCTAAAGGAAAGCCCTTTAAAGTTCCAGTTATTAAAGATGTAGAAATAGAATCAGACACCAGGGTATGCCTGGGAAATATTTTATTAGTAGAAGAAGCAGATTATAATTTGTTAGGGAGAGATTTGATGGTGGCATTGGAAGTGAGTCTAATTGTTCAAGAGTCTCGGCTTGTAGTGAGTTTGTATAAACTGACAGCAGAGGATGAGAACAAAATAAATCCTAGAGTCTGGTACTCAGAAGGGGAAGTTGGAAAATTAGAAATTACGCCCATTCATGTTGAAATTGAGAGACCAGAAGATCCCATTAGGGTCAAGCAGTATCCTATCCCGATGGAGGGAAGAAAAGGGTTAAAACCAGTAATAGATGTGCTAATAAAAAGGGGAACTCTAGAGCCTTGTATGTCCAGGCACAACACGCCTATCCTAGCAATACGAAAATCAGACGGAAGTTACAGATTAGTACAAGACTTAAGAGCAGTAAATGCAAGAACCAAAACCTTATTCCCCACGATCCCCAATCCGTACACTTTACTAAGTAATATCTCCCCTAAGGATACCTGGTACAGTGTGATTGACTTGAAAGATGCGTTCTGTACTTGCCCCCTAACTGAAGAAAGTCGGGACTATTTTGCTTTCCAGTGGGAAGACCCAGAGACTAATCGAAAACAGCAACTGAGATGGACCTCTTTGCCTCAAGGGTTTGTGGACTCACCAAATCTTTTTGGCCAGGCTCTTGAACAATTACTTAGCAAATTTGAACCTGTAAAAGGAACTAAATTGCTACAATATGTAGATGATTTATTAGTGGCAGGACCAATAGAGCTCGATGTAAAGGAAACTATGATAAGATTATTAAATTTTTTGGGAGACAAGGGACTAAAACTCTCAAAAACAAAACTCCAATTTACTGAACCCGAGGTAAAATATGTGGGACATTGGCTGACTAAAGGAAAGAAGAAATTAGACCCCGAGAGGGTAGCAGGAATTGTAGCGTTATGTAGGTACAAAAATGCTGTTAGTGAGGATCTTCTTGTTATTTTTCTAAGTCCGTGAGAGACTTTTCTCTCTCACAGAAGAGGTAGCAGGGAATGTAAACAACCAAGCCACCTGCAACCTTGGAAAGTCTTGTTTATGGTATAGTAGAAAATATTTTGATAATGGATGTTTTAGGATTTTGGCCAATCACCCCCAAGGGGTGGCTGGTCCTTTGTCCAATTAGACTATGAAGAAAAAAGTCTATAAAAGAGTTTGTAAAATAATTAAATAAATCAATCTTGCTGCACAATTCCTGCCTGCTGGATCTTCTCCTCCTCCTCCTCCCTATGGCTGCGGGACACGGTGATATACCGTAGGAACCAGGCCTGCGGTAATAGTGTGGTATGATTTTTTTTTTTTTTCCTTCTTTTAGGTCTGTTAATAAAATTTTTTATATTCTTTCAAGATTGGTGCCTGCTTTGTGTTTCTCCTAATTCTTATCTCACAGAAGGTAAACGGTAATGAGGATTTTGGGCCAAACCACCACACTAAATTGGTGTTTCTGCCCGGTTACAAACCCAACTCGCTACACCCACCTGGAGTACTTGTGCCAGTTCTGGGGTCCCCAACATAAAAAGGATGTGAACTTGTTGAGTAAATCCAAAAGAGGGCACAAAAATGATCAGAGGACTGGAGCACCTCTCCTATGAGAACAGGCTGAGAGAGTTGGGACTGTTCAGCCTGGAGAAGGGAAGGCACCACACCACAGAGAGACATGAAAACACAGAATAATCCTGAGTTGGAAGGGACCCAAACGAATCATTGAAATCCAACTCCTGGCCCTTCACAGGACACTCCAACAATTACACCATGTTCCTGAGAGAGTTGTCTAAAAACTTTGTGAGCTCTGGAAGATTTGAGGCTGGGACCATTTCCCTGGGGTGCCTGTTCCAGTGCCAAACCACCCTCTACGTGAAGAAACTTTTCCTGATATCCAACCTAAACCTCCCCTGACACAACTTCAGGCTATTCCAC
>NW_008239542.1:42658-43174 GCF_000691975.1 Corvus brachyrhynchos
GTACCCCAGAGATTGAGGAAAGGGAGGCTAGGGAATACCCCCCATGCCCTTCCAAAAAGGAAACTGAGGAATATCTAAAAATGGGAGGAAAGCTGGAAGGAGGTAAGTGGAAATTACCTGACGGGAGAGAATTACTGCCTAAAGATTAGAGTAGAAAAATTTTAAGGAGATTACACCAGCAGACCCACTGGGGGGCACGAGCCTTAGCAGAACAATTTTTAAGGTTTTTCAGATGTAAAGGAATTTATGAGTTAGCCAAGCAGGAGGTACAAGGATGCATGACATGCCAAAAAGTAAACCGGGCTAGATCTCAACGAGCAGCGTTGGGAAGTCGCCCTGCAGCCCACCGGCCTTTTGAGAGAATTCAAGTAGATTTTACAGAGTTGCCTAAAGTGGGGAGGTATAAAAATCTGTTAGTATTAGTAGATAAATTAACACATTGGGTAGAGGCTTTCCCAACCTCTAGAACTACAGCCCAAACCGTATCAAAAATATTATTAGAAGAAATTATACCCC
>NW_008239542.1:44711-46277 GCF_000691975.1 Corvus brachyrhynchos
GCCACAGGATCCCAGGACAATGCTCCTGCTGCCGAGAAGATCATTTACCTCGCCGCTGGTAGCAACCCAGTGGGCGTAGGAACAGGCAGAGGGATGCATCTGTGGGGATTCCTCATGGTTCTGAGCCTAGCCATATGCCAGACAGCTAACCTACAGCCGGATAGCTGGTCCTACACTGAGGGGGAAAACCTCACCAAGAGGTGTAAGCTGTGTCTGCCAAGCCTCTTAAAGGAACAGGGTACATATCAAGTCCCAGAGGTCTGTGAAATCAGAAAGGCGGGACCTGTCATATAAACGGCACTCGATTCCAAATATGTAAAACAAATGGGGTAATTTTGTGCTACCCCCAAGTTGCAAGCTCTAAGCACGGGCAGTCAAGGGCATCTCCTATTAAAAGTAGACACCACCTTAATAGATATAAAAGAGAAGTCACACAAAAACCTATTCCAACTTGCAACCAATGTAATCAGACTGTTTGGATTGGAGGAAAAATGAAATCCATTTTTGTGGCCTACTTTCAGGTTAACAATCTGTGCTATGATACCTCTACATTAAACATGTCTATTATGGGTGGAAAAACCTACTGGGTGGGGCAAAATTTAAAATATCAAGGTAAGCTGACCCTGGGCAGTGAGTCTGTTATATTAGATCTGCTTGAAGAAAGGGACAACAGGGAATGTTTGAAATATGACAAAACCTTCTGTTTCTCAAGAAATAAAGAGGGAATGGACCCAGAAAATATAATATCGTCAGAACTTAAAAGAATCCGAAATGAGGAAAAAGAGGGTGGCACAAGAAAAATTGTTAACTCTTAGCAAACAGTATGATGAATTAGAGAAACAGTATAATGATTGGGGATTACCGGCCCCCAATCAAAATTTGTTCATAAATTTAATGCAGGAAATTGCCACCGAGCTAGGATTATCTAGTTGTTGGATCTGTGGGGGACTAAAATCTGCCGAAAAATGGCCTTGGAAGGGTGAAGGCTTAGCTCCAGAACAGCTCTTAAGATGGGACGAGGGCCAAATCTCAAGGACCATACAAAGACCTGACAGGTGGGTCCTAGATCAACAAGTGATAGGGACCATTTGTATTAGCAGGGAAGGAAATGAATATACCGAGGTCATGGGATATACTCCATGTATATCCACCCTCACTGTAAATTCAAATAATAAAAGTAAAATCTGGCAACCGGAACCCCCTGCAGGCTATTGGAGTCAGAAAAAGGGAAAAGAATGTGAATGGAATGACCAAATCAGTCTATGTTGGCACAAAAGCCCTGGAGCTAACCCTTATCAATCCCTAGAAAATTTAAAAGATTACTGGCAGGAACCAGAGAATACAAAAGTAAAATGGAAAGCCCCCAGTGGTATATATTGGATTTGTGGGAAAAAGGCATATAGTGAGCTGCCTAGGAAATGGAAAGGCTCATGCACACTAGGAATGATTCGACCTTCCTTCTTCACGCTTCCCAGATCTGAGAGCGGTCTGTTAGGAGTTCCCTTTTATACGAAGCCCTGAACAGAAAGAAAAGAGAAATAAAGAAAGAAATACCTATAGCCGGTG
>NW_008239542.1:47718-60892 GCF_000691975.1 Corvus brachyrhynchos
TTTTTTCTAAGCGCTCAGACCCCGTGGCCAGAGGCTGCCCCATTGTCTGCAGAATTGTGCAGGCACAGCTCTGATGGTAACTGAGGCTCGAAAACAGACCGGGGGGGTGGGGTGGTATCTGATTGTTAAAGTTTCGCATCAGGTTAAAGCTTTATTAACTGAGAGAGCCTCTAAGTGGATGACCAGCGCTCGGTTATTACAGTATGAATCTTGTTTAATCGAACAGGAGGATTTAGAATTGAAAAGTGGGGAAGGGTTTAACCCAGCCTCCTGTCTGAACGGCCCTGAAGAGGGGGGCCGGGAAGAAACCCATGACTGCATTCAGGTGATGGATCTCCAGACCCAGGCTAGGGAAGATTTCCAAGACACTCCCTGGCCTGAGGGAGAAAATGTCTTTATTGATGGGTCTTCAAGGGTGATAGAAGGGAAGTGAGTTACAGGTTACACTATCGTTAATGGAAGGGAATTAAAGGAAAGGGAGAGGTTACCGCCCACATGGTCAGCTCAGACAGCAGAGCTGTGTGCACTTGTGAGAGCCTGTGAATTATACCGGGACAAGATAGTGAATGTTTTTACTGATTCTAAATATGCATATGGGGTGATACATGCATTTGGGAAACTATGGGAAGAAAAAGGTTTATTAACCTGCAAGGGCTCTTCAATCTCCGCAAATGGTGCCTCTCGTGTAAGGAGAGCGAATATTCGCCTACAGATGCGCATCCGATGGGTAACCCCACAGAACTTGAAGTGTCACTAAAAGGAAGTGGGAATTCGGCCAATCAATCCCTTCAGGTTTTGAAGGTGAGCTGTGGGGAACATGGGGGGTAATATGTTCTCAGAAGAGAAGCATGTTTATGAACTTATGTCTAAACTTTTGGAGAAGCAAGGGAAGTCGGTTGCTTCTTCCTCTCTTAAGCTGATTTTGCGCTGGGCTGAATCACACATTAAAGTCCTAGCACGGCTTTTTCAGCGGAACTATGGGATCGTGTGGGGGTGAGACTTTGGGACAAAGCAACTAAAGGTGACAAATTAGTAGCTGAATTGTTACCTGTTTGGAGACCAATTTTAGAGACTTAAAGCTCAGGAAGCTACCAAGGAAAAGTTGGCTCCTGCCACTTGTTCTGGCCGCAGCTCCCCCGTTCCGTCTGCACTGCCCCCCCTGCCAAAGTACCGCAGGAGAATCCCTGCCGCCTTTTGTCCTTCTGCCACCCGCGCGAACACAAGCCACCACTGCTCCGGCACGGGCTCCCGCAATGGAATTTGCTGCTTCTGATGGGGATTCGGAATTTGGAGACGACCCCTTTGATTCTGAAACTGTAGATCCTGAGAAGGAGCCTGATCTAAATCGTCCTAATTTACATAACAACTGAGGTAAGTTGAAACAAAGAGCATTGGAATGCAAATCAACAGCTCGAAGCTTTAACATTTGACAATCTTACTGGAACGGGCCAGCACTCCGCACCAGAAGCCCAAGCACGGGATATCCCGCGCTAAGCCCTAAGTGATATTAAAGATGATGCATATCGCACTTTCATGAAAGTCCCCGATGTTAGCAAGCTGCAAAAGTCTTTTACATCCATAACCCAAGGGCCGAAAGAGTCTTACATGCAGTTCATAGACCGAATGTGACAGGCATTAGAGACAGGTATCACATCAAGAAGCCCACGATGTTATTCTTTTAAAATTGGCGGTTGAGAATGCAAATTCGGACTGCCAAAAAGTCTTAAGGCCACTTAAAAACCCCACCATTATAGAAACGGTTGAAGCTTGCAATCTTATCGGAACTGTGGAGTACAAATATGAAGCCATGGCTGATGCCTTTGCTGCTCTTAAGGTGGCTCCCGATCCCGCGGGACAGACTTGTTTTGGCTGTGGAAAACCAGGCCACCTTAAGACTTCTATGCCTTAAAAGGAGCAAAGTCCAAAAAACCCGGAGTTTGCCTGCGCTGCCGAAAAGGGGGGCATTTTGCTAATCAGTGCCGCTCTAAATATGATATTGACGGCAAACCAATTCCAGGAAATGCGAAACAGAGCACAGGTCGGCCCTGCACGCAGACACGAATCCCTTAGCCGACCCCCTCAGCAGCAGCAGGAGTGTTTCAGCCTTGCAACTAGCCACCTCCGGCAGTGAGGGCTTGGACCTCATCGCCGTATGGACAGTACTCCTCCGTCCATGTGACCCCCACAGGGGTCAATGGACCTTTAGGACAAGGATGGAGTGCATTGCTTTTGGGGCATTCCTTAACTACTTTAACGGGACTGTTTGTACTTCCAGGTGTAATTGATGCAGACTTTTTAGGAGAAGTCAAAATCATGGTTTGGACTCCCTTCCCCCCATGTACTGTACCCCAAGGGTCCAAAATTGCTCAGTTAATATTTTTTACAGCATCAATGCCTTTGCAAAGATACCACTGGGTGGTTTTACCCCAAGGGATGAAAAACAGCCCTACAAATTTGTCAGTGGTTGGTTGCACAGGCCCTTAGCCCAGTACAACAGGCAAAGCCTCATATGTTACTATATCACTATATGGATGATACTCTCATTGCAGCAGAAAAACAAGAAGACATGAAGGAAACCTTGGCCCTTACCACAGAAGCTGTAAAATGTGCAGGATTGCAAATAGCACAGGATAAGATTCAACAAATGCCCCTGTGGCGATATCTAGGTTGGCATATTAGATCCCAAACTGTACAGCCACAGCAATTAAAAATTCAAAACAAAATTTCTACATTACATGAAGCACAGAAATTACTAGGAGTTATTAATTGGGTAAGGCCCTTGCTGGGAATCACAAATTCAGATTTAGCTCCCCTTTTTGCAATATTAAAAGGACAGCCTGACTTGATTAAAAGGACAGCCTGCCTTGTCTTCCCCAAGACATTTGAATCATGAAGCACAATTGGCCTTGCAAAAGGTAGCAGATGCCATTGTCCAGAGGCAAGCGTCATGATGGGCACCTGATCTTCCATTTTCACTGATTCTTTTAAGCCCTCCACGACAGCCACATGCACTGTTGTACCAATGGGATCCTAATACAGCCGACCCTTTGCTTATCATTGAATGGATTTTTTACCTCATCAGATGACAAAGAGAATTGTTACTCAACATGAAATGTCTGCACATCTTATCATTAAGGCACATCAGAGATTGCAAATGTTGGCAGGTCATGATTTTGAACAAATTTGTGTACCTATAACTACTGTTTATCTGGATTGGCTTTTACAGACATCAAGACCTTTTCAGACTGCACTTGTTGATTTTTCAGGTCAGATTACCCTCCATTCACCATCTCATAAATTGTTAACTACTAATTTTAATATTGTTTTAAAACCCAAGCACAGTGAGACGCCTTTACAAGCTCCTACACTATTTACCAATGGCTCTGGACAATCCCACAAATCTGTTTTACTTTGGAGGGACAATGAGACTGGTACACGGGCCTCTGATGTGACTGTAGTTTCTGGGTCTCCACAAATTGTGGAATTAGCTGCAGTCGTTCGTGTTTTTCAAAAATGGCCCACACCTTTAAATTTGGTAACAGAGTCTGCTTATGTTGCAGGTATTCTTGAAAGAGCTGAAGCTGCTGTTTTGAGATAAGTTTCTAATGTTGATCTTTTTCAGTGGTTACAACAATTAATTTCCCTTTCAGACACCAGACAACATCCTTATTTTGTTATGCATTTTCGCATTCACACAACTTTACCTGGTTTTATAGCAGAAGGAAACCGACAAGCTGATTTGCTTACCTTACCTGTTCAGGTACTTCCCAATTGTTTTGCACAAGCCAAACTTAGCCATTCCTTTTTTCACCAGAACGCTGCAGCTCTTTGTCGCACATTTGCTTTAAAGTACCAACAAGCAAAAGACATCATTGCTGCTTGCCCTGATTGTCAGTGTCATAATTTTGTGGGAATTAACCCACATGGCCTACAAAGCCTCCAGGTATGGCAAACTGATGTTGTTGGGGAAGATGAAACAGGAAGGCCTGGTGGATATGATTGCCTGACAAAAGATTTTGGGAATATGAAAACTACAGGCAACATCGAAATGAAAGCCACTTTTGAAATACCAAGTCTTAGTTACTGAACAACTAGAAAACAATGGTATGGCCATGTGCTCATTCAACACTTACGCATCTTTTAGCACAACAGAAGGGGGGAATGCAGGGATATACACCAATGGAAAGGCTACACAAGGCATTGTAAGTTTTTAATTTTTTTAATCGCTATGATACCAAGGTTCCCCCTATAATAAACACTTTTCTATTTCTAAGGAAACTTTATTAAACACAGGGCAGAAAGCACAAGTCCTTGTAAAAGACCCAGAAAGAGAGCAAATCATAGGTCCACTTCCCCTCATTACATGAGGAATGGGTTATGCTTGTATTTCCACAGACACCGGTCCTCACTGGGTTCCAGTCAAGAACATCAGACCCTTCATCAAACAACCAGCTGATCAGAATACACAAAAGGATTAATATCCTTGAATCGTGCTATACAGATAAAGATTCTAGTGTGCCGGCACAGCTATTGCGTGCCTGAACACTTGGAAGTCTTCGCTGAAAAATGGCCCACTACAGTGGCCAAATATTCCAGTAGTACTCTTGTTAAAAAGTAAAGCTTGCTTTATGCTTTTTGCTTTATGCTAGCAAAAGCTTTTTTAGTACTAATACTTCTTTCTGTTACTTTTGCTTGGCCTGTTAATCAGCCAAAAACAAATGTATGGAGAACTTTAACCAATCTAACAGGGCAGGATACCTTATGCTTGGCCACGGCCTCTCCTGAAAATCCATTTTCTACTTGCCTTGTTGGTTTACCTTTAGATGAGTGGCCACGTCCCTCTCAAGCTCACATTCTTGATTCGGAGAATCATGCCGATGCTTGGGACCAATGGGTCCCATATCTCCCTCATGCAGCTCTTGAACCCCAAGAAATAGAGCTTTTGGGGTCCATAAAAATGGACCTCTGTATTAAGTTTAATTATTCCGGGAGCAACTAATCTAAAGCATGGGATGTTTCTCTGACTCAGCCTATATTTAGAAATGCAAGTGCTTGCTGCAATTACACTACTAATATTATCTCTTGCTCTACTAATGCTCCATTATCACTACCAGCAGGAGTGTTTTTTATTTGTGGAGACAGAGCTTGGGCTTGTATTCCATCACATATTAAGGGAGGGCCCTGTATTTTGGGGCGACTCTCACGGTTAACACCCAACACATCCATGATTTTGCAACATAGATTTCCACAGAAAGAAAAGCTCAGTATTCATGCGTTTGCCCCGATTGTGATGATAACCTTGACTTTTGGTCACTACAGCGAAGTTGGGCAGCCTCTTTTTTTGCTCCAGGAGTAGCGGCCGGAAAAGCACTGGGATTGTTAAACAAGCTAGGCTGCTGGCTAGCTCGATAAACTAATGCTACTTCGCTTGTTTTAACAGGATTGTTAACCGATGTTGATTCAATTAGACCTGCTACATTGCAGAACAGAGCTGCTATTGATTTCTTGCTTCTAGCGCACAGACATGGATGCGAAGATTTTGGTGGAATGTGCTGTATGAACCTTTCTGATCACTCACAATCTATTCATACGAGTATTAAAGCTTTACAAGATAATGTAGCCAAATTAAAAGTAGAAGATAGTGCTGATTGGTTTAATAGCCTTTTTGGAGACTGGGGGATCACTGGATGGGTCAAATATTTAGTTGAGATGGGAATGGTTATAATTAGGGGTGCTGTTAATCATAGTGATATGCTTGCCTTGCTTGATCCAATGTATTCAGAGATTGATTAATAAATCAATAAAGCAAATAATGATCGTTGAACAGAGAGGGGGAATTGACAGGAGCCAGAGAGCGATGAAAGCTGATAGTTATGCAGACCTTCTAGCCTTGGTGCGGTGAAAGCCATGGGACAGGTTAGAAACTCAAGGCAAGAACAAGAAGCAGAGATGAAACAAAGCCCAAGGCAAGAACAAGAGGCAAACATGGGACAAACAGGACACCATGACCTGAGCCTCTGGCACAAAAGGATGATTAGCCAGGACACCACTGTCACAAGAGGGAATCTGCAAGGACCTGATAGTGTTGCTATGGGAATGGGGCAGGGGGGTTTGAGCCTATGGAACTACCCAGAAGTAGTAAACTATAAAATGCTAGTAACTTGTGTAATAAACTGGCTTTGCATGCAACACCCAGCAGAGTCCATGCCTTGTGTAGGGAGCCTATTAACTAGCTATTTGTGTTCAAAGCTGCAGCAGTAAAAGAACTGCAGTATGTTGTTTATCCTAGAAATTCTTTGTAAGCTAACTCCCTGAGCAACACAACCAGGAAGGGTTTTTTTCTGTAAAATTGCTCTGGTTATCATAAAACATTCACACCAGTAAAAACAGCACTCAGGTATTTTGTTACAGTACCAATAAAAATAAACTGGCTAACTTCTACAGAAGAAAAATATAATGAGGAGAAGAATCTTTGTCACATTGAATAGTTGGCCTGATATAAAGGAAAATTACTACAGTAAACCAGGGAATAGTTTAGAATTGACTGAAGCCAACTAAAGCCTTGATTCCATTATTGGAGGGAAAATAAATACTATTTATGAGATAATTTGGGGCTCAGTATTGACAATAAACCACAGTCAACATTTTTCTTTAGTGATTAATATGTCTTCTTAATGGTAGCATGAAGTGCCAGACACAGACATTATTCTAACTAGTTAGAGCTTTATACTAGGATTCACTAAGCAGGTAAGTCACTAAAGTAATCACAAATAGCTCTTTTTCATTTGCTTAAAACTCAACAGTCCTAGAATCAGTTGTTAACCTGACAAACAATAAATGGCATATAAATATCAAGCAAGCTTTAACACTTATTTTTGATTCTTATTCTTCCTGCTTACCATTAAGACAATCCTAATGAGAAGGAACAGTAACTTGAACTTGTGCAAATTCCAACAACATTTTTTCACCCATAAATTTGCTTTCCACATCACTGATACTCCAATGGGAACAATACCTTAAACTTACTCCCTAAACAAATAATACAGCTTATACCACTGAGGCGAAGAAATTGCATTATCCTACACCTTACAAAAAATCATCTCAATTTATAGACTGAAAAATGACAGAAAATTAAAAACTTGTAAGGTTATCTGAGAAAAAGCAGCAGAGCCAAGGCCAGAATCCACATCCCCTGAGCCTTTACCCAGTGCTCCAGTTAGTATTCAATATAGTTCCCAAAATTCAATGGTTTTTTCCTCCTGACTTGAGAGACAATCTCCTTTGAACTATACAGCATTTTGCTACTGGCTAAATATCTTGTACATTTATATTTTTACATGTTGACCTACCTCGAAAGACATGCTGATACTTTCTGCTTGGCACACCAACTCTAACAAATTATGTGGGTAAGTTACATGGCTTCCTGAATTGCGCAAGCTTAAAACTGGTAACCCTAAGTATGTTTAATACTCCAAGACTTCCTTTTCCAGGATGACATCATTATAAGATGCTGTAACCTGAACTATGTCTACATTAAAGCTTAACCTTAGTTATAGCAATTCAGTCCTCATCACCACCTGTACAACAAACCAAGTTATCAGCTATATTTTAGTATTTATAATTAAAACTCAATTACACTTGAACACAATCACTATTCTTAACTTCAGTCAACACTGTTAGAAGGCTAGAAAACTTAAATCTTCAAATTCATCTTCTAAAGAATGACTGACTTGCAAGGCCCTAGCTGCTGTAATACACAGTGTCTGGGCATTGCCCTACTGATGCACATATGTTCTTCTGTATACAGATATCAAAATGACTTGGGTTGAAAAGGACCTTAAGACCATCTAGTCCCAACCCCCCTGCCATGGGCAGGGACACCTTCCACTAGACCAGGTTGTTCAAAGCCCCATCCAACCTGGCCTTGAACACTTCCAGGGGGGTGCAGCCACAACTTCTCTGGGCAACCTGTGCCAGTGCTGTAAACTCTGCGGGGGGGGTGCAGCCACAACTTCTCTGGGCAACCTGTGCCAGTGCCTCACCACCCTCACAGTCAAGAATTTCTTCCCAATATCTAATCTAACCCTGCCCTCTGTCACTTTGAAGTCATTCCCCCTTGTCCTATCACTCCATGCCCTTGTCCAAAGTCCCTCTCCAGCTCTCTTGTAGCCCCTTTAGGTACTGGAAAGTTGCTATAATATCTCCCCAGAGAGAGGGAGATATATCAGAATATATCAGAAGGGTCCTGCTGCTAATCAGCCATTCAAGTAGGAAGCATTGGTAGAAGAAAAATATGCTATTAGAAATCCTGCATCCTACACTACATATGAAATACACTGACACTATGAAACAAATAGAAGAAAGCAAACAATTTAACTTTAGGCTATAATGTGGAAGTTATGTCGAAAGGGTTAAGGGAACAACAATATGTAACTTCTTAGCTTATTCTACTTTGACCATTCACTGCACTCTGTTACACCCTCATCCATGATGGCCCTCTCAATGAACAAGGACCTCAAGACTGTTGACCAGTTCACAAAAAATTTTATTAAAAAATGCTTTTTACTAAGAAATTACTGTTTTCACAAAAGGCTTCAAAAAGGCATTTATCTCAAGTCAGTTTCTGAAGACAAGCACCACAGACATCATACCGTTATTCAACTCCTTCCCTGAATAAGCATTTTAAAAAAAAAAAAAAACAAACAAATTGGGAATACTAATGCCAGAAAAGCTGATATTTCCATGTGGTTAGTTTGTCTGAACAGACTTCTTTTTTTTTCTCATCAGCTGAAAAGAAACTGAGAAATTTGTGAGTGACCAGCAGTTCTCATTTTTAAGTTTAATTTGGTAATAAAACATGAACTAAATTGATTTTTAAGATAGTTTTTTAGCTAAAAGAAATGCATAAGAGTAGTTTGTAAACAGATGCAGGAAATCTCACAACACTGTCTTATTGATTGCTAACATCAAGCTTAGGAATTAAGTTTCATAGAGACTTGAAGTCAAACCCGACAAGAATTTTTATTTCCCATTTTATGTCCATACAGCATCTAAAAGTGTTCTGCAACCTAGAGTTTGAACATGTCATTTTACACATATGTAATTAGGGCCAGCATCCTTGTGTCTATAACCACATCATCCTGAAAATTTAGGAACTATGAAGAGCTGGAACCATTTATCTTTGGGTTCAAGATTGTCTTGGAAAACCAGGTGCCAGCTTCTGCCACCCCAGCTCTGTGAAAGGCTCCAAGGAAATTAGTAGAATCTCTCAGAGCACTCTTGTTCTCTCTACACACTAATCCAGACTGCACAATACAGCACTACAGAACATGGACCAGTTGAAAGCGGTCATTGTAAAATTATTGAAAGAAACGCTCAATACAGATTAAAAGACACTACAAAATGTCAGAAAAACACTCCTAAAGTCAGCTGCTTCACACTCACCACTTTCAGAAACAACAGACTGCTTCTCTCACAAGATCATCTTACATTTTATGTTCAGGCAATGCAGGTGGACTCTATTCACCAGACAAGCAGCTGCCTGGCTGTTTCCTAGGCTGGAAATTTCGGCTGCACAACACCATTTACTAAGAGGAAGTCAGGAAGTTACACAGTAAGCTGCCGGAGGAGTACATACACATGGGGCCAACTCCAAGATGAAGAAATGTCACACACAACAGGAAGCTACTGCAAAGCACACCATCACTCTGTCCTTACTGCCCTGTGGAGGCCAGAGCCTGGTGCAACACACTTAGCACCAAGAACTTGCTTTAGTCGTTTACAGAGAACACAGAGACAACATTCAACTCCCACCATAATTACAGAACTGAGAAAAAGAAGGGCAATTTGATCCTCCTGCTATGCCTTTCCAGTTAACACA
Source organism: Corvus brachyrhynchos (assembly GCF_000691975.1). Classification (NCBI taxonomy): domain Eukaryota; kingdom Metazoa; phylum Chordata; class Aves; order Passeriformes; family Corvidae; genus Corvus; species Corvus brachyrhynchos. Next base: position 57,599 of record NW_008239542.1, read on the forward strand.
TCCAAAGTCTTCACAGCACCAGCTATCATAAGGAGGATAAGGGGATTTTGAATCTAATTTTGGCCAACACTCCCCAAAATATCAACTATCTCTTGCCACATTTCCAGGAAAGATCTCTCTGGATTTCTTCTAAAGCATTATTTTAATTGAAATTCCAACAAGAGAAAAATCAGAGGGGGCTCTGCTTCATCCTCAATAATCCTGTCATAAGAAAAGGGAGTCAGTTTATAAACTAACAATTTACAAGCACATTCTTCATGTAACCTCAGCAATAAAAATAGTATATTCTGATGCACTGTTTAAATAACTATACTTATTTTAGAAAGCTTAAGATGTTCAACTATAGTCTTCAAAAATTCATAGAACCAATTTATAGCTAAGTGAATGCATGCAGACTGAGATATGGCATATGCCATGAGAATGTTCTTTATACATAGCAACTCTCTACTTGTGAGCTATGATTAAGAATCAATGTCCATCTCCAACTTGAATAGTGAATTATCCCAGCTCTGCTACAAACTAGCAGACAGTGCCAAGTTCTGCTTCTGGGAAAATAGACTTCACCTCTGTCTGGATAGCAATGTTATTTTAGGATCTACTGTGTCAATCCAACTGCCTGCTATTGTCCCCTTACCTAACGCACTCATACCTTAGCAGCAGATGTTGGGAACTCTCCTAAAACAGTCTCCAGAGGAACTTTCCCTTCCCCTCAGTGTAACTGTTGAAACCACCCATTTCCTATGGCTTTAACCTGTATTGCTATACTCTGAAGCAACCTATTTTGGGGAAAGATGCTAAAGCTTGAAAACAAACTATTCTAAAAGCCACATTAGCTTGAAAACTCTGCCCTACTGGTGATCAAAAGCATCCCTAAAACTAGGTTATTGCATGCAGCTATGTGGATCACTTTCCTGACAAATATTCCCAAGGAATTAAAGAAAACATGCTAACAAGTAGCACAGGTTATATTCAAGAAAAACTGTGCTCTTTACACCTAAATTAGAAATTATTTTTCATTCAGTTATGAGAAGAAAAGGCCTCAAAATGTCATAATTTTAAAAGATTTTTTTATTCTGAAACAGCAGTTCCAAGCCAGTTATCCCATCTTTGCCTAGTTTACTTCTGCTGTTAACTCCTTTGTAGACACTGTGATCAGCACTAAAGTTCCATGTATGGAGGCTCATATTAACTAATAAAGAGAGTGAGCCTTCAGAAAACAATTTTAACATGTACCATAAGCTATGCCTAGGCTGCTTATCCTTAGTGCCAACTCACTGCAGGGAATGAAAAAAAAGGGCTGCAGGACAAGCAAACAAAGGAATAACACTAGTATACTAGAGAAATTAATAATTTCTTTAGAGAATTTTGACCATGTGTGTTAATTTGGCATGGCCTGAATTTTTGGTAGCAGGGGGAAGGCCACAGAAGTAGCTTCTGTGAGAAGCTGCTAGAAGCTTCCACCATGTCCGACAGAGCCAACCTCTGATGGCTTTGAAGATGGACATGCTGCTGGCCCAATTAGAGAGGTTAGTAACCCCTCTGTGATGACATATTTAAGAAGAAAATCAAAACAGCACATGCAGTTTTTTCCCAGGGGTGGCAAGACACTGCCACCGGGAGCCATCCCAACGCTGTGCGCAGCGATGCGGCCGCCGTAGCCGCCACCATCTGGGCACAGCCCATGGCGAGCCTTGCCTGCCTGGCCACCCCTAGCCATGCTGCACTGCAGGCAGGAAGGCAGGGGTGGTGGCGGCGGCTTCTCCTTCCTGGCGCCCCGCATGAAGAGAAGTGTTAAACAGTGCCATCGCTGCAGCAGCCACTGCTGCCCATGCAGTGGCGGCAGGGCTGCCAAGCTGGCCATGAAAACATGGCGAGCGATTCCCCGATGCAGAACCTAGACAAAATAAACCTCTCGGCGCTGCGAGATCCTGCAGAAATCTTTGAATTAGTGGAATTTGTTGGCAATAGTACCTATGAGCAGCAGTTTTTCTTCTAGTTGGAGAAAAAGGAAGTGAGAACATGTGGGGAACAACATGGCGGCACCAAAGTCAGTGGAAAGAAAGAGGGGGAGAAGGTGCTCCAAGCGTCGGAGCTGAGATTCCTCTGCAAGCTGTGGTGAGGACCATGGTGAAACAAACTGTCCCCCTGTAATCTATTGAATCCATGGGGGATGCAGAAATCCACTCGCAGCCTGTGGGAATGGTGCCCATGCTGGAGCGAGTGGAGTCCAGAAAAAGCTGTAATCCAGTGGGAGACCCAAACAGAGAGAGAGGGCCTTGGCTTCCAGAGACAGGGAGAGAAAGCCCTTGCTTCCAAACTAGATGTCGTGGTTTGACGCAGCTAAGTGTCAAGCACACGAAATCTGTTATTTTTCATAAGGGGAAAATAAGAAAATATTGAGGAAAACTGGAGAGCTGAGAGGTAAAACAGGTTTAAACTTAAACAGTTGCTGTACAAAGAAAAAGTTAATTACTAACAGAATTAAAAGTAAAAAGAAATAACAATAAATTAAAGCAGACCTCCCCTCTCTTCCAGCACTCCCCTCCTTTTACCCAACTCGCACAAAGGAAAACAGAACATGGGATTTTGGTCAGTGTTTTAGTTCTTGAAAAGTCTCTCTCTTATGCTTAAGGAAAAAAGGGTTTCTTCTGCTTCACGTGGTTTCCAAACTGCCACCAGCAACAGACCCGCCTGGAAATCTGCTGCAGTGAAAAAACATCTCTCCCATGAAAAATCTCACAGTTCCTTCACACTGCCAGACATGGGCCATCACATGGGGTTATTAATCTTTTTAAGGATGAGTTATTTTGAGCCTGAACACAAAGGCTTTCTTCTTCACAAGCCTCTAAAAGCCTTTCACTGCTTCTATATAGCCTGGCATAGGCACTCTTCACATCTTTATAAACCGCACATGAATTCCTCATCTCCCATGTACTTTAAAAAAAATGGATTAAAGAGGTTTACAGTTTGTGATATTACAGTTTCTTACCACGGCCTGCGAGAAGTATTTTTAAGCTATGCGCAAAAAACGTGGCGCCGCCCTCTTTTTTCCTGTCGCCATTTTCAGCTTTGTCTCACATGACTCACTTTCTCTTTCTCTCTGACTTTGAAGCCACCATGTTGAAGAGTGTTCTTGTTCAGCCTTTACGGTGGAGAAAGCCTCGCTCCCTTTATGTTGTTGGCTGCATGGTGTCTTCTTCAGTTTAGCGCGAAGTGTGCTGGCTGCAGAAAGGAGGCTACGCCAGCTCCCGCTGGCTCCGCGTGGAGAGGAGAGGGACCCACTGGTGCCAAGAA
>NW_008239542.1:61024-74711 GCF_000691975.1 Corvus brachyrhynchos
TGTAAAATGCGAGAAGCGTTATTGGTCTAAAAGTCTGTCCATCAACTCAGGTTCAACCCACTACACTAGAGAAGCCTATCCTTAAAAGACTGCACCTCGTGGAGTAGTGACCCACGCCATAAAAGTTTTGGGAAGACTGCCCCTGGGAGGGACTCACGTTACAGCAGTTTTGGCAGGACTGCTGCTCGTGAAATTAGAACAACGCTGGAGAAGTTCACGGAGAACTGTCTCCCATGGGAAGGACCCCATAGCATAGCAGAGGAAAGACTCCTCTCCCTAAGCGAACAAAAAAAGATATCAAGTGAGGAACTGACCAACCCCCCCCCCCACCCTGTCTCCCTGTGCTGTCGGTGGGAAGGAGGGAGGGGCTGGGAGGAAAAAGGTGTTTTTAAAAGCTTATTTTACTCCTCATTATCCTCTTCTGACTGTTAATAATAAATTTACTTTATACCTTTAAATTTTAGCCTGTTTTGCCCTTAAAGTGTTTTCTCCCAGTCCTTAACTCACGAACCCTTCATTTTTTTTTTCCCCCTCCTCTGCCCAGCTGTAGCAGAAGAGAGTGAGTGAACGGTTTTTGTGGGTGCCTGGCATTTTAACCAGTGTCAAACCACGATACCGTGTAAAATGGTCTTGCTTTCACATGTTTGATGAACTTTCATCAGATTCTGCAGTTTTAGTAGTAATACTTCATATAAAATAAATCCCTAATACAGTCATCACATTATACAAATGTTCGCATGGAAGCAGAACTCAGCCTGTGATATGGATGTACCCAATTACAGCTCAGGAAGGACACAGTCAGTTCTGCACTAGGTTTCAGACATGTATGCTCTAGAGGAGCACAGGACATCACAAAGGAGTCTAAACTCAATGCTTCCCTTCCACTAGCTTTTTTTCAGTTTTAAAAACATAGGAGCTACAACATTCCAGGCCAACATTATCTCAAACCTGCCCCAACTAAACACTTATTAGTTGTACATTATCAGGCATTTTACAAAAGCAACTGCATTTGGCAAGTCTTATTTAAAAGAAGCAAGAAGACACGAAGCATATCTATAATCTTTTAAAGACAGAAAAGCCACACAGCTGATCACACCAAAATAGTGAGATTATGAAACTAGTTATTTGTTTCCCTGCTTTGGGTTCCAATACTCTGTACTGTCACCACTGAAAGATCTTTTTAAATAACAAAGATAGACTATGAATATGCCATTTGACTATTCATTATGTGGCATGGTTTGGTTTGTTAAAGGCTTGGATTTTAGCTACCACTAATTACAAAGTATTTATGGACAGGGCTCTGAGCAACCTTGTTTAGTTAGTGGAAGGTATCCCTGCCCATGGCAGGGAGGTTCAAACTAGATGATCTTTAAGGTCCCTTCCAACTCAAACCATTCTACGATTCTGTGACTCTATTTCAACAGAATAATCCATGATAATAGGGAAGAAACTGCTCTATTAGAAGACTCATATAAATGGTGAACTCCCATGCCAACACTTAGTTTCCAGATACTCAGGGATTATGTGATTAAAATCCCACTGGCTTGCTGGGAGGATTCAGCAAGATAACTACAAATTACTTAGAGGGCTAGTGTCAAAAGGACCTCTGTACTTATTTAGCCTCTGCTCTAGATTACTGACCCACTTATGAAGAGCTAAGCATCCCTGCTGTGCAATGTCAACACCCACTCCATCTGTTTGCTTCTGCTTTCTCAGAAACTCTATTAGTCTGCATAAGAAGTTCTGTTAATTACCACATGAGCAGCTTTTGCATAGCACATGCAGTAACAGCCTCACTTAATATGTAGTCATCTTGACAAACAGCATAAAAACAGAGCAATCCTAATTCAACAGGATTATCAGTGACATACAGTAATATATAATATGCAGATTTCTGAAGAAGCAATTTAATACAACTTTTGTCCAAGCTGCTCTCAGTTTTGAGAAAAGCTTGTAGGTGTTTAGTTGCTTTAGGTTTCAATGATGAAAAAGTATACTAGAGTTAAGTACTGTTAAAACTCTCTGGAAATCTCCAAGGGGACCAGAAATTTGTGAAACCACAAATGAAACTTCTGTTGAGGAAATAATGCAACAGTGGCAAACAGAAACATCCCACAACATTTGTCAATACCTACACTAAATATTAGTAAGTAAATCTAAAGGAAGTTTTAAAAACCCACACAAAACCAAACAGAAAAACCCTCCCTAAGCAAAACAAGGTTTGGAAAGTTAGTCCAGCTGCCACATCAGAACTACATTTCAGCATCTTAGCACCTCAAACTTCCTGTTGACTAGGAAGGAAAAAAGTTCCAAATTCAGCATTTTATTATTTATCCCGGCTGATCTGCAGATCTTTAAGACATTCATTAAATAGATCTCAAGCAGCAGTGTCGTTAACTTACTAAATCCAAGAATAAGAATCTCCAGAAGTCATTACAGTACTGAGTTGACATTTGTTATTTCTTGGGAACCCAGACTCCTGCTATCAAAGTGAAATAATATCAACAGTCCAAAACCTAACTATGAAACTCAAGAATTCTGGCAACCCTGATATAATCTCACCCCTTAATACCAAAGCCATTTCTTAGTTTAAAATTAAGCCTTGTACAGTTGCCAACATCACTTCAAGAGTTCTCTAGCTACCAGCTTACTCCTAAAGTAGTTAAGTAAAACCTAGGTCCAGTACTTTTTACAGCTTACTGGAGGATAGAGGAGAACAGTATATCACAGCCCAGCAAGAATTGCTGGTCACAACATGGAGGCTATACAGAGCTATCATAGAGCTTTTTATTCTGTTTTAAAGTATTATTTAGCATGTCACACAAAAGGTCATGCAAGCAGAAGGACATACCCAAAGTAGACTAGGAAAACAATGATATATTAGCATACTGTTTGTATACTCTAGAAAAATTAGACAACTATTCTTCTGAAATACCAATATTTACTGCCCTAGTACCCTTGCAGGAGAGCTCTAGAAGATAGATACACATTTTATATCAAGTGAATCTCTATATGGGATATATAGCTTCTGTCATGAAACACCTCACAATTAAAGCATTTTGTCTTTATCATGGTAAAGACTTGCTAAATACATAGTCATCTTATGTCAAGTCAAGAAATACATACCCCTACAGGTTCCAATCTTAGTCTACTGATATACACCAAGACAAGAAAGAGCTAATATTTTATTTCCGATTGTTTTCCAGCCAGCAAAAGGAAGAAAGCAGAAGGGAAACCCAGAGAATTTTGGAACTGCTCTAGGGAAGAAAATACAAGCAGAGGGCAGCATTAGAAACAAAAGGTGGATAGAAAAGAGAAAACACAATTAAAGTAGTCATTTATTCAGAGCATACTCATGATTTTCCCAAACAGCTGTATCAAATCTAAAAGAAAACACTAGAACCATTATAAGAGCTATAACACAATTGATATATGGAAATCATTAGTGACACCAGTCAAATCTAGTTTGTGCTATGATTAATACAAAGTTTAAAAGTAGTTGGGATGAATGTGCTAATACAGAAATTAGGGTCATAAACCAGATGCAGTTTCTCTCCCCTAGAAATTATTTTAAGTGTCAAGGCACTAAATGCCCAAAATATTCCCATGTCACCAGATCCTCTTTTTCATAGGAAAACACACCTGTGAAGTGATTTGATACTTGTGTTGCACATAATTAGCTTGCACAGGCATCTTAGTGGTATTTCTGTACAACATGAATGGAAAACAGACCGCATTATACTTACAAACATAACCCTTGCCCCTCGCACAGCAGTTGCCATGAATTAAGTTGAGAAAGACAAAGGGGTAGAATGCAAGTTATTTACCTAAATGCTTATACATATCAGGAGTGGAAGAGCAGTTATAGAAATACTCCAAGTTATTAAATAAAAAAGCATTTACATTAACCAATAACAAATAATTAAAATGGTCTTCAGACAGTCTGCCTCCAAAGACAAAACTTCAAAAAGGAGAATGGATACAGCTTGTACAATTTAACTGAAACTACCAGATACAACAGAAAATAAATAGATGACTGAAGTGTTGACCAAGGAAAAACTAGTCTTATGTTTAAAGTGAAAGTTCAAGTATGCCACTCTGATTATAGACAGGGTTATTAAATAAAACCATAAGGCAGTGCTACAAACTAAGAACTGTGCTAGGCATGACCAGAATACACTGAATTTGAATATAAGTAGCAATGAAAATTGAAACAAAGATATTATTAGAAATTGTAACTTTACAAAGCATGTAATCCAGTTATAAGCAAGCACTATATAAAACCAATATAGGTTTTAAAGAATTTGTAAAGAATCAAAGCATGCAACTGATTTTTTAGTCATTTGTTCAGATAGCCTAAACATCCATTTACTTATTTCCTAAGTAGTTGTAACAATTTCAAACACAACAGCACTTACCTTGGAATCGTCACACATTTTGTACTGCAATTCTGAGTGGTAATTGCCTTCTCAAGCTCATCCAGCTGTCCTGTTTTCTTTAGCTTCTTGACCAAGCTTTTCACTGCTTTTTCACACCACTTTTCATCCTGACCATTCTGCTCACTACCAGCAGCTCCTCCAGAGCCACCAGCAGATTTTTTCCATCCCAGAAGTCTCTTCACAACTGGTGGAGTGAATGGCAGTATGGATGACATGACTTTCACCAGACAGAACACTCAGCAAGCAATAAATTAGAGATTCCCGTCTGATCCCTAAAAACACAAACCAAAACAGACACATTAGCACTGAGGTTTCACATGAAACAAATACCTTGCTTTGGACTTTTTATTACCAAATGCCATAGGGCACTGCATCCTAAAATAAGTCAGATAAGTCTGCATAAAGGTTAGGTACTTCACCAATAAAATTCAAAGGCAAGTTTGCAGCAGACTCTTCGACAGTTAGCACAGACTAAGGTTACTGTTGGATTGGACATTTAATTTTTCCTCAAGTCTTTCCTGGCTAAATCAACTCCAGGAAAAAAAAAAAAAAAAAAAACCCCCCAAAAAAAAAACCAAGTTAACTTTAGTCTAGCTTTGCACCTAGGCTGGCTGGGTCTATTAATTTATTAAAATTTTCCACAAGTGATTGACAAATTGTATACAGATATATGTACATTCTGCCCATCTCCAAATTAATTTAGCAAGCAAAACTGTGTTTGAAATGTCATTTAGTCATGACAGCTTGACAGAAGTCTTCCAACAGCCAGCCATTTCACAAGCCTTTTCTCCTTGTTTGTCATGCTTTAAATAACTACCAATTTTTGTTCCACTGGGGACACCAATTTGAAATTCACGTATAAATCTGGTAATAAGCTTATTCCCATCTTTCAAGCTAGAGTTTAATGGCATACAGATAATTAATCTTCTCAACTGGCAGTGCTCAAAATCATCAAGTCTTTCAAAATTTATTAAAGGATAGTTAAAATCTTACTTTGCAGATACATGGGTAGTAGAACTGTCCATTTTCAATTTTGATTGCCTTTCAGTATCAACTACCTGGTCAGGATGTTTATATGAAATGAAATATTAGAAGAGATGCTGAAAGTTGGGCTATGTTTAACATTCACTACAACTTGCACTTCAAATCATTTAAAAGAAAAATTATAGCCATTTAGAAAAAAAATCTTGGTTTTGGAGCTTCTATTAGACTAGTTTTATGTATTAAAATATAAGCCCCAAACCAACCACATTAATTCAGGCAGACAGCTGTTAGAAATTGCTCAAGTACATAATGGTCTTATGGATAGAAGTATGGCATTGAAGTCAAAAACAATCTTATTTCCAGGCAACAAACTCCAGAAAGTTCCCGTATTTCCAAGCTGTATAAGTTAGTTCGGTCAGCTAAAAAAACCTTGGTTTAGCTAAAACTTAAGACTAGGTTCAGTCTACTCAATTTGAGCTTTCAAGGCAGCTTACATGCCTCTACATCCTGTACAGATACACTCCTCACTTCTATCCAAAACACACCAATTTAATCTTACTGAAGTTTCCCACCTGCAAAACAGCATGGTTGATTTGGGATACTTCAGGCTACAGTATTTATGGCTAATTTATGCCTTGTCACACCTTTGCAGTTTCACTGAGAACTGTCAACAGACACTAGATTATATTCTACAAGTAACTTTAAATCATAACTTTTCAACTTCCACAAAACAGAACATTCAGTAGGCATGACATTTCAGTTTCAACTAAATTATACCTCCATAAACCAGCTTCTGAGAGCACCTCAAAACACAGGTGAAGCAAGAAATGTAGTTTTCTCGGATCTGGGAGACAGAGGTTCCAATTAACAGGGACTCAAGATTAACACTGGGAACTTTATGCAAGCCATTCAAAATAATCTATCCTAAATAAGAGAATCATAGAAATTTTCAAATTAAACACTGACTAGGACACTCAGGGTACAGTTTCATAGGGAGACAAGCCAACCCAACAGCTTCCTGCCACAGGAAGCACAGCCCTCCCTTTCTTCCCTGTGGCACCACTACCACCTCTGCATCTGTGCTAATACCTTTCCACAAAGACTCATCTAGATAACCAAGTAAAAACTGGTCCATTTAGGGGTGGTTTTTGTTGGGTTTTTTTTGCTGAGTTTGTTTTCTTTCAGGTTAACAAGTTGCAGCAGCTCACACAGAGTACTGTAAGTACTCCAGCTGATGTCAGGGGAGTTACAGAAGTATGTATGGAGGACTCCAGTCCCAGCCTTCAGCAGCCATTTTAGCATTGACTGCTTTGCTGGAAATGCAAATCTGGGCATGGACTTTTAACTTAGATAATTTATTTTGGTGGCAAAGCCAAATAGGTAGTCTTACACTCCCTTTTTCGCATGTTCTGAACTGTTACTGAGTAACTCCAGAGATGAAACAGGAGGCTTGCATGGCCTCTACTGTTTTAACAAACTCTCACACTAGGTTTCTGAAACAGGGAATAGCAGTAACTCTGAATGTTATAAAAAGACTTCAATATTTGACCAAGGCCAACATTAGATGCTTCAGAGGCATATGCAAGAAATTGAAAAAGACCAAATCAAAGAAGATAACCTCTTTTGCTTTAAGGATCCCATTTTAAATACTAGCAATTGATGGTATAATACTTGAACATTAAATTCAGTGTTGAAAGGTGTGGGCAACCAAGTACCACTATCACTGCTTATCCACACACCAATTCTTCTCCCCATCTATGGAGTTCACTGAGATATAATATATGTATTTCCTGTTTAGCTTCAAATTTGACACCTTTCATTGCTCCAGAATACTCCTTTGATTGTCAGCCTTATAAAACACACACTTCAGTACGGTCTCATTTACCACCAAGGTAAATTGCCTATTCTTCCAGGCCCTCTAAACATTCTCAATGCTTTTATCCAATTTTTCAGCTTTACAATACTCCTTGTGATGAGGTGTCCAATTTTGCAGTATTCTCTCCCTTAAGACTGATCTATGTATCATTTTCTGTATTCCTTGGTGTTCTTTTTTTTTTAAACCAAGATTTGCCTTTCTGCTTCAAATGCACATTTGAGTAATTTAAGTCTTGCAGCAGGAAAGAATTTAGAAGCCACATACATTTCAGTTTTTCTGTATATTTGAACTCTCACACTATTTTGACATACTCAGAGGGGAAAAAAATATAAATCATTATTTTCCCACTTCCAAAAGACTAAGCTCAGACCTAACTAATTGGAAATTTCCAGATACTATACTTTGTTTTAACCATTTCCCTTACAGACATGTGCTCATCCAGCTTCTCTAGAAGCTGTCAGCGTTTGATCTGCTACCCCAGTGAAAAGTAGCTTTAAAAAAAATATAAACCACAAAGGGATACACTTAAAGAGCCCTTTATTATAATGACTATTACAGCTTAGCATCTGTTTAAAAAAAAAGACACAACAAAAAAAACCCACAACATACACCACAGCTGCAGACTAAGTCTGGGAGGTTTAAACTAGCTTCTTCCTTCTAGCTATTGTTTTGCCATGTCAGGGATTTGCCAGGAGTATCAATAAGAATTTCATTAAGTTATTCCAGTAGTGGCCCTGTATCTTTCAAAGGGTAAGCAGAGAAAATATGACACAAGTAGGACAGAACTTCATTCATCTTAATACTTCAGCCAATTGTGATGGCTACTCACAGGAGAGCAGCACTTTGCTCCAAGCCTAGAAGAGACAGTGCAAAGTGCAAGGCATGGTTAGGTTGAATTATGAGCAATTTAGATAAATGCAAATTATGCAAGGAAAAAGTAGCAATAAAGAAATTAATAAGAAATACCCTATTCTGCCAGGAGTGGTACATACAGCCTAGCGCTCCATCTCCAAAGGTGGGAAAAGAACATGCTACTCAAGGAAAGCACAAGAACCTGGCTCTTTCCTGAGCCTGTTCTCATAATTCTTCAGCATCTCAAACTGTTACAGCAGTAAATTAAAGGCTACATGCCTACCCATTCCCTTTAGCAGCCATTTATGGACCTCCTGCCCAAAAATTAATCTAACCACTTTTTGAACTTGCCTCTACAACCTCATGGCAGACTGCACCAGAATTTAACTGCTCACTGTTTAAAGAACTACTTTTAGCTATTTTCTTTATCATCTTCTTAGTTTCAAAAAGTGTCTCTTGTTCTACTGCTGCAAAATGTGGAATATGTAAAATTTTCTTAAGAAGGAATGTTCCTTGATCTTTATATACTTTCAAGCCTAACCAACAAGAAGGGAGATTTAATCCATGAAACAGAGAGCAGCTAACAAGCTCTAAGTGATGTCCGGGTGTTAGAAAGACAAACTACTTCTTGGTAGAATTGCCTTGTTAAGGTTTAGGGCTCGACATGTTTCAATGATCTCAGACCTAGGGGGAGGTTAACAAAGCTTGGGAAGAAGGATGTACCACTGATAGTGGACACAAAGAATGCAGAATTTATGGGCCACAAGGACATTTGGCAGACCTCCCAAGATAAGGGAAAAACTAATAAAGCCAACTCAGCAACTCCTGAATCAGCTCCGGCTGGGTAAAAGGTAATTCCAGCACAGGGAGATCACAACTACAGACTCATGAACCACTGACCCAAGAAACCCACTGACTCAAAAGAAGAGAAAGACTGAGCATGAAGAATAATTAGCATTAGAAGCAAGGGAATCATTATCCAATAGAAGACAGAATATTAATTAATAAGAGAACTATGTAACTTGTAGCCAATGAACACTAATTCCTTTGTTTGCTAAAATGTATAAATAATAAAATATAAAAATTAAAAATAATATAAAATATAAAAAGTAAAAAGTTTTAATAGTTGGTGTGCTTGATTTTTGGAATACCACTGAGCACCCAGGCTTGTGCAACTCTGAAATAAATAATCAATGCCTCCCCTGAGTAATTATTGGCTTGTTGCACACCAGGTAACAAATCTGATTTTTGTGGACAACACTACCACTGCAAGCTTTGCTGAAAAACTGTATTCATCTTGCCTGCAAGCTTCATGATTCTGTACATTTGAATCACATCCCTCCCTCAAATGGAGGGCTATCATCAGCCTTTTGTCACAAGGAAAGTATCTGAACACAGCCCATACAGTTTGGGATGCTCCTCTGGAGAGATGCCAAGCCTGAAAGCTTTACTACTTCAATTAAATTACAAATACTCAAAGACATTGGCTAAGGACTGACCTAAAGACCACAGAAAAATTGCATCAGTCTATGGTTATCTTCTCATTTATCTTTTGGGTCATATTATCCTAAAGCTCTCAACATTATAATTTAAATAAAAAGTACAAAGAAATCTACACCTCATGAGGAATTTGGCCATAGAAGGCAAAGTGCATATCTGATGCTAAATATCTAGCAGCAGCTCAAATAAAAAATGAGGAGCCCTATACCTGTGTTGGGTTCTAAATATCTACCCAGTCTCAGACACCATGTTTATGGTAATAGGTTTACGAGTCACTGTTGCAGCTCATTTTTGACCAGCAAATTCCATTTCAATTAATTAACTGTAACTTTTGCCTTCAAATTGATACAGTAATATAGGTTTTGATCTTTGTTCCTAAAGAATCATCCTTTTATACACTGGCACTGTTGATACTAGCCTCTTGCTAAAAACATTCCTCTAGTTTTTTTGCCTTGTACACTTTCTTCATTAAAAAAAAATATATAAAATGCTTTTTCCCCAAACACACCCTGAAGACAATCTTTGCCAACAATGCAAGAAACATTTCCACGTTGCTAAGCTGGCTGCAAATTACATACATGCTAAATATGTAATATCCCCTCTTCCTTGCAATATGGTTTTTGTGATTTCCTTGTAGTCTACAACCAACCATCTCAAAAAAATGAGTACTCATTTACAGGATTTTTAAGGATTTTAAGTGTGCTTCACAATCACTTATTCTTTTCACTGACTCTTCCTTCGCTCACTCTCTTCTACTGAGGCCCAACACCACAGCCCGAATCTGTTTTTAATTCCCATGTACTATTTTCAATTTCCACTACAACACACCAATATACAGGGACTCTAAGTAACTGCAGAGAGCTTTTTAAGATTCCTTTCTGAGCTCAACTATAGGTGAACTATTAGCATCAAGGCAGCAGTGCAATACATAGCAGAAAACTTCCACTATTTTATCCCTTTCCATGTTCTCTGGATTAGGCCTTAAAACTGCAGCTTTGAATACTCAAGGTGCACTCACTGTTGCCCAGAGAGGTACAAGAGTTTCTTTAGATTAACGGAACACAGGGAACACATGCTGTTATTCCCAACAGATTAACACTGGAAAAGCTATAAACTGCCTAACTCTGGTGAGATTTATTTCATCTCTGCCCCCATAGTATCTCTGCTTCCTGATGCACACGTTTCTATAGTTGGTTAACACTGTCATAGTTGGCAGCTTCTAAAGTCACAGCTTGAGTCATGTCTGCTATTTATTCCATTCTATTGTGGTTCTCTGGAACAAGTATTAAATATTAAGCCCATTATCCCAGCAATAACTAAGCATAAAATACAAAGTAAACCTTAAAGACAGCATGCTATCAGACTAACATCTTCAAGAGAAATTTTTCTTTCCTGAGTGTCTGGAACATACTATAAACACACTGGTGCTACCAAAAGTAACAAGTGCTTTCTGGCTAATTTATTCTCAAACCTTATGCAACATATTTCATCTCAGTCTACTTATTCATCTTAAATTTGAAAACAAAGAAATCTGATCTCTCCTAGTTTTACTAGAAGTATTCTGTCTTAGAGGAATTTCATTTGCAAGAGCCGTTCTGGAATAAAGAGGACAGAAGTTAAGCACCTAAGGAAAGAAGATCAAGGAAAATAATTAATGGTATTTGAGAGAGAGTCTACAAGCTCATTTCCTCATAATTTTAGTCCCATTTTTGAGATTTTTTTAAGGCAATTTTTTTTATTATTCCTGGAATTTGGACACGATTCTTTATCAATTTCACCAGCTGCACAATGTTTCAGATCTTTCAGAAGACAGGAGTATATCCATCCTTTCCCTTCACATGTGCCCCTGTGATATTACTGGTTTCACAATAGTGACATTAATTGAAGCATGGTCTATTTAAGGCAGCATCAAGACTTTAGGTTAAACAATAGTGGGAGTTGAAGTTTTAAAAGGCATAGCTTATGTAGTACTTGCATGTCTCCTATATTAAGTCAAAGTCATTAAGACTTAGAAAAACAATAAAACAAGTATTTCATCTTGCATTGAATACAAGAAAAAACAAAACTAATTTATTGTCTGCTTCTTGATCCTTCAGGCTGTTATTCCATCCAAGGAGACAGTTTATTCTCTGTGGAATCTGAGAAAGTTCTCCTCCATGTTAATGATCTCAACTTGCAGGAAACCTGAATTTTGCATGAACTTCAAACTAAAATCAAAGCCAGTTTTTTCCCTTTCAGATAGAACACACTCTAGTTACATTACTCAGTGTAACAGACACAAGAAGACATTTCACTTCTATTGCAGCCACAATCCTTCCAAAAACTGCCTTTTGCAATTCCATAAGGGCTAATTCTTTCTCTACAAACGAATATTAGACACCTGGTTTTGTCATACTGGAGAAGCTCAAACCTACTTGTCACATAAATACTTTTCTGAAAAATAACCACACAAGAAAATGAGATGGCGCTCATCTTCTCTCCTTATATTTCAGTCATAGTAGGACAGCTTCAAGTATTTCCTTACTGGTTTTTGGGTGTTAGGGTTTTAGGGTTTTTTGCTTTGGAGGAAGGGGAATATAGCCCTACTGAGCAATACCCTCAAATCCACCTCCCAGTTCAGCTTTTTCAGCCAATTAGCCCAGCAGTGGGGAGTGGCTCTGAAGAGCTCCCTCCCAAGGGGCTCCATCTGGCCAACTGTCTTGGGGTGACCTTATGATGTGTATCCCATATCGCTGCCTATGCCCAGAAATTAATTTTTGTGCCTTTCTATGCCTCTAAACTGAGCCTGAGAGAGGTAAGGAAAAAAACTGAGCAAAACTTTCTCAAAGCAGTTTGCAGCTCGTTCAAGGTTACAAAAAGATAGCAGGGGTTTTTTTCCCCAGCTGCGGGAGGGGAGCGAGGAAGCACCCAGCTTGCTGCTTTCCAGTCAGCTTTTGGCCAGTTTTTCCAGTTTCTTGTTCTCCGGAGAGAGAAAAAATTTTTTCCCCTTTTCTACTGGACTGCTTGATTGCTGCAACATCAGAGCACATCGGGAGGACTTTCCACCGGGCACAGAGGGCCTGGCCCCGGCCCAAGCCCCAGCTCCGAGGAGACCAAAGGGAGGACTAGAACACTTTCCCAGGTTTTTTCCTCTACCGCGAAAGATTTTACCATCTAACATTATTTTCCTTCCCATGTGTTTGTTAAATAAATAGTTTTATCTTCTTCACTTTCCTTCGAGGAAAATTTATTTTTTCCCGAAGCTGGTGGGGGAGGGGTGGTTGTGCCTTCTCTCAGAGGATATATTTCTAAATTTGGCCAAACTGGAACACCAACTCAGCCCAAAGTTCCAAGGAGTAAAAAGCCAAGGTCCTGGTTGAGCTTTGACATGAGCCAATGAGGCAGGCTGCTTGTGATCTGGGGGAACAGGAGTGAGGAAAATTCTTGCTCTGGGTCGGCTTTAGAATGAGAATTTCAAACGTGCCTACAGAGACTCAACATGCACAATTTTTAAGTATACTATCCTCTAGTATTGCAATGCATCTTGAAACTCTGCATAACTGTAGTACCTTTATATAGCTCACTGAAAACATAATTACCCACCTACGTTGAAAGTAGACTTTTTTCCTCTTACTCTTTTCATGAAGTTTGATTATGAATTGTTGGGGTCCCTCCCCTGCCATGGAGCCCTGGGAGAGGGGCCCTGGGGGGGAGGCACGGGGTTTCCCTGCCCCTGGTCAGCTTTGTTCCCCATTGGTTGGTTTGTGTTCCCCTGCACGGGCAGGGACGCTCGGGTCCCATGACTGAAACGGTTCCTCGGCAGAGCCCCGGCCATGCGGCTGGAGAAATAAACATCTCTCTGAAACAGCTATCAAGAATCTGTCTGTCCATATATATTTCCTTTCCACGGGACTCCTGGTTTGGTATATGCATGTTGCAGTATCCCCACTGTAACATAATGGTGGTGAATTGTGAGCAGAACGATCCCCGATCCCTAAGCGACTGATTTGTGTGAGCAAACCCTGGAAACTTTGGATTCCTCTTCTTGGTTTTGCTT
>NW_008239542.1:74771-75140 GCF_000691975.1 Corvus brachyrhynchos
ACTTAAAATGATTCTTGAACAACGATTTGTAAATTTTAGCTTGATTCAAGCTCAAAAAGAACTGAAACACTTTCTGGCATGGTTGTTTAAAGAACTTTTTCTATGTTTCTCGGGATTTAATTCTTACCAAGGGCTTTTGGAAAACCATTTTGACACAGTTAATATTGGAGTCAAAATATATGCCAATGGAAGACTATTTTCGTGAATATTATTTAATTACCGAGACTGTTGAGCAATGTCAGCTGTGTCTTGGCGAAGGGAAGCCTGGCGCAGGGACCGTGCAACCCAGGCCACGTGCACCGAGTGCTCTGCGAGCAGCAGCGAGGCAATTCCCGCGTGCGGGCAGAGCCATGCGAGCCGCCGTGCCGG
>NW_008239542.1:75510-80207 GCF_000691975.1 Corvus brachyrhynchos
GCGCCTGGCATCGGCAGCAAAGCGGAGAGCAGAGGAGGCGACGCACGGAGAACTGAGCGGCGCGGCCCGGCCCGGCCTGGCCCGCGCAGCCCCGAACGCGACCCCGGGAAGGGCGCGCAGGCATGAGAAGCCCCGACAATTCCAACACGGGAGCGACCAAAGGAGAGAGCACAGACGCAGCGAGACAGAAAACAGCAGCCACTCGGAAAAAGGAAAAGATCATAGTAACTAAGATCTTAGGGATAGTAAAATGGTATAATGTTAAGCAAAATTATGGTTTTATAACAAGGTGTGACAACCAGCAAGACATATTCGTGCATAGAACTGCTATTAAAAAGAATAACCCTGAAAAATGCATCCCAAGCTTGGGAGATGGAGAAGTCGTGGAATTCAAAATTATACGAGGTAGAAAAGGGTTACAAGCGTCGCAGGTCACTGGGCCTGATGGTGTTCCTGTAAAAGGCAGTATATATGCAAAAAATCGTAGTCATGTTAGACAATATCTCCATTGTAAGTCCCCCCTACAGTCTCCCTTTCCTAATCCCACCTTTCCCTTTTACCCTATGTCCTATTACCCCCAGTGTATTCCCAATCCGTTTTTTCATCCATGGTTTCCCTCACAAAACCATGCTTTTGCCAATTGTTTCCCCAAAAATCCCTTTCCAATGCCGAGTGGGGGATGAAAAGGGGGAGGGAAGAAGTTAAACCCTCTCCTGCCTCAGTTTCCCCACAAAGCATGCTCAGAGATTTCTGTCTCCTTTCTGTCAGCCCTAAGATGTTCCACAGAATCTGTTTGGACATTTAAAGACACAGGAGGGTGGCTTGTTTTTTTTTGAAACTGTTCTTGTTATGTTTATCCAGTTGTTTTCATTCTCTTTTTATTAAAATAAAACGGGTGAGGTGTTGGGGTCCCTCCCCTGCCATGTAGCCCTGGGAGAGGGGCCCTGAGGTGACAGACACGGGGTTTCCCTGCCCCTGCTCAGCCTTGTTCCCCATTGGTTGGTTTGTGTTTCCCTGCGCGGGCAAAGGACCCTTGGTCCCGTGACTGTAACAGTTCCTCAGCAGAGCCCCGGCCATGCGGCTGGAGAAATAAACATCTCTGAAACAGCTATCAAGAATCTGTCTGTCCATATATATTTCCTTTCCACGGGACTCCTGGTTTGATATATGTATGTTGCAGTATCCCCACTGCAACAATGAATCAAATGAGAAAACTCGTATTTCTCGTACACAGAACTAAAATAAGCACAATCATCACATTAGGAAAGCTTCAGAAGTTAGATTTTTTTTTCAGTTACTAAGGACTACTGTAAATGACATCCAAATGTAGTAATGAAAAGCTATATTGCTATTAGAAAATTGCACTCTATGTAACATGCATTCATGGTATAGTAAAATTGCATGCAACTGGACACAAGAAGAGATGTTAATTTTACTAATCTTTGATGAAATTACTAATAGGACTGATGTATTTTAGCAACTCTCCTAGAATTGCAAATGAGGAAAATTACAACTGCGGTCAGCCAATTCACCTGTCTCTGCAAAGCAGCAAACTTCTTCCACTTAGTGTTATGAGCAACCTAACAGTATTGCGCCTTAAAACAGAAGGCCATAATAGCCCCACAAAAGCACCAAAGAAGCACTCCAAACCACAGCAGTTTAAGCCCTTACCTCATTAATTCTAACTAAATTTTTTCATGTGTAACAAAGTGTCAACTTCATTATTTTAGAAAATAAATATTCCTGTGCTAAATTTGACAGGAATATTCACAGAACTGGTTATCAGGTACCTAGGTACCTGTTTCAGTTTTTATGTGTATAGCTTAGCAGCTTCTCCACTTCACTAAACCCCAAACAATTGCATTTAACAATTAGTTAACGCAAGATCCCTTTCAATACGGGCCAAATGTAAACATTTCTCAAACAATCCCCCTTGTTAAGCAGAGTTCACTTTGCATAAGCTCGTATTGCTCCAGTGTAATTAAATCTAGCTTGAGTCCCAGACTAAACTGATAGGAGACCCAGGAACTGCTCTCTCTCAGTCTCTTATTGGTCTTACTTGACCACTTATGGCTGTCACCCATCATAATAATAAAAAGTCATATGGAACAAAGCCTTATTGTTTGTAACAGTTTCTCTATTGAAAGTGGAGAAGAATGTTTAGGGAGGTTTTCTGCAGTAGCCAATTTCTTCTAGCCCAGAGTACTGAACACAGGGCTGCCTGTACTCTCTATTCTATTACAAAAAAAACTAATCCCATCGTGTGACCTGCAGCTATTCAGTTTAACAAATCAACAATTACAAATATTTTGGCAAAGTAAGCTTAGGTATTGTTTGCCTCTCAGCCACTTCACAATCAGTTTATGGCTTTATGATAAAAGTCATTAAATCCAATCAGAAAAGCAGAATTTACAGCTCACTTGGCAAGTCAGGCCTATTAATGGATGCTTTCAATTACAGGGCATTTATATGCACAATCATTAAGGCAGCATTGGATACATTTGAAAGCTCAAAAATTTTTGATAATAATCGAAACTTTTGTGCACTGTTCTTTATACAAACAAAACTTAGGCATTCATTTCAGTCTCAAGCAGAGATCAGAGTCGTTATCCAGGACCTACTACAAAGCCAGTTCTCACAGTACTTTTGTGGGAAAGGTAATAGAGGTGGAAACAGGTTTTTTAAAGTTGTGTTTAGTAGCAGAGATTTCTTTGGAGCTCAAATAAACTCAATTATATCAACTGCTGCTCAGCACTTCTGAAAGATCAAGTGGAACAGGAAAACAGAGGACCCAGAAGGGGCTTTCATTTGGAGATTCACTATAATTATTTGATTTTGTTCATGAATCTAGCTTCTGGGTGGAATAAAAGATCAGTTAAGAGACCAATGATTTTAAACTCATTTTTTCAATTGTGGTGCTCTTTTTAATCATCACGCAGAACCTCAGGAAAGTTGACGAATTCTTCTCCAAGATTATATTACACACACCCAGCTTCTTCCATAAAGAAAACTGGATCTTCAAACACTCTCATTCCTTTTGGTGACTGTCAGTGTAGTCTGAGTCTGACCCACACAACTGCAGAACAAAAATCAACTACCAGGTTACTCTATTAAACATCCCAATATGCTCTTAAATATGTGCTTAGACTTGTCTTTGAGTTAAGTTTAAGCCACCTTAAATGAGACCCTCCCCTTTCTCTCTTTAAAGGCATTTGTAACTAATGCTATCTTTCATCATGATAGTGCTAAGCAAACGGGGAAGGGACTTCACAAACCTCCTCTTTACTTACATTCTCATTCTCCTCTAATTCACTAGAGTTTGTAAACATTAAAGTTTCAAAGGTATACCTCAGAACAAACGCACAGTCAATCTATTCACACAATGCAAGCTCCAACACTGCAATGAAGCATAGGAAAGAAGAACAATGTTGCTGTTTAGACTAAGGGAAGCCTTTCACTTTAACAAGAGTGGGTTTTGTTGGTTTGGGGTTTTTTTCCAGTTTGGAGAACAGAGCAAAGACTAATCAGTCTCTCACTAGAGAGTCCAGTCTCCACAGAAATAATGTCACAAATCACTCTGAAAGTTCAGGCCTCTAGGCTAAGAGGAGCACTTAAAACAAACCTGCTGTTATGTGTAGTCTCCTAACAAGCTGTTATTATAAACTTCTTTCTACATATGGAATCTGAATGATTTATAACCATGAACTGTGATAACATGAGCCCTACACGGGTTGCAGCATTCACTAGCACTATTTTCAGAAATAGTTTGATGGTAAACCCAGTAAGCAAAACTTTTTCTTAATGCTATCCACTTGTTTGTAAAGGATTTGAAAAGAGCACAACACCCTCGTTGGGGTTTTTTTAGTCAAAAACTGTGACAGACAAACGAAAATACACGGGACTAGGCTGCAGTATGAATTCCAGCTGTTCAATTCAACAGCTCTCAAAGACTACCACAAGAGCTCTTCACTCACCCACCTTTTAGCCATCTTTTATTTCCCCAGAATGAAGATTTAAAAGACTAGTATCACACTTTTTCTCTTCCCCTCCACAAAAAAATTACAAATAGGGACTCCACAAAATTACAAAAAGGAACTCTGCAGTAACACCAACTGCTTGCATTTATCACAACACAACTTCTCCTATGTGCTTATCTAGGTAGATGACATACTCAACAGATGATGTTTGTTTACATCTTACAATGCATGGATAGCCACAGCATTAAAACTAACACCATGAAGAAAACCACTAATCAATTCGCATGCACATGTCTCATGTAGACTATGTATATTTCACATCCATGGCTCTAGAATACGCCAAAAGAGCACTGGCTGAAGTGAAGCCTTGTAATCCTAAACACTTCTTTGCAACTTGCTTCTAGCTTTCTCCACCACCCTGGCACGAAGTCTTGCACACCTAACCTCTGTAAAAAAAAAAGTCCGGGCAAGAGAGGGAGGAGAGAAAAGAAAAGCATATATTCTTTTCCCCCCCTCCCCTCACACACACACTGAGGGCACAGGCCAGCCCTTCCCACCCTTCAACACCCAGCGTCGAGGGCTATTCCGGCGTGTGAAAGGCGGAGGGGGTGACAGCGACACACCCCGCCTCGGCCCTGCTTCCCTACGCAGACCCTGGGAGCAGCCAGCAGGAGCCGCCTCCATCCCCCCGCGGCCCTTTCCTTCCGCCAGACGCGGCAG
>NW_008239542.1:80739-84522 GCF_000691975.1 Corvus brachyrhynchos
CACCGAGGGTGAGCGCGCGCAGCTACTGTAACATTCCGCGCCGGGCGCAGGTGGGACCTGAAAAAAAGTAGTGCGCTGTTTCCCGACAGAAATTACCTCAGGGACCGCGGCGGGCCTGGCACGGTGACACCACCCCCCGCTCCCCTCATCCGGACCTCCTGCCCTCAAGCGGCCGATAAAGCCGTAACTAAATCGAGGTTTAAATGTTCCTTGGATAAGGGAGGGCAAAATCTCTTCCCTCAGTCCGGGTACGGATGGGAACCACGGTGACCCCTCAGGGACACAATACTGCACAGTCCCCGCAGCTATGGTGAGGACAACATGGCCTGCTCCCCAGCCCTCACGAGGCCTCTTTTCCCAGATCGCATCCTGAATCTTTTGGTCGGCAGCAGCCGAATGTGAGCCAGCATATGCCCAGGTGGCCAAGAAAGCTAAGGGCATCTTGACTTATATCAGCAATAGTGTGGCCACCAAGACGAGAGCAGTGATCGTGCCCCTGTACTGTTGAGGCTGCACCTCAAGTTCTGTGTTCAGTTTTGGGCCCTTCACTCCAAGAAAGACATTAAAGTGCTGGAGCGTGTCCAGAGAAGGGCAATGGAGCTTGGGGAAGGGGCTGAAAAAGTCCTATGAGGAACGGCTGAGGGAGATGGGGGTGTTTAATCTGGAGAAGAGGAGGCTGAGGGGACACCTCGCTCTCTATAACTGCCTGAAAGGAGGTTGTAGCCAGGTAGGGGTTGGTCTTTACTCCCATGTAACAAGTGACAGTGTCACTGAAATCGTTGGGATAAATGAGACTCCCTAACACTGTCTTTTTGATGTTAGCAAGTAAGATATTACTTTATTCTTGACCAAGAGGTGTGTGTGGGGCTGACAACGTTCTGGCTTCCACACAGATGCCTATACAAAACTTTTTCACTTATTTATGCATTTTCAGCAAACAAAGAAATTAATATTCATTGGTTCTAAGTTACATAATTCTTTTCATAATTAGTATTCTATCCTCTATTGGTTATTGATTTCTCCCTCTTCATGCTAATCTGGTCCATGTTCTTTAGTCCTTTTGCTATCTTTTTCTCAGGCGGGGAGTCTCCAATTTTCCAGGCCTTAATCTCCTCTGTATCTTCTGGTGTTTTGCCAGTGGGCAGAATTGGCACCAAAGATGCAGACACAAACTTAAGGAACAAGTGTAATTTACTATAATGCAAAATTGCAAAGAATTACAAAAGGATAAGCTAAGCAATGCACCTAATCATTACTATAAAACATTGCCTATAGTGATTAAGAAAGATACATCACCAGTTACCCTAATACTTTACTCCTTCATCCAGGTCTGCGCAACAGCTGGGGAAGCTCCTGTCACAGCGAAGGACTGGAGAGCCACTCCCAACAACTGGGAAATCCTACATGGTGCATCCACCCACAGGCAAGGCTTCCAACTTTGCTGTGAGAAGGCCCAACTTTTATATTGTTGAATAAACAAGCTGACATAACTTCTAGTGTGGGAACATCTGGTTTCATCCTCCTCTTGGGTTCCTCCCAAAGCCTGGCCAGGGCTCAAGGATGAAACAAGGGAGTTGTCTTTGATCATACACCTCCAAACAAGGCCAGATGTCTGATTTCATGGCCTTGTCTGGTTTATAAATACGGAAAGGTAAATACATGTTTCACTAATGATACATATACCATATTGCTAATAATACTTCATTAATGAGTGGATACATATAACATTTGGTTGGAAGGTTCATCCAGAGGTCAACTTTGGCTCAAGGCCTGTTGTTCAGGCTTTAGTACTTCATCTGGTTACTCCAATGTCCTTGAAGTGCCATAAATTTAAGATCCCAGATGCCCAGTATTCAAATCCTTTTGGCTTTGTTTATTGAAGCTTGTCGGGGTTAGTTTTAAAAAACTTAATGTTTCAGTGATTTAATGATCAAAGTAACAATAAGAGTCTGAAGAAACTTAACTAGTGCTGGCAAAAAGTGGGCGCTGCTTACAATTAATTAAAACAACTAATTAAAATTAATTAGGAAACTTCTGTCATTTCCAACAATTTCCCCCTTTGGAAGTGATCTTAATTACTTCTTTTAAGATTACTTCCACTTAAATCATTGAGTATTTAGCAAGACTGAAGACACTAAAATGCAATAATCACTGTTAATAAAACTTATTAGGTAAAACATTTAAATTATCTAGTACCTTAACAATACTAATCAAGATTCTTAACACTAGGTAAACAAACTTAATTTTCAAAAAAATTCCATTATACAGAGTAACCAGCCATTTTTTTGAGATCTTTTTCAGTTTTAGAAAAGAGAGTTTTTGTTGGATCTATACATTCTCTAACATCCCATTTTGCAAATTTGGAATAAAATCCATAAACCAACAATTAATATCAAAACTATGATAATTATGCCAATCAGTTTTCTTGCGATTGCACTTAAATTTGGGATTCATGATGTTATTCAATTAAACACATCTTCCTCTTGATCCCTTGATATGGTCCCTTCCACCTTTCTCAGAGAAGTTCTTCAGTCCAGGTTTTGAGGTACACCCAGTCTCTGGATTGGTATGGATGGGTGGTGATGTCCAGCATCATGGGTGCTGCCAGTACAATGTATCTGTGGAGAGAAGACACCACCTACCCTAGGGATATAACATATTCTGTTAGACACTGGTTCATTATTTTACTTTCCTGCTCAACTGAGATCTCCATGGGGTGTGCAAGTCCCATTTCACCCCTAACATTTTAGCTGGGCTTTGCACTATTTCAGCAGCGAAGTGTGAACCTCTGACTGATGACATTCCCACTGGCACTCCAAACCTCAGGATAATTTCTTTCAATGATACCAGTCAGTTGTATGCTCAAAACTTGAGTCTTCAATGTTTCTACTATAGACTCTATTTCCCCATGAGTTACCTTATGTTGTTCCCCTGCAATTTTCCTCATAAGGTGTTGGGGAATTATCACCTGTTTGCTGGGTGTAATCCACTATCCTTCAGGACTCTGTTCAGCATCTAACAATTTTGCCAATTTTCCATCTTCAGCCTGATAATCAGCAGCCTCCTTGTCCAAATGCCGATATTTCTCAGGTAAGACCAACAGAATGTCTCCACCGGCAGCCTCCTTGGCTGCTTTGTCAGCCAGGCTATTTCCAATATTCACTGGGGTCTCTCTGAATTGATGAGCTTTAGAATGCATTATTGTCACCTTTTGAGGTAGCTATACCCCCTCTAACAATCTCTATATCGTTCATGTTTTGCGGGGGATCCCTGACAGGTTTACAGCCCTCTCGCTTTCCAAATGGCTTCATGGGCATGGACCACTCCAAAACCAAATTTCGAGTCAGTCCATATATTTACAGTTTTATCCTGTGAGAGCTCTAACGCTCTCATCAGTGCAATCAGTTCTACTTTCTGAGCCAATGTTTGGGGGGTTAGAACTTTGGCTTCTATTACCTCATGCTGAGTTACCACCGCATACCCAGCTTTTCAGATTCCATTTTTCACAAAGCTGCTCCTGTTCATGAAGAGTTCCCAATCCACTTCTTCCAAGGGAGTGTCCTGTAGATCATCTTGACTGGAGTATGCCTGTTCAATAGTCTGCAAACAATCATGGAGCAGTTCCCCTTTTTCCTGGGTCAGCTGTTAAGAACACTGCTGGATTCAGAAGGGCAGTTGTTGCTGTGACCCAGCCCACTGCAGGGCTGGGGCAGCGTGATGCCAATCAATCCCAGCCCATCCCCTGGATCAAGTTTCCTGAAGAGGCAGATTCAGAGGGTGGGT
>NW_008239542.1:85249-85713 GCF_000691975.1 Corvus brachyrhynchos
CCACTGTTTTTGCACTGAACTGACTTTGGAGACCAGCCGTACCTCGGAGAACCCCACCTGTGCTTTTTAGTTTGGGACCGGACACCTTTTAACTGATTTCTGAAACTTGTGTGAGTATCCCTGGTCCCTGATATTTTGTTTCTTTTTTCATTTTGCGGGTGGCGGGTGGAAGAAGTGCTAAGAGATGAGATCAAAACTGTCTCAGCCCCAAAGAGAGGTTTTTCTCCAAGCTGCGAAATTCCTTGAAGTTAATGGGTTTAAATTTTCAAATGGTCTGTTAAAACAGTTCGTTTGCTGGCTTTTCTTTTACCTTCCTCAAATGTCTCCCACAAATTTAAAATCTCCTGCCTTCTGGCAGGCTGTGGGGGATAAGACTACTGATTTAAAGCGAAAAGGGGACTCCTCTGGAGAAAAAAATCTTTCCTCTAGTTCTAGTCCTTCGGGACTTGCATAAAATGGACCAG
>NW_008239542.1:85841-86275 GCF_000691975.1 Corvus brachyrhynchos
CCTTCTCTCTGACCCCTCTCGGTCTTTTCAGCC
The DNA here is from genome assembly GCF_000691975.1 of Corvus brachyrhynchos. Classification (NCBI taxonomy): domain Eukaryota; kingdom Metazoa; phylum Chordata; class Aves; order Passeriformes; family Corvidae; genus Corvus; species Corvus brachyrhynchos. The sequence continues at coordinate 85,875 of NW_008239542.1, forward strand.
ACCGTGTCGGGATAGCCCTGGCCAGGCTACCTCGACCTCTTCCCAAACCCCATATCCCTCGCCCTCTTCCCCAGTTGTAATCCCAGAAATCTTTTAAATGCTGTTTGCCATTATCCTCCCCCCCACTCCACATGTCTGAACACAACGGCGCTGACCGCATGGCACAGTCCACCCCTTCCCCCTCTTCTTCTTCCCGCAATCCCTTTCAGCCTCCTACCCTCAACCCTTTCCTATCCCCGCCCCCAGAGGTGATGTCATCGGGTTCCTCCCACACGTTGGGTAAAGCCCCCTGCGTCAGGAATCCCCGCCCACCCTGTGACCACGCCTCCTGGTCCTCCAACCCTGCCCCCTGTGGAGGACTTCCTGGTTCCCACGCCCCCCCCCCTCCGGTCCCCACAGGG
>NW_008239542.1:86880-87679 GCF_000691975.1 Corvus brachyrhynchos
GGGTCTGTCACAGGTGTGGCAAACCAGGGCACTTGGCCCGAAACTGCAGAGCTCCGACTCCAATTAATCAGGGTTCCTGAGCTGTCTCCCCAGGGCAAATGTCATCACCTGCCGCTGATGGGATGCAGCCAAAAAACTGACCAGACCAGGTGGAGTGCCAGGGCCACACGGGGGAATGAATCATGAAACTGCCACCAGGAAAATGGTTACCACGACCACTGCAACTCAAATGGACTCGGTGTCACCCTAGAGAATCGTCGTGAGTTGCAAGAATCTAAGAGACTGTATGTGTTAAAAAATGTTGAACATTCACCAGCTGATATTCGTGTTACACCAGAAATTGTTCAAGTGGGGCCACAAGGGTTCTTCACTGTAAACATCCAGTGTGTTAATCCTCCCTATTTTCTTGTTGGTAACCAAGTTGTAGCCCGAGCTATTCTCATGCCCAGTAGTCCGCCACAGGACTACAACCCCTCTGTCTTCTGGGCTGAGGTAGTTGGGAACAACAAACCCATGCTTAATTGCAAACTGTCTTGCCAAGGCTCGGACATCAGCCTGGCAGGAATGATGGACACAGGAGCAGAGGTGACAGTCATTTCTTCCCGTCACACTGGGAGCTGCACACTGGGAGCTGCAGCTGGCAGAAGGTATTGTGACAGGTCTGGGGGGATCTATATCTGCCCAGAGAAGCAAGGCAGTTGTCCAAATTGAGGGTCCAGAGGGACAGATAGCATCAGTCCGTCCTTTTGTAATTGACTCTGGATTTACATTGTGGGGCAGAGATCTCATGTCCCAGTGG
>NW_008239542.1:88467-90585 GCF_000691975.1 Corvus brachyrhynchos
CAGAAAACCTCTCCATTTAAATACCTTGGACTGAAAATCCATGAACAGACTGTGGTTCCCCAACAAGTGAAAATTAATGATCACCCTAAGACCTTGCAGGAACTCCACCAACTATGCAGGACCATGAATTGGGTGAGGCCACTCCTAGGGCTGACGACAGAAGATCTCGCTCCTCTGTTCAACCTTCTGCAAGGGAAAGATGACCTCACATCACCTAGGCATCTAACAGAGGAGGCGAGACAGTCCATCTGTAAGGTACAGGAAGTGCTGTCGTCCAGCCAGGCACACCGCTGCGCTCCCGGTCTGCCTCTTCAATTTATTGTATTAGGGGAGATGCCATACCTTCACGGGCTGATATTTCAATGGGACGAGGTGCAGTGATCCTCTGTTAATCATTGAGTGGGTTTTCTTCTCGCACCAGCCATCCAAAAGTATCACAACGCCACAGGAGCTCATGGCTCAGCTGGTGATGAAAGCTAGATCCCACCTCCGCACACTTGCAGGGTGTGACTTTACATGCATCTACCTACCATTGGCAACCGATTCACCTGATAACCTCCTTCCAAACAATGAGCACCTCCAATACGCCCTAGACAGCTACACAGGCCAAATTTCTATACACCATCCAAAACACAGACTGTTTACTTCAGTCTTCAAACTGATTCCAAAACAAATTCAAAGCAGAAAACCTTTAAATGCCTTGACAATCTTTTCAGATGGCTCCGGTCGTTCTCGGAAATCTGTCATCACATGGAAGGATCCCCACACTCAGAAGTGGGAGTCTGATGTGCAGGCAGTTGAAGGATCCCCACAAATGGCAGAACTTGCAGCCTTGGTCAGAGCATTTGAGAGGTTCAGTGAACCATTTAATTTGATAACTGATTCGGCCTATGCTGCAGGCATAGTTTCCAGGGCAGAGAGAGCCTTACTAAAGGAGGTTGCAAACCCAAAAATTTATAACTTGCTTTCGAAACTGATTCAACTGATCTCCCACTGAAAGCAACCATTCTATGTCATGCATGTGAGATCATACACTGACCTGCCAGGATTTATTGCCAAAGGGAACAGGAGAGCAGATGCCCTAGCGATGCCCATCAAGTTAGCGAATATGCCTAACAGATTCCAGCAAGCCCAACTGAGACATGCAATGTTCCACCAAAATGCTCCAGTTCTCATTCGAATGTTCCACCTCACTTGAGACCAGGCGAAAGCCATTGTGGTGACATGCCCCAACTGCCAAAAACACCAGCTTCCATCATTAGGTCAGGAGGTTAGCACCCAAGGCCTAAGCAGTTGCAAAGTATGGCAAACAGATGTCACCCACTTCCCCCAATTTGGCCGCCAGAAATATATTCATGTTTCTGTGGATACCTTTTCTGGTGCAATCTTTGCCTCAGCTCACCATGGGGAGAGGGCCAAAGATGTCATCAACCACCTAGTACAGGCCTTCGCTGTGTTGGGGACACCAAATAAAATAAAAACTGACAATGGCCCTGCGTACACCTCTGCAGAGTTGAACAGATTCATGAGTGAGTGGGGTGTGGATCAACATCACTGGATCCCTCACTCGCCCACAGGCCAAGCCATCGTGGAGAGGAAGCATCAAACACTAAAAAGACTGTTAGAACAACAAAAAGGTGGCAATGAGATCGCTGCCCCCATCATAACACTTTCCAAAGCGTTCACTTTGAACTTTTTAAATATTCCTATGAGGAACCTGATCCTCCCATAATGAGACACTTCACAAACTCTGCCAAACATAAACTGACTGAGAGACCTGAGGTCCTAATAAAAGACCCTGATACTTTACAAATACATGGCCCGTACCCCCTAGTCACCCGGGGTAGAGGCTATGGGTGTGTTTCCACCCCAGAGGGTCCAAGATGGATCCCTGGGAAGTGGATCAAACCCTTTTTGAAACCACCTGCAGAAGCCAGGCAAAGGAAAGAAGCTGCCACAGCCTGGAAAAGAAGAAAAATGAAGCCACCTGGGTGAAAAACTCCTCCTCCAGGCCTGAAAAACAAACCTTCCACCTCTCAGTCTCCTTAAAATGTGTCCCCCTTCCCAAAATGACCCCTCAGTTTTGTTTTGAAAGAGGGGGAGTCCAAGGGAGCCATT
>NW_008239542.1:93142-93599 GCF_000691975.1 Corvus brachyrhynchos
AACATTACAAAATCGAGCTGCCGTTGATTTCCTTCTCCTCGCCCACGGCACGGCTGCGATGAGTTTGAAGGACTCTGCTGTATAGACTTTTTGTCAAAGAGCAAGTCCATTCATGCCAAAATTAAGGAAATTTGTGCCCAAGTTGACAACCTGTGCGCAAAATGCAGTGACTGGTTTAAAAACATCTTTTCCACCTCCAGTCTCTCTTCGTCCACCGGGAGCTTCAGCAGCCAGATTCCTTCCATTATCAAGGACATTGTTTGGGTTTTGTTTATAGTGTTGTTAATTTTATTAGCCCTTCCCATTTTTAGGTGTTTGGTTTTAAAATCCCTTAAGCCCCCCTCATTTCAAGGTAATAAAGAAGGGGGAGATGCTGCTGTGACCCAGCCCACTGCAGGGCTGGAGCAGCGTGATGCCAATCAATCCCAGCCCATCCCCTGGATTGTGTTTCCCAAAG
>NW_008239542.1:93953-95488 GCF_000691975.1 Corvus brachyrhynchos
GGCGGCCCGAGCCCCCGCGCCCCCCTGCCGTGTTCCCTCTGCAAAGAAGCCAGCTAGCTAGCTCAGCCAGCAGCACCTTTCTTAATGCCGAAGTTGCTTCTGCGACGCACAGAAGTAACGCAGCTGGACTCTCTATGACTGGGGGCTCGCCAGAGCTCGTGCCTCGAGCACAAGTACTGTGTTAGGCAGTTACTTTTAACTCCACATCAATTTTTTCTAACAACATGTCCTGGTGTATTAACATCCTGCTTGGTGATAACCAGTGTCCTTTTTGTTCCAACACCACTGTAACTGTATGAGGCACAAAACCAGTCAATTGCTGTCCCAGGGTTAATTTTCTTGCTTCCTGGATTAGGAGGACTGTTGCAGCTACTGCCCAAAGGCAGGCTGGCCATCCTTTGCTCTTCCAGGATCCCAGTCATGTCAATGCCCCCAGTGCCAAATGGGACCTTTGATGCACAAACAATTCAAAAGGTTTTTCTAAGTCCAGTAGTCCCAATGCAGGAGCAGTCATTAAAGCATGTTTCAATTCCTGAAAGGCTTTCCTGCATTCAGGCTCAGTTCTCTTTTAGAAAGGGGCTCAGGAGTTTGACAGAAAGCCTCTTGTCTTTCCTGGCCCAGACTCATTTGTCCTTCTGAGATAGTAAATCTCCTAAAGTGCAAGTAACCTTCCAGTTCCAAGGTAAAGCCTTTCCACGTAACAGTTAATCTGAGCAGACCCAGGCCTGTGTAGTGCTGTTCCAATCCCTTGGCCGCAGGACAAACTAAGCCAGCTCATGGTATCAGAGGAGTCTGCAGCCAGAAACTTGGTACTGGTGATTAGGCTCCGGAACATCTGCAGTACATTGATGACATCATTGTCTGGGGGAACACCACAACGGAAGTATTTGAGAAAGCAGAGAAGATCATCCAGATTCTCCTGGAAGCCGGCTTTGCCATCAAGAGGAGCAAAGTCAAGGGACCTGCCAGAGAGATCCAGTTCCTGGGGGTAAAGTGGCAAGACAGATGGTGTCAGGTTCCCACCAAGGTCATCAATAAGATCACAGCAATGTCTCCACCAACCAGCAAGAAGGAAACACAAGCTTTCCTAGGCACCATAGGTTTTTGGAGAATGCATATTCCTGAGTACAGCCAGATCATGAACCCTCTCTACCTGATCACCTGTAAGAAGAACGATTTCCACTGGGGCCCTGAACAGCAGCAAGCCTTCACCCAGATCAAGCAGGAAATCACTCATGCAGTAGCCCTTGGCCCACTCAGGACGGGACCAGAGGTGAAGAATGTGCTCTACTCTGCAGCTGGGAGCAATGGTCTGTCCTGGAGCCTTTGGCAGAAGGTGTCTGGTGAGACTCGAGGTCGACCACTGGGATTCTGGAGTCAAAGCTACAGAGGGTCTGAAGCCAACTACACCCCAACAGAGAAGGAAATCTTAGCAGCCTATGAAGGAATCCAAGCTGCCTCAGAGGTAATTGGCACTGAGGCACAACTCCTCCTGGCACCCCGACTACCAGTGCTGGGGTGGATGTTCAAAGCAG
>NW_008239542.1:95719-97930 GCF_000691975.1 Corvus brachyrhynchos
GGGAAAAAGGCCAACGGGCAGAATAGGGAAAACCCAATCTGGGCTGCTGAAGAATGGAAAGCCATTGCTATTACTGTAGCCCGCAGCCATAGGGAGGAGAGGAGAGAGATCCAGCAGGCAGGAATTGTTCAGCAAGATTGATTTATTTAATTATTTTAAAAACTCTTTTATAGACTTTTTTCTTCATAGTCTAATTGGACAAAAAATCAGCTACCCCCTGGGGTGATTGGCTAAAATCCTAAAACACGCATTGTCAAAATATTTTTCTACTGTACCATAAACAAGGCTTTGCAAGGACGCAGGTGTTCATAGCTTATAGAACTCTGCTACTATCTTCGTGAGAGAGAAAAGTATCTCACGGGCTTATAAAGAAGCAGGAAAATTTCTTGCTAACAGCATTTTTGTATCCACACATTGCCACTCAGGTAGAGATGCTACCTGTGAAAGTCCAACATGTAGATGCCCATGTCCCCCAGAGTTGGGCTAATGAGGAGCACCAAATCAACGAACAGGTAGATCAGGCTGCGAAAATAGAGGTGTCACAGAAAGATTTTGATTGGCAACACAATGGGGAGTTGTTCCTAGCTCGATGGGCCCATGATGCCTCAGGTCATCAAGGCAGAGATGCCCTCTATAGGTGGGCACGAGACCAAGGGGTGGATCTAACCATGGACAGTATCTCCCAAGTTATCCATGATTGTGAGACGTGTGCTGCGATCAAGCAGGCCAAGCGGGTGAAGCCCCTGTGGTACAGTGGGTGGTGGTCCAAATACAAGTATGGGGAGGCCTGGCAGATTGATTACATCACACTGCCTCAAACACGCCAAGGCAAGCGCTACGTGCTGACAATGGTAGAAGCCACCACTGGATGGCTGGAGACCTACCCTGTGCCTCACGCTACTGCCTGGAATACTATCCTGGATCTTTAAAAGCAAGTCCCTTGGAGGCATGGTACCCCCGAGAGAATTGAATCCAACAATGGGACTCATTTCAAGAATGGCCTTATCAACACCTGGGCTAGGGAATATGGCATTGAGTGGGTGTACCACGTTCCTTATCATGCACCAGCTGCTGCAAAAGTTGAACAGTGCAATGGATTGTTAAAAAGCACCCTGAAGGCACTGGGTGGGGGGAACTTCAAAAATTGGGAGATCCATTTAGAGAAGGCTACCTGGTTAGTTAACACCCGAGGCTGAACTGATGCCTTCAAGTGGCTACCTGAAAACAGAGGCTAGACAAGAATAAGAGAATACAAGTAGGTATTTATTTGAAGGGCCTTCAAAGGTACACCTTGGGAGTGTAAAGCCTATGAGGGGCTCCACCCAAGATGGACACTGGGTCACAGGTTCTTCACACATTTATAAGTTTGGTCCATTTGCATATCAGGGTAAATTCTCCAATTATAACTTCAGTTAATGATGTAATTACCCCAAGTTTGCCCCTTCTCTCAAAGACTTTTAGTTTACGCCTTTTGGGGCCTGGGACAATCAAGGTGTCTTTGAAGTGCAAACCTAGAGAGGGTTTGTTATGTCTAACCATCATGAGAGAACAGTAGTTAACAGGCCACAAGAAACTTCAGAGTTACACACTAGGCAGTACAGGATTTGAAAAATATAAATTTAAAACCTAAGGCATCATTCCCCCCCCTTTAGAGGCTTGACAAGGCCTCTAACTTGTTGAGACTCTATTCTAAATATCTACTCTAAGAGCAGTATACATCTAACAACAGTGTATATATAAACAAGAATTATAATTACAACTACTATGAACAGTTCCTTAATCCAGGGCCATTTGGTAACCATGAAGTCAGGGTGTGGAAGATATAATCAGAGCTCAGTGTGTTATCTTTGAATGTTATCTAATGTAAGATCTGAGTTGGTTCTCAAATTGTAGGCAAATTTTGCTGACCTTTCCACTTTGATTTACATGTCAATTGTTTGCTCTGTATCCAAATGAATGTCTTTGGATATACTTTAGACTAGAATCATATACAAATTTTGGTTCCAAACCTGAGTCATGGTTACCAACTGTGTAAATAATAAGCCCAGGGAAATAATCATTTAAATTACATCATCTTCTTTTGTATCAGTCTCTGTTTTCTCAGTTGTTGCAGGGGCAGAAGCTTTCTTAACTCTGGAGTAGTAAATCCAGGGTCCTTTGCCAGAGACTTTGATTGTGGTGAGGGTGGTCAACAAAATCTGGAATGGTCCT
>NW_008239543.1:0-933 GCF_000691975.1 Corvus brachyrhynchos
AGTCCAGTTCCGGGTTCTGGTCCTCAGGCCCCTGGCCTTCCGGTTCCCACGGTGAGTGGTTGTACTTCAATTTGCTGGGCATTGCTTAGCAAGCTAATTTGCAAGGCTTGAGAATATTGCAGATACCACTCAAGCTCATTTCTTTTCATTGGCAAGTAGATCGTTCCTGGCTCTTGCCCAGTGACTTGTATTATACGGTTGCAGCCTTTCTGTATTAATTCTGCCATATTGTCGATTTTTTGTTGCAATGTTGTTTTGGGCTGTAGGCTTGTAAACATCCACTCCAGGACCCTAACTTGCTCCCTCTTTTTCTTTCTGCACTGAGTCAGTGCACTGATAAGTTGACTCTCTCCGTGGAGGACAGTAAAATCGACTGGAAGATCAGTGTCCATACGATCAACTGCTCTATCTGCAATATCGGTACTGATACGCTGGATTTGTTCTTGTGCGGGCTGAACCGGCAAAGAGGGATCAGTCCCTCTCAGCAGAGGTCTCAGTATCTCTAGGTATTCATTACTGATACCTACAACTGGCCGTAACCACTGCAAGTCACCCATAAGTTTTTGTGCATCTCTCAGGGTCTTAAGATTAGTTCGAATTGCCAATTTTTGTGGCTTGATCTGTGCTTCAGTAATGCTCCACCCTAGGTATTTCCAAACAGGTGTACGCTGAACTTTTTCTGGTGCAACAATCAAACCATACTGCTTTAGCTGATTAGTGAGCAAGAGTTCTTGTTGGGGGGTAATTGGATCTGGCTGAGCGACAAGGATGTCATCCATATAATGATAAATAATAGTTTTTGGCCACTGCATCCAAACTGGCTTCAGTGCAGCATCAACATACATCTGACATAAGGCAGGGCTGTTTTTCATCCCTTGCGGAAGCACTGTCCACTCATATCGAGAGGCAGGTCCTTCCCTGTTTATAGCAGGG
>NW_008239543.1:2182-2706 GCF_000691975.1 Corvus brachyrhynchos
GGCAATATAAAAAGTCCTTTCATGCTACTAGAAGAGCGACCTAACAGCAGAGCTCCATGGCACTGCCCATTGATGACTAGGGGCCCTTTGATGCCTGTTGGAATCTTCTGGGGTCGGTCGTCAATCAAGGTCACATCTATTGCTGTTGCCAGGTCCAGGCCGAGGCTTCCTTGGGTCGCTGGCCGCAGGCACTCGGCAGATTGTAGGGAGCTGCGGAGACTGGCATTGCTACTGCTGGGGCCGCTGTTGGTGTTGTCATGCCGCGACCCTTCACTCTCGGTCTCCCATTTCCCAACCTTTTCCGGCAGGCTTCCATGGAGTGAGTATTGACATTGCAATTACGGCACCATACTTGTTGGACCTGACACTGCCGTTTCATGTGTCCTTTGTGACCACATCGGAAGCACTTGACTTCTTTAGGCTTATTATAGTACCCGCCTCTTGGTGCTTCTGCCCCTTTCAAGGGAGCGAGGGCTGCAAAGGCTTGATTTTGGGCTTGCACTAGATCTTTTCCTCACTCTTTA
>NW_008239543.1:5842-10557 GCF_000691975.1 Corvus brachyrhynchos
GTGCATGACTCCCCCCACACTTGCTGTGTGTCAGGGAAGGTGGAGAGACAAAAGAGGAGGGCAGGGGCAGCAAGTGTCGCTGTCACCAAGTCTCCCTTGCTGCATTGATGGGATTAAAGAGATGGGTTAACCCGATGGTACTGGGAAGTCTCACATCCTGCAAGGAACTCAAGAAGGTTCTAATGGTGATAGATAATTGTGTGAAATCACGTTGTTAATAGTTTAACTTCATGCACTAGGGTAGCTCTGAGGTGCTTTCCTGAATTGTAAAGCTTTACAAAGCTTCTGTTCTTGATAAGAGTGTTTGCTTTGTGTCTCTGTGCTTTCCAGCCGTGCCCATCCCATGAGCTTTGCTGCTGCTGTCCCTGAGCTGTGCACATCAAATTCTGCACTGTTCCTTGGTAGTGACAAAGTTATTGTTTCTGGGGAAAATAAATGTGTGTTCACTATGGAAAGAATAAGCAGGGATACTGGTATTTAGCAATATGCATTTGTAACCCATCTCCAAATTAACGATTCAAAAGTTATTGTATGAGGTCACTTACAAGAATGCTTGCTTTGTTGTATGACTTTTCAGTGGCAGAGTATATAGAATTTTGCAGCCTGTTCTTATTTAGCTGTAAGTTACATTTACTTTAAAGTTTCCTGGATATTGACTGAATTGCTTTTTACTAATACAGTGACATCCCCTTATAAATCAAAGTTTATGGCTTTGACTCATGCTCTTTATATTTTTTGTGCATCTAAACCGCCCACAACTACTGCTGGATAAGTATTTGAATTTTCTGCCTGTCAAATGTGCCCCATCACAAAATATTGTTTAACAAAGCAGGTTTTCCAATGACTTTCAATTTTTAGTACAAATATATAACTCTAGGAAGTACTACAGGCATTCTTCCTCTCCCAACCTATAAATTCCATCCAATTAAATGTTGAGCATGAACAGTAAGTTACTGTAATACAGAAAAGCAGTGTGAACTGGGACATGTTTATGGCACTTGGAACCCAATACTTGCCTTTGAATCTGGTCCAGGGAGGGGATGATATGATTGTATGCAGTGGGTGAGATGGGAATGTGGGGTACTTCTGTGAAAATCTTGGCGTTTTGTTTTATTCTGTCTGTGGTAAACGCCACAGTTCACCCAGCCTGTCCTCAATACCAGCTCTATATAAAACTCTATATGACTTGTTACTGCAGCACCACTTTTAGTGATGTTCTTGGTGGACTAGAGATCCAGGATTTGCATGTTGAGAGAAGTTCTTGTTCACTGATGTCGTTAAAATGAAAGAAATAATGTCCTGGAAGCTTTTTGATTGTCTTAGCTTTTGCTACTACTTGTTATAAGCCCTGAATTTTGAGTTTAATTTAACTTGGCAGAATGTGTCTAACTTCTCCCTTTCCACAGCTGTCAAAAAGCCCTTTATTTATTAGTGCCTACAATGTAGCTGTTTCTGCACTTTAGATTTAAAACATGATCTTTAAAAGTGGCAACCAATATAACAGTGAGTGTCAGCAGCACATCCATCATGTCAGAGTGCTGTTTAGGAAGATAAAAACGATGAAATGTTGTTTTAGCAATATTTACGTGTCTCCTCTCCCATACCTCACTTCTGTGAAATCCAGTGCTCTTTAGGGTCTGTGTAGAGCTCTGCTTCCTGCAGGTGGAAACAAGTGCTGTGTTCAAATGGCTTCGCAGTGCTGAGCGCATCAAGGACATTGCTCTTCTATAAAAGGAAACCTTGGAGGTTTTATCTTGACAAGAGTCATGGGGGTTTTGGGTATTAAAAAGTGTGAAAGCATTTAAAAGTCAAACAAAAGTCCTTAAACAACATGAAATCCTTTCTCAAATCTGTTTTTACTTAAATCTTTGACTAGGATTTCGTATTTCTTTGATGTATCTCATCAGTTTATTAAGGATATCTGTAAATCTCTTTTCTCACTGTGTAACACCTAAGCCCAGGGTAGGATTTTTCCCCTTTACTGTGAACATGAACTTTTTATTCAGAGCAGCCATCTGATGAGTCATTCTTTTATTCTTCCAGTGGAAATAAATTGTCTTTTTCTGACGTAGTACCTTCTCCCAAGATCTGGAATAAAAAGGATAATAATGTTCTTTTTCTGTCACAGATTTGTAGTTCTTAAAGGGAAGTTCCCTTGGAGATGGATGAATTACCTGTAATGATTTTGTTTACTTGTCCTGTAAGGTAGCAATAGCTGTATTTACTGGAGTTCTTTTAAAAGCCCAATGGTTGTTTTTGTTTTTCTTCCCATCAAAGACCAAGCCCAAATCCTATCAAAGTCAGTGGGAAACTACTGACTTTTTCAGGCTTGCATTAGAGCTATGGACACTGCAGACCACTTCAAGGCAGAGCTTATATCCAAACACCTTTCTTCAGAGCATCTTTGATGTTTTCCTCTGTTACCAGAGAAGCAGCTTTGTGGAAAAGCTTGGGCAGGCTTATTTCTCTAGATGGGAGCTGTACTCCAGTGTCAGAGTGCTGACTTCGGCGAGGGAAGACATGCAGACAATCAATGTGATTGATAAAGCAAGCTTCGTTTATTGGCAATATAGAGGCACTTATATAGTATTGAGTATACATGTTATCAGTTCTTTAATTGGTTCAAACTTACGAAAGCGCATTCTTACTTCTACATAATTGGGTTAGATAAAAGACTACATTTGGCAAGCTTCTATTATTTATGTTTTGACTTGAGAGATCAAAGATCTTCCTTCCTTCTCATGGTCAGCACATCTTTATCAGAACAGCACTGTACCTCCTAAAAACTCCCTTTCGGTTCTCAGGCCTGTTTCTCATGCAGGCATTTTCTCATGGAGGCTTTTTCTCATGCAGGCCTTTGCTTGCAGGCTTTTGCTTGTACAGTTCTGTTATTGATTTGTACCCTTTATCAATAATCCACCCCCTCCCCAAGGAACCTTCCCCTGGATGGTTCTATCTTGGTTTACAGAATGTGTTCTGGAGGAGGACCTTGGGTCTGGGACACACTGATCCCTAGCTACGAAGCTTCTAAAATGTTTAGTCTCTCAGCTTGACAAACAAGTCCAAGAATGTAGGCAAAAAGCACTAAGAATACAGAAGTTGAAAAAAAGGTATAAGAGGGGTATAAAGGAAAAGGCAAAAAATCTTCATGGCATCACTACCTTTGAAAAGCACGTACAACAGCTGCCAGTCCTGCAATTTGAGGGGAACCTGAAACAATAGCAACATCTGATGTCCACTGATGGGTGTCTGGGTCGATCCACAGAAGCACAGATTTGTGTGTTAGTCCTGACCCATCCGTAAAGACCGTCAGGGCTTGCAAAGGAACTTCAGACCGTTTTGGTGCAGCTAATAAGTTGAATGAAATAGTTAGCAAGCGGTGTGCATGCAGATGTGAAGTAAGCTGACCTGTAAAATCACATAAAGCTATTTGTAAAGCATCTGAATTTTGTAGTAACCACTGCAAGTAAGGTGAAATCGCAGGCAAACATATCTGCATAAAATCTTGTCCTGCTAGAGCAAAAAGGCAGTTCCGCGCTCTGATAATCAACATGGCAAAGATTTCATGCTTTGTGGTAATAGTTTTTGTCATTTGATGTGATAAAAAGACCCATTCAATAATTAGCAGAGGATTTGGCACAGAAGGATCCCATTAGTAAGTGAAGGCATATGGCTGTTTTGCTGGATTCAAAAGGATTAGGCAAAAAGGTAGTTCTGGGGCATATTGAGATGCTTGCCTTTTCCGCAGTGCCTCAGCGGCCTCGTGTCACTGTGCGGGGTGACAACAAATTAGGGTCCCCTTTCAACAAGGCAAAAAGAGGGGCAAGTTCTGCATTTGAAATACCTAATAGAGGACGTACCCAGTTAATAGTCCCTAATAATTTTTGTGCATCATAAAGTGTAGAAATTTTTGTCTGTAATTTCAAGGCTTGAGGATGAATAGTCTGGGACCTGATGTGCCAGCCCAAATATTGCCAAGGGGGTTGTTTTTGAATTTTTTCTGGGGTTATACACAGTCCCGCTTTGTTTACAGCATCTGTGGTAAGGGCTAGGGCTTTCTCCATGAGTTGAGGGCTTTCAGCTGCAATTAAAAGATCATCCATGTAATGGTAAATCAACATGTCTGGGACTTGTTGATCTACTGGACTCAAAACATGTGCTACAAATTGCTGACAAATAGTTGGGCTATTTTCCATTCCTTGGGGTAGTACTACCCAGTGAAATCTTTTCAAGGGGGCTTGCATGTTTGTGCCAGGGACCGAAAAGGCAAATTTAGGGGCATCAACGGGATGCAAAGGAATAGTGAAAAAACAATCTTTTAAATCAATGACTGTTAAAGTCCAATTTCATGGTATCATTGTGGGGGAAGGGAGTCCTGGCTGTAAAGCACCCATATCTTCCATGGCATCATTAATTTTTCTCAAATCATCGAATAAGCGCCACTTACCTGTTTGTTTTTGTATTACAAAAATAGGGGAATTCCAGGGACTGGTGGAGGGAACAATATGCCCTTTTTGTAATTGGTCTTCTACTAATTCTTCTAATGCACGCAGCTTCTTTTCAGGCAGGGACCATAGTTCCACTGTAGTGGTTTGGTCCAAAATACTCATTACTGTTTAACTTCTGTGAGATAAGAATTAGGAGAAATGCAAAGCAGGCACCAAACTTGAAAGAATATAAAGAAGTTTATTAACAGACATAAAAGAGGGGGGAAA
>NW_008239543.1:11407-14762 GCF_000691975.1 Corvus brachyrhynchos
TTCTTAAGTGTGTATCACAGAGGCGGTCACAATTTTAAGTGGCTTAAAGAATTGTCCATATTCAAACTGGCCCGCTGATAGGTTCTGTCAGGTCATGGGGAAGCAGTAAGCAGAACATCTCTTCCGAGACTCAGCTTGCTAACCTATGACATCCACCCATATATCTTTAGTTGTTTTCCATATCAATTGCGGGGTGGTTCATGCCACAGTGGCCCCTGTTAAAAATCAGATTGCAATCTCAAACTGAGCTGAGAAAGGAGATCTCATCCCCACAACACCATGGGAACTGCCAAAACAAAAGATTTGATGTTAGCACTTCGATTATCAGGACCTATGATTTGTATCATATGTTTACTTTGTTGACTATTACTCACTCCACCAATTCCCAAAAGGTTTTGTGAAACCAGGGCTAGAGGCCAATTTGGTGGCCACTTAGCTTGAGAAATTATGGTAACATCTGCTCCAGTATCAACAATTCCAGACAGTACTACTCTCTGTCCCTGATACAAACTGGCATATTGGATGCTTTTCTGATATCTGCTGTGTCCACCAAATTTCTGGGGCTCCTGTGGAGCCGAACCCCTCTACCCCCCTGTCGCAATCCTGCAAGGGTAATGTAGGAGATATAGAAAAGAAAAGCAGTTGAGCAATGCGGGACCCTCTAGGTACAGTGCAGGGTGGAAAGGGCGTCCATGCCATAATTTTGATTTCCACTGTAAAATCAGAACCAATTACTCCAGGGAGGACAAAAAGACCAGAAAGGGTAACAGAAGATCTCCCTAGCAACAACGCACTGCGACCTCCCCCCAGCGGTCCAAATGTCCTAGTTGATAACAAATGCACTGAGTGGTCTAAAAGGGTTACTGTTGTGGAGGTGACCAGGTCCACCCTAGCACTGCCTGCTGTAGCTGGGTGTAAGGCTGAGGCTGGGGTTGAGGAATCCCTCCAAGGTTCACTTGTACGGGCGACGGGGTTGCTTGTGTCCTTGCACAGCACCGTCCCGCGCTCCGCGACCCGTTTCCTGACAGTGGTTTTCCTTCATAATCATATTTTGAGCGGCACTGATTGGCAAAATGCCTTCCTTTTCGGCACCGAGGACATACGCCAGGAGCCGTAAAAGGTTTAGTGGAATTTCCTTTAGCTTGAAAACAATCCATCTTTAAATGTCCTGGCTGACCACAACCATAACACACTACTGCCTTATGAGATGGACTTTTCATAGCTGCAAATGCAGCTGCCATATTTTCGTATTTCTGCTCAATTGATCCAATGCAATTGCAAGCTTCAATAATTTCTACTAAAGTGGGATTAGGGTTAGGGAGCGATTTAAGAAGTTTTTTACAGTCAGCATTAGAGTTTTCCACAGCCAACTTCATTAGCAAAATATTCAGCGCCTCAGGGTGATCAATTTGTTGCTCTAATGCCTGCTTTAATCGGTCTATAAATTGCATGTAAGTTTCTTTGGATTCTTGAAAAATAGCAGTAAAAGCTTTTTCAGGTTTTTGGTCATCAGGGATTTTTAGGAGGGCTTGGCAAGCGGCATCTCGAATCCCCTCTAACGCTTCCCTCGGAATAACTCAGGCTTGGCGCTGGGGATCCGTATGAGCTCCAGTGCCCATAAGGTGGTCTATAGTCAGGGCAGCTATTTGTTGGTTATTATTGCCTACATAGGTAAGCAAGAGTCTATCCAGCCCTCTACGCCATTCTGTCTCCCAAATAGTGTTTTGAGTAGGTGTTAATAGCAGTTGTGACAAAGATTTCAGGTCATGGGGAGTAAACACATAGGAAGAAAAAACAGAAGTGACCATGCTTGCAGAAACACAGTGAATGAATGACTTGTTCTGTAATGGTACGGCGCAGTTCTTTAAGGACAGACCAAGGAATCGATTCCCAGGTTGGACCCTGCCCTTGATGATATATAACAGGCGCAACTATTTTTTCAGCTATGTCAAAAAGTCCTTCCTTCAGCACCTCCTGTCTAAGGTTAGCCCAATGATCACGGGGATTTGGAGGAAACAAATCGGGCTCCTGATAAGGGTAAATAGGTCTGGGATCATCTTCCAAATTTACCAACAACGCATGAGGGGGTTTAAAAGTGACTTTAGTAGCAGGCAGGTTAGAGGGATCAGGACACACGGGAGAAAAGGGTACACGGGCAGTTGGAGAAAGTGCAGCGTCAGCTGCCGCCCCCTCCGTGGAAGGGGAACTGCTTTCAGAAGCAGCTTTCTCTTTGTTAGTCTTTTCCTGTGCTTTAATAGCCTCCATTATCGCCCTCCAAGCAGGCAGCATTTGAGCGGCCACCTCATCTCCTCTTGTAGCGTGGTCCCATAATATATCTCCCATTTCGTCCCACACCTCTGATGAAAAGGCAGTGCTCGGGTTTAGCGCGGGCACTTTGGAAGCCTCCCAACGCAGCATAATTTTAAGGGATTGGGAAGTTACAGACTTTCCATGTTTTTCAAGTAAACGAAACATGAGTTCAAAAACATGGCTGTCCGATGAGGACTGTCCAGCCCCCATGTCGTCCCCCGTAGCTCACCTACAATTTGCAGGGAATAAATGCTGGCCAGCTTTCCTGCTTCTTTCAGCAGCACTTCAAGTCCCACGGGGCTCACCGACGGACGCACAGATAGGCGTATAATAAACTCCTTACATGGAGACACCATTTGTCGGTGATTGAACACGGACTTTGCCAGGTGCATGCAAAGCCTAATTTTATTGTACAAGGCACATCTTTATATACTGTTACAAACTAACAGTTCAGCAGCTACAAAACTTCAGTTTCTAAGGTTACATGTTTTACATCTCTGACACTAACCGTGCCGTAATTATGCCTCCCCTGCTGGGGGAGAAATTTAGAGTCCTTTCCAGGAGTTCGAGAGACGTACGCACCTCCAGCCTTCTCTGCTTTCAGATAGTTGTTTATTAAGTCTTATCAGAGAAATAGAGCCACTTAATGTGACCCAGTGTCACGATCCGCTAATGCAAGCGGGGGTCGTGATGGTTCGTTTATCGATCTCAGAGTGTAAAAGGACACAAGAGATTTCAGTTTTAATCAAAACAGTGCACCTTTATTAAGTGCCCACAACACAGTAATGCAATAGAAGAGAGTAAGAGAGAGAGAGAGAGAGAGAAAAACAAAGTAGAGAGGGGGAAAAAGAGGGGCAATAGCTACCAACGGATGAGACGAAGTCCTCGTGGTCTTCCGCCAATAGATTCGTCTTCTTTCCATGGGGAGATCTCCGACTTGGTTATTTTAGAAGGTCCCTTTATAGTCCTTTTCAGAAGCGAGGGGCAACTGGCCAAGAGGTTGGGAAATCTACAGCCATTGTTATGGGGTCCGTTGCTTTGGGAA
>NW_008239543.1:23470-25688 GCF_000691975.1 Corvus brachyrhynchos
AGTCACATAGACAGGAACTGCGGAATTCTTTATCCAATCATCCCAAACTACTTCTACTGCAGAATATGGAGTAGTAGTAGAAGAAGAAGGTCTGGAGAACAACAACAATCCTCCATTTTGAAGTTTTTTGCTTTTATCTATTTACTATATTAACAAACCCAAATCTTCTAAATTTTTCACCCCGTGACATTCTTACATAATATTCTATCACCTAGTTCACACCAGTGTAGATTCTAATTCTTCCCAGAGGGTAGGCAATTTTCTCCAAGGACAAAGGTCAAAAACAGTGTTGTCCAGGGGGCTAGAACCCTTCAAAACAGGCAGAGAAATATTCTCTGCACTCTGGGTTCCTACACATCTCCAACGACCACAGATTACAATCTCCTTGCCCAATCTCTGGTTAACTATCCTACTCTGTTTTGCCTCCTGCTCTTTGTCTTGCCTCTGCCAGTTGCAGCCTGCCCATCTCTCCCAAGGCCCCATGCCAGACAAAGCCATTCTCTGTGGCGACACTCTGAACCCCCACACCCATCTGTATATTGCATCTCTTCCCTGATGACCTTGGGCATCATGGGCCTACTGAGCTATAAATATCTCACCCTTATGTTGCCAGTCCAGATCTACCTGTGACACTGATTTTGGCAGCCTGATACACCTGTTAGTTGTTACAGTGCTCCTCATTAACCCAACTCTTAGGCACATGCGCATCTATATGACAGACTTTCACAGTCAGCTTCTCTACTCGGGTAGCAATTTCTTGCCACACTTTGGCAACCCATATGGGTTTGCATCTGCCTGGCCAATCAGTCTTTTTCAATCGTTCCAGCCACCCCCAGAGAGCATTTGCTACCATCCAGGAGTCAGTGTAGAGGTAGTGTTGGCCACTTCTCTTGCTCAGCAATGTCCAAAGCCAGCTAGACAGCTTTCAGCTCTGCAATCTGACTTGATCCACCTTGTCCCTCGGTAGCTTCTGCAATTCACCATGTAGGGCTCCATACAGCTGCTTTCCATTTTTGATTTGTCCCTATGATATGGCAAGAACCATCAGTGAAGTGAGTATGTTGCCTCTCACTTTCTGGTAGCTGGTTATATGGTGGGGCCTTCCGAGCATGTGTCACCTGCTCTTCTTCCTTTTCTGATGACAGTTCAAAATTTTCTCCATCAGGCCAGTTCATTATGACTTCCAAGATCCCTGGATGATTTGGATTTCCTATTTGAGCTCACTGTGTGATGAGAGCAATCCACTTATTCCATGTCACATTGATGCCTTTTCCTGGTCTTAAAATCAAGAGGCATACACGGTTAGAAGGGGAAAAGGGATTTTACCTTGGTATTTATTCTTAAGGATCCTTAGGTGTACACATCCAGGTCATATGCATCGAGATGTACCCCACCGAGTCTTTCCCTGTGTCTCTGTGTCTCTCTTCTTCCGTGTGTGTCCCCCCCAACATTGGGTATAACATTATAGGCTTTACTAAGTAGCATATCTATCAAAGATTCCCCAATGAGAGGTTCAAGTGAGCCCCCCCTCCCCAAGGAACCTTCCCCTGGATGGTTCTATCTTGGTTTACAGAATATGTTCTGGAGAGGACCTTGGGGTCTGGGGCACACTGATCCCTAGCTACGAAGCTTCTAAAATGTTTAGTCTCTTAGCTTAACAAACAAGTCCAAGAATGTAGGCAAAAGCACTAGGAATACAGAAGCTGTAAAAAGGTATAACGGGTATAAAAGAAAAGGCAAAAATCTTCATGGCATCAGCATCAGTGGCATGATGTGTTGCAGGTACTTTCCCTTTTAACATCCAGCCCAGCACTGGCAATCAGGGTGCCAGAAGGAGCTGTGTTTAGGCACCAATCACTTTTGAGGCAGCTCAACCCCCTTCATAATCTGCTAGAATCTCCATTTCAGTTGGGGTGTAGATGGCCTTGGATCCTCTGCATGCCTGTCTTGGGGTGGCCTTATGATGTGCATCCCATATCGCTGCCTATGCCCAGAAATAAATTTTTGTGCCTTTCTATGCCTCTAAACTGAGCCTGAGAGAGGGAAGGAAAAAACTGAGCAAAACTTTCTCAAAGCAGTTTGCAGCTTGTTCAAGGTCACATAAAGAAAGCATTTTTTTTTTTCCCAGCTGCTGCAGGGGAGCAAGGAAGCACCCGGCTTGCTGCTTTCCAGTCAGCTTTTGGCCAGTTTTTCCAGTTTCTTTTTTTTCTCCGGAGAC
>NW_008239543.1:25839-26417 GCF_000691975.1 Corvus brachyrhynchos
TGGGCCAAGCCCCAGCTCCGAGGAGACCAAAGGGAGGACTCGAACACTTTCCCAGGTTTTTCCTCTACAGCGAAAGATTTTACCATTTAACATTATTATCCTTTCCCGTGTGTTTGTTAAATAAATAGCTTTATCTTCTTCACTTTCCTTTGAGGAAAATTTATTTTTTCCCGAACCTGGTGGGGGAGGGGTGGTTGTGCCTTCTCTCAGAGGATATATTTCTAAATTTGGCCAAACCGGAACAAATTTAGTGGCGCCCAACTGTGGGGCTCGAAGGAAAGTGAAAAACCTGTGCTAATTACATTTTGTTTGAATTTACTTATTCTGTGCTGGGGTAAAGTAGTCATCATGTTGGTTGAGTTCATAACATCTCTCTGGCTTGATGTATTCATATATTTCTGGTCCATAGGCTTGTTTAAGGTACTAGTGCCTTTCTGGTCCCTAGGCTTATTTGCCTATGCACAACTTGGTCCGATCTTATCCTTAATAAGGAATTTTTGCAGAGCAGAGACATGAATTCGGATTTCTATTTTGCTGTGCTCGGTGATAATGATTTATAAGAAGTTGATAGAGGTACA
>NW_008239543.1:29375-29592 GCF_000691975.1 Corvus brachyrhynchos
GCTCGCAAGAAGAATAATTTCCATTGGGGCCCCGAACAGCAACAAGCTTTTGCCCAAATCAAGCAGGAAATCGCTCATGCGGTAGCCCTTGGCCCAGTTAGAACAGGACCCGAAGTGAAGAATATGCTCTACTCTGCAGCCGGGAGCCATGGTCTGTCCTGGAGCCTTTGGCAGAAGGTGTCTGGTGAGACTCGAGGGCGATCACTGGGGTTTTGGA
>NW_008239543.1:31030-36088 GCF_000691975.1 Corvus brachyrhynchos
TCATTTTAAGAATAGCCTTATTAATACCTGGGCTAGAGAACATGGCATTGAGTGGGTGTACCATATCCCTTACCATGCACCAGCTGCAGGCAAGGTGGAACGGTGAAATGGATTGTTGAAAACCACCTTGAAGGTGCTGGGTGGGGGAACTTTCAAAATTTGGGAACAGAATCTAGCAAAGGTCACCTGGTTAGTTAACACCCAAGGTTCCACCAATAGAGCTGGTCCAGCCCAATCTGAATCCCTGCATACAACAGATGGAGATAAGGTCCCAGTAGTGCATGTCAGAGGTCTGTTAGGAACGACTGTGTGGATAAATTCTGCCTCGAGTACAGACAAACCCATCTAAAATTAATTCTGGGATTATTTTCTTGTTGTTTTAGCAGGTAATTGTGAATTTAGCTTTGAAAGAAAAGAAGTTAGTTATAGAAAGCATTTATTTTGTGTTTAAAGGACTTTTCTAAATGCCTTGTGTCTTGGGGTGACCTTATGATGTGTATCCCATATCGCTGCCTATGCCCAGAAATTAATTTTTGTGCCTTTCTATGCCTCTAAACTGAGCCTGAGAGGGGGAAGGAAAAAACTGAGCAAAACTTTCTCAAAGCAGTTTGCAGCTTGTTCAAGGTCACATAAAGACAGCAGGTTTTTTTTTTCCCAGCTGGGGCAGGGGAACGAGGAAGCACCCGGCTTGCTGCTTTCCAGTCAGCTTTTGGCCAGTTTTTCCAGTTTCTTTTTTCTCCAGAGAGAGACTGAGAGTTGAACTTCTCCTTCTCTGGAATTTCAGATTTTCTCCCTTTTCTACTGGACTGCTTGATTGCTGTAACATCAGAGCACATCGGGAGAACTTTCCACCGGGCACAGAGGGCCTGGCCCTGGGCCAAGCCCCAGCTCCGAGGAGACCAAAGGGAGGACTCTAACGCTTTCCCAGGTTTTTCCTCTACAGCGAAAGATTTTACCATTTAACATTATTATCCTTTCCCGTGTGTTTGTTAAATAAATAGCTTTATCTTCTTCACTTTCCTTTGAGGAAAATTTATTTTTTCCCGAACCTGGTGGGGGAGGGGTGGTTGTGCCTTCTCTCAGAGGATATATTTCTAAATTTGGCCAAACCGGAACAGTGCCCAACTCCAGAACCCCAGAGGTCGTTCTTGAGTCTCACTAGGTACCTTTTGCCAAAGGCTCCAAGAAGGTCCATTCTGCCTGGCTGCAGTGTAGAGCACGTTCTTCACATCCTGTCCTGCTCTGACTGGTCCAAGGGTTACTGCATGAGCAATCTCCTGTTTGATCTGTTCAAAGATTTGCTGTTCTTCAGGACCCCGCTTGAAGTCATTTTTCTTTCATGTAACAAGGTAGAAAGGATTTACAATCTGGTTGTACTTTGGGAAGTGCATCCTCTGAAAACCCATGGCACCTAGGAAAGCCTGTCTTCCCTTCTTGATGGTTGGTGTGGACATAGCAGCTATCTTATTGATCACCTCTGTTGGAATCTGTCAGCATTCATCTTGCCACTTCACTCCTAGGAACTGAATTTCCTGGGCAAGTCCCTTGACTTTAGTTTGTTTTATGGCAAAACCTGCTTTCAGGAGAATCTGGATTATTTTCTCCTCTTTCTCAAAAACCTCCTCTGCCGTGTTCCCCCATATGATCATGTAATCAATGTACAGCAAGTGTTCTGGAGCCTTACCCTTTTCCAGTGCAGTCTGGATTAGTCCATGGCAAATGGTGGGGCTGTGCCTTCCACCCCTGGGGCATCTGGTTCCACATGTACTGCACACCCCTCCAAATGAACACAAACTGTGGCCTGCACTCTGCTGCTAGAGGAATGGAGAAAAACATGTTAGCAATGTCAATGGTGGCACCACTTTGCTGCCTTGGACTCCAGTTTGTACTGAAGTTTAAGCATGTCCAAAAGGGCAGCACTCTGTGATGGTGTGACTTCATTCAGGCCACAATAATCTACTGTCAGTCTCCACTCTCCATTAGATTTATGCACAGGCCATATGAGGCTATTGAAGGGTGAGCCAGTCTTGCTGACCACTCCCTGGCTCTCCAGTTCATGGATCATCTTACGGATGGAGATAATGGAGTCTCGGTTTGTGCGGTATTGACAACAATGCACTGTTGTGGTGGGGATAGGTACCTGTCGTTCTTAAACCCTCAGGAGTCCTATTGCAGAAGGGTCCTTTGAGAGACTAGGCAAGGTGTTAAACTGTCTAATGCCTTCTGTCTCCATAGCAGCTATCCCAAAAGCCCAGCGATGTCCTTTTGGGTCTTTGAAATACCCACTTCTGAGATAGTCTATGCTGAGGATACATGGGGCCTCTGGGCCAGTCACAATGGGGTGTTTCTTCCACTCCTTCCCAGTCAAGCTCACCTCAGCTTTCAACAGAGACAACTGCTAAGACCCTCCTGTCACCCGAGCAATGGAAACAGGTTCTGCCCCCACATATCCTGATGGCATCAGAATACATTGAGCACCAGTGTCAACCAAAGCCTGGTATTTTTGTGGTTCTGATGTGCCAGGGCATCGGATCCACACAGTCCAATAGACCTGGTTTTCCCTGGCCACTACATGGCTAGAGGCAGGGCTCCTCTACTTCTGATTATTGTTCCCTCCCTGAGGTCCCTTCGAGGGGATCAGACATATCATCCTCCCTTCTGCTATACCTAGGAGCTTGGTCACAGGAAACTGAAGCTACATTCATTCCTGCAGAGTTTCCTCTTAGTAGTTTCTTCTTTTAGCTTATGCACATGTGCTGCTAGGACAGAAGTGGGCTTTCCATTCCATCTTCTCATGTCTTCCCCATGGTCACACAGGAAGAACCACAGGTCAACTCGTGGGGTGTACCCCCTCTCCCTAGCTGGGGGATGTCTGCTTCTGATAACAGGGGCTCTGGTCTGTACTGACGAAACTTGGAGAAGGTCCTCTTTAAGCTCCTTCCTGAGTTTCTGTTGGCTTTCTTCAATTGTCTCTTCCAATTTCTGCATATGCTCTGTCAAGTCTGTTTTCACGGTGAAGACTTGGGCTCATGTCAGGATGTGGACAGTATCCTCATATGTCCAGAGCCTTCTTGTCATAGTGCCCACTGTCTCATTTCCCTCATTCCATTGCAGCATTGCTAGGGAGTGGGAGTATACTTGTGTCCCGAGTTGTGTGAGTTTGAGCCACATCAGTGTTGTATATTTTACCAGGTCTGGATTCTTAAGTGGTTTGGTCGTTATTTGAGAAAAGGATCTCTATCACAGCCAGTTCCCACAAGTGTTGAATTCCTTGCTCCATGGTCTTCCAAGGGCCTTGCTGCAGCTGGAGATCTTGGCAAAGGTATCTCTCCTCCTCACTTGCTAAGAGTTGCATCCAGAGGCTGAGAGGTTTGGGCCTCCTCACAATGCCCTGGTTGATAGTCACATGATGCAACAGAGATCCCAAGTGCCTCACTTCAGTACTGTCAAAAACTGTACCATCACCTGCAGCATCCCTGTCTTGGGGTGATTTTATGATGATACTATATTCCCTGATCATCTGCTCTATGCCCAGAAATGGTTGCTGTAGCTTTAAGGTGGGTCCGGGGGAGGGGGGAGCCTTGGGGCTCTTGCGCAGACTTTTTCAAAGCCTCAGTCTCAGGTGTTGGTGGTGCAGTGCGGACAGCATTACTTTGTTGCCTGGCTAGCCTGGCTTTTGTTAGCTTAGGCAAGAAGTTTTTTTTCCTTTCCCTGGCCTTGGATGTTGGAATTGTAAAAAGAGGCCCGGTGGCTCTGGCAGGGGGAGAAATTGCAGTCCAAAACCAATGTGGTTGATAAGAGCAAGCTCCGTTTATTAGCAATCCAAAGGCACTTATATAGTATACCAGCTTGTTAACTCTTAAGTGGCTTAAAACTTATCAAAGCGAATTTCTGCTTCTACCTAATTGGACTTACATTGGCAAGCTTCTACAGTACACAGGCCTTTTGCTTGCAGGCCTATTGCTTGTATAGTTCTTTTATTGGTCCCATAATTCTATCAATGATCCATGTCCCTGATCCTCTAACCAAGTCCCAACACTTGGAGACTGCAACAGCAATCCTTCAGCAGTCTTTTTTCCTGAACTGTTGTGTCGGTTTGGCCAAATTTAGAAATATATCCTCTGAGAGAAGGCAGGTCACCACCCCATCCCCACCATGTTCGGGAAAAAATAAATTTTCCTTGAAGGAAAGTGAAGGAGATAAAAACTATTTATTTAACAAACATGCGGGAAAAGGAAAATAATGCTAAATAATAAAATCTTTCACTGTGGAGAAAAAACCTGGGAAAGTGTTAGAGTCCTCCCTTTTGTCTCCTTGGAGCTGGGGCTTGGCCCAGGGCCAGGTCCTCTGTGCCCGGTGGAAAGTCCTCCCGATGTGTTCTGACATTGAAGCAATCCACAGAAAAAGAGAAAAAAATCCGAAATTCCATGGAAGGAGAAAAAAAATTCAACTCTCAGTCTCTCTCTGGAAAAAAGAAACTGAAAAAGAAACTGGCTGAAAGCTGGCTGGAAAAAAAGTTGCTACCTCTGTGTGACCTTGAACAAGTTGCAAACTGTTTTGAAAAAGTTTTGCTCAGTTTTTCCTTCCTCCTCTCAGGCTCAGTTTAAAGGCATAGAAAGGCACAAGAATTAATTTCTGGGCATAGGACAGCAATATGGGATGCACATCATAAAGTCCCCCCATGACAATCTGTCTGAGGGGCTTGGGTAAACTACAAAATTCTGCTATCCTTTTCATAGCTTAATATTCAAAGTCTTTCTTTTCATCTTTGATAAAGCAAAACCATGACCTTGGACCACAGGCGTGAGTGATTTCTTAGGAGATTCCAGTACAGTCAGTAAAAAGATGAAAACAATGAAGTCGAGCCAACAAGAGAAAGGACACCCAAATCCACCAGCTTCATCTGCTGTGAAGAGGAGACTAACATAAGAGATTCACCAGGTTCCCATCTGTTTTTGTCCGAGCTTCTGTGTGAACCCTTTGTTTTTTTCCTTCCCTGAGTCAAAAGTTGGCACCATTTTTTTTCTCCTCTCCACCTCGTTGTGGCCATTGTATTGG
>NW_008239543.1:36109-39553 GCF_000691975.1 Corvus brachyrhynchos
ATTCTGGGCTTTTTTTTTGTTCCGGTGTGGGGGTGTGCGTGTGTGGAGGCAAGGTCTGACAGTTCAATACCTAGCATTTATCCACCATTTTTTCCTGTGTCATGTTGGCACTTTGCTTGTAAATAAACAGTTGGGGTTTTTTTCACTTTCATCCACTAGTATTAATCTCTCATTGGCAGAAAGGGATTGTTGGAACCCTCTTTTAGAGGAAACACTCATTCCAGAGCATTTTCTCCTAAACTTGTCTCTAAACCAAGAGTCCCAGACTCAGATCAACTAGCTCAATACAGACTCATCTGTTTGTTGGGTGAGGTCTTTCCTCACATTGCGGAGACTTTCTAAGGAAAAAGATTTGGTGCTCATTTCTGGTTCTGATTTCTCTGCTGGCTGTGAGGGTCCTGCCTCCCCATTGTCATTCACTGGGTGAATGGATTTGGTCTTGTCGAAGGGGTGACTGCTATTGGCTTAGGCTGCTGTTGTGGTTTAACTGCATCCTGAGTGACTGTGGTGTCTATAGATTTGATCTCCTTCCCCTCTCGCTGTAAATGCTGCTGTACAATATCGAGCGGTGTGTGATAAGCATTAGCCAGGGCCCAGCACAGTGCAATAAGCTGCCCCTCTTTGGAACTGCCACTGCAATTTTCTTCCAGATATTCTGTTACCTTAGCTGGGTTCTGTATTTGTTCAGGGGGGAACTTCCAAACCATCGGGGTAGAGTATTTCTTCAGAATCTGTTCTATATCTTCCCACATTCCATGCCACTCAGGATTTTCCACCACTGGGGCAGATCCCTGGTCAACCTCACTGGAAATCTTAGCCCTGATTCTAAATGTTGTAGGCCATATAGAGGAGACATAGCAGAATTAGCAACAAAAATATTGTGTCTTTAACATTCAGAGGGAAATCAACATTCTCAAAAGGTGATGTGTGAGACCTGAAGGGGGAGAAGGGGGTGAAAATCTGGGAAAAATCATTCCCTCCTATTTCCCCAACAGGCTGAGTGCAATTATTAATAAACTCCCAGAACTAGCAGCTGAGACCAGGACAGGCAAACAGCAAGAAATACACATCCCCAATGATCTTCATTGCCTCTGACATTATCTTTACATAAACTGATATTGCAGGGTGTTTCAACAAAGCAATCTTGGTTTGTGTCCCTGATTTGAAAAAGATCTATATCGGGCAAAATGTTCCATATATACAGAGAAGTATACAAGCTTAGGTGCCACACCCCCATGATTAGACAGAGCACCATGATGACCAGGGAGTTCTGTACCCAATACACAAATGTTTTGGTCAAAATTATTTTTTCACTTTCTCTCTTGTGCCCCTTTTAGTTGGGTGCCAAATTTCTCTTGGTTTAAGAGAAGTTAAGGGGCAGACACTCCAAAATGAGTTACCTCTACTTTAGTTTTAACCAATCCCTTTCCACTAATAAGGAGAGCTGAATGCAAGTAGATACAAGTGAAAAAATAACAGTTTAGTTAAAAAAAAAAACAAAAACCAAAAACCAAATAACAGGAAAGAAAAATAACAGTAACAATCACTAGTTATAAAGTTGCTGAAATCTTGCAGACTGCCTGAGAACAAAGAGAAACTCAAAATGGCAGAGAAACCCCTCCCCCAAGATGCTGCCCTCCACAGACAGCATGTGGAGAGACAAAGATAGCAGCAGCTCTTCCCCCCTCTCCCAGCTATGCATGGAGAGACAGAACTAAGAGAAAAAAAAAGCAACACATAAAACCAAACCTCTGCAATTACAAAAAACTCCCTCTTCCCCCAAACAACAACCAACAGGGAACAAGGACAAAACAAAAAGAAAACCTAGAGTCTAAAACCAGCCAAAGGCCACTTATCTCTCCGGTGGCGGCAGCTTTGCTGAGAAAAGCAGCTGAAACTCTGGCAGCTGGAACTCGGTCGACAGCTGGAACTCATGGAGGGACTTCGCCTTCTTCTTGACAGAAGCAGCAGGCAGTTGGCTGGGGCGACTCAGACTCTGCCTTCCCGCTTTGACCTGGCACTGCTGTCAGGTTGAAACAACCGTATGGAGTGGGGCTGTTCTGTTCTTCTCAGCTCGATGTTGCGGCTGTAGACAGGTATTTGCAGAATTTGCCTTGTAGCAGTCCAGGATCTTGAAATGTAACCTCTTGGAAAACCTGCCTGAAACAACCCCCTTGGGAGAAAAACCAATGAAAACCAAGGGGAGCCTCAGCCTGTGCTGCCTCAGCCCCTTCTTGTAAGAACAAATGAGAAAGAGCCGAGAGGCAAGAGCCCTCTGCCTGAGCAACCCTAGCTTTTAAAAGACTGTTCCATTTCTGGCCACAGGGTCTTAAAGAGACAGTAACAATTTTGGGCACAGATAGATGTGGAATACAATAACATTTTGGGTTACCCAGGACAAAGTAGTATAAGTTTGATTTAACTTCTAGAATATCTCAGGCTTGGGAGAGCAGTACTTGGTCTCTGATGCTGAAGTTTCTCCCTGTCACCATCCTGAGAAAATATTTTTATTGTCTATGCATCAGTCCAGTTCCTGCTATTCAAAGAATAAAACTAAGATTTCTCTCTCTTCAACAGAGAAGTTGGTTTGGACCCTGTGAATTTTGTTGCTGCTCTAGGATTCTACAGTAATCATTAACTTTGAACTGCTGGGAGTAAGGCGGGGTTATGGTTTCATGGGAGCAGAAAAAAGCATGTGCACACTGATGCTCAAAAGATTCACAACTCTGTATTGTGAGATAGTAGGACCCATATTGGCAATAACATTTTGAGCACAATAACTGTCATGTGTCCTGGTTTTGGCTGGGATAGAGTTAATTTTTTTCTTGGTACAGTGCGGTGTTTTTGATTTAGTATGAGACTGATTTTGATAACACACTGATGTTTTTGTTGTTGCTAAGTAGTGCTTACCCTAAGTCAAGGATTTTTCATTTTCCCATGGTCTGCCAGTGAGGAGGGGCACAAGATGGTGTTATGATCTGCTCTAATCACAGAAGAGCAAAGAGAACTCTCTGTGAATAAAGTGGAAAGAATCCGGAGGTTCAAAATATCCCCTGAAACAAGATTAAAACCAAACGAGGTTAAATGTTGATACAAAAAAAAATTGATATATTTTATTTAATAGTAAAAGAGAGAGAAAGAAAAAGAAAGAAAGAAATAGAAAAAAAAAAGGGAAGGGCACAGGAAGAGTGACAGAGACAGATTAAGTAGAAGCATATCACGCCTCCGTGGATCTTAATGACATCTCGTTGATCCTCTCCATCTGGTCCTCTTAGTAGTGAGGATCCCCCACTGAAAAGTATAGAATTTAATGGACTAATATACATTTTGGTCAGGTGGGAACACCCAGGTGCCTCCTCTGGGGGGGAGGGGGGGGGAACGACAAGTATGACACCGTCTCTTGCAAGACTCTGGGTCAGTTGCATCATTTTGCATCACCTGCAG
>NW_008239543.1:39686-40120 GCF_000691975.1 Corvus brachyrhynchos
GCGCCCCGCGACTCGACATCCCACCCCGGCCCCCCCACGCGCGGGAACTGCCTTGCTGCCACCCGCAGAGCACTTGGTGCACGTTGGCGAGGCCGCACAGTAGCGGAGGAGCCTGCCGAAACACGCGCGCCGTTCAACCATGTGGCCCTGCGGTGGACTCCATTGTCCGCTGCCGGGATGGGAAAGGGATGTTTCCCTTCACAGAGACACAGCTGATATTGTTCAACAGTCTCCATAATTAGATAATATTCATGGAAATATTCTTCCATCGGCATATATTTTGACTCAAAAATTAACTGTGTCCAAACATTCTTCGAAAAGTCTTTGGTAAGAATTGAGTCCCAAGAAATGTAGAAAAAATTTTTAAACAACCATGCCAGGAAGTGTCTCAGTTCTTTTTGAGCTTGAATTAAGCTACAATTTACATATCGCTG
>NW_008239543.1:40545-47498 GCF_000691975.1 Corvus brachyrhynchos
CGGTACATGTGACCAGGGAGCAGGGAGACTCTGTGCCTAGGCCATGCCTCTACCCCAGGGTCCCCTCTCCCAGGACCCCATGGCAGGGGGGAGGAACCCCAACAGCCTTTGATGGAGCATGACACCCTCTCAGCTGCCCCTCATGTGAATATCCCATAGATGTGCCTTTCCCGGGGTGGGGGGCTGTCTCGGTTTGAAAGACAGGTGTCTGCCAAGAAAGGCGGGAACCCCCCTTGGAATGGAATAAATAGGACCCCCTTCCCTCCGAATTATTATAACTTTGAAATTAAGGGGCTTTCAGGCAAAGATATAGGAAAAGGAATAACAGTTCTTTACTAGTATGCATATGGATAACAAGGCAAACAAACAACAACAATGGCAGCAACAACAAACAAAAACAGAAACCCAGTAAGAGCCTTCTCTCAGCTGTTGAGCACCTTCCCCTTTGGTGTAGTTATGACCACAGCCGGCAGGGGTGCTGTTGGCTCCCGGCCCTGAAAGGCCTTCAAAGGTACACCCTGGGAGCCACAGGCTATTGCCAAAATGGACCCCAAGATGGACAACAGGTCACGAGTTCTTCACACTTTTATAGGTTTGGTTCATTTGCATATCAGGGTTAATTCTCCAATTAAAGCTTCATTTAATGATGTAATTTCCCCAAGCTTGCCCCCTTAGAAGCTCTTTGGATTATACTTTTTGGGCCTAGGACGGTCTGGGTGACCTTGGAGTGCAGGCCCGGAGAGGCTTTGTTATGTCTACCCAGCCTGAGAGAGCAGGAACCAACAGGCCACAAGAAACGTCAGAGTTACACTCTAAGCAGTACAGGATTTGAAAAACACAAAGGTCAAGATCTAAGGCATCGCTTTCCCCTTTGGTGTAGTTACAGTCACAGCTCGCAGGGGTGCTGTTGGCTCCCAGCCAGGCAGGGCAGGTGCAATGATTTCCCTGTGGCTGCAGGGGGCACTGTGGCTTGAGTTCAATAGTGTCTCCCTCACGTGGTAATGGCGGGCGGGCTGGATGGTGAAAATGGGCTGTAGCAGTGTCAGTGGAACTGCTGGAAAAACAAAAACCCTCCAACAACATTTTTAATGATAGAGAGTCAAGGCATTACTTTATTCTCTTGCCAGGATGTTGTTCTGGCCAGGATATATCACAGAAATCATCTCATCCACACATAGCCCGGGTGTGCAGAGAGAATCATTCCATGACACATGACCTTTACTAGATTCTTCAGATCTTTTATATAGTCAAAATTCATAGAAACTAATTGGGTCAGTGTTCATTGGTCTCAAGTTGTGTAGTTCTTAGTATTTTGTCTCCTACTGGATCCGGATTTCTTCGCTTCTGATGTTAATTAGATCTTCATTCCTTGATTTTCTTATCAGTCTTTCCCGGAGGAGATGTCTCCAATTCTGCCAGAGGCAGAGTCTGGGGTAGATGTTTGTAGATGGCCACTGATGTTCTGTTGATGTTCCGTGGATTGCCTTATCTTGTTGGGGCTACTCCCAGTCTGTTGAAATGCTAAGCCCATCAGGCCTCACCTAGAGAAACAATGCCCTGGAAAGAAGCTTCAGTTCAGTTCCCCTGGGGCAAAGATGAACAAACCTGGCTAAAGTCATATATAAAAAATTTTTAAACCGGTATGTTTTCCAACAGCAGGAACCTCTGAGCGGCAGCTGGGATGGCAGGGACGAGCAGATACTGGAGTAGTAAATTAAATTGTGCCGGTTTAGACAAATTTGGAGGAAAAATATCCTCTGATAGAAGGCAGGTTACAACCATCCTTCCCCCACCAGGTTCGGGAAAAAATAAATTTTCCTCAAAGGAAAGTGAAAGAGATAAAAAACTATTTATTTAACAAACACACAGGAAAAGGATAATAATGCTAAATAATAAAACCTCTCGCTGTGGAGAGAAACCTGGGAAAATTTCAGAGTACTCCAAATTTTCCTCCAAATTTGTCCAAACTGGCACAAATAGATATGGTCTTTCTCCTCCTCCTCGGAGCTGGGTCGTGGGCCCACCTCCAGGGCCTCCGTGGAGAACTCTCCCGAGGTGTTCTGATGTTGAAACAGTCCAGAAGAGAAAAAAGGAATAAACCAAAGTTCCAGGAAAACAAAGTTCAACTCCCGTCTTTCTCCAGAGAAAAGAGGCCGAAAGCTGGCTGAAAAGCAAGCAGGGTGCTTCCTCCCGCTCCCGCCGCTGCTGTTAGAAGCAAGAGGAGTCTGTATCTCTGTGTCCTTGAACAAACTGCTTTTAAAAGTTTTGCTCGGTTTTTGTTTTCCTCTCCCCCCTCTCAGGCTCAGTTTAAAGGCACGGAAAGGCACAAAATTAATTTCTGGGCATAGAGAAGCGATAGGGGATACCCATTATAAAGTCACCCCAAGACAGAAATGTATCAGAAACTCCTCAGCTGTAGCAAGCCGCTGGGTGTCCCGGCAGGCAGGGGGTGCAGGGCTACAGTGTACCAAAAAACCCGGAGTGGTGCCACAGAAACAGCCGGGCTGGGCAGCAGCAGACCGGCTCCCGAACACAGCCAGGAGAGGCTCCCTCGGAGGGAGGAGGGGCTCAGGGTCCCGGGGTTTCCCCTGAGGCACCCCAGTAAATGGTGAGGGTCCTTTTTACTGAGGTAGGGTGTTAATAAGGTCCCAGTGCAATGGCTGCTCTCATGAGCCCCCTCTGATGCCAACCGCGATGGTACACGGAAAGGACTCTACAACTCGAAAGTTGTAAAGTAGGTATGTTTATTGCAGCGCTGGACGCATGGGGGTAGCCCCAAAAAACCACACGTGCCAACCACAGTACTCAGCTTGCAATATATCTGGTTACAGATTACATATGCATTAGGTTACACAATATGCCTATACATATTCATCGTCTGTCTCTGCTTCGTATTATAATTAGCTCAGCATTCTATTACGCCTGTGCAGTGCCACTTGGTGGTCGTGAGCCGGGGTCTCTGGGATGAAGTAAGGTCTTTCTCTGATGAAGTAAGCAGTCTACCTCAGGTTTGAACTTTTCACCTTGCTTCCTTGCGCATGCTCTCTGAGGTCCTGGTCCAAGTCCAAACTCCAAAGCTGGTTTGAGCCAGTTCCAGGGTCCAAAAGCAGGATCTTTGGTCACAATTTCTTCCTCTTGTCAATGGTCTGGCATCCTACCCTTATTCTCTCCTGCATTCCTCCCTTTTACCTGGCCGGCATAGCAAATGTTCAGCAAGTGATACATTGTTTAGCAAGCAGCTGCAAAGTTTTGCCATACTAGCAGTACCCACAACACTTAACCCCTGAAATCTAAGCCGCTTATATCAGTGAGAGAGAGAGGACCCAAGCCCAGCCCCTCACCACCTGGCCAAAATCTCGAGGTATCTTTGCCCTTCCAAAGAGAAAACCCCCCAGGTAAAGAGAGTAGCCAGCTGCACCCTTCCCACTCCTCCTCCCATCCACATCTTTTGTTCAGCCACATCTTTTGTTCTCTTAAGTATCAATAGTTATTGTTTCTTAGCAACAGATGGGACAAAATTCCATGAGAGAAAGAAACAAAAGGAAAAATCCTAACCCAAACAGGGGCCCCGCAGCTGAGCTGGTCTGGGCAAGGGAGGATGGGCGTTTGTTGCAGCGGGGATTTCTGCAACATGTATAGACAGAGAGGCCCGTGGAAAGAAATAAGGAGCGATTCTTGATAGAAGTTTCAGAGATCTTTATTTTCCAGCCACATGGCTGGGGGACTGCCAAAGAACCCAGCAATCACGGGACAACCAGGGTCCTCCCCCAGCAGGGGAACACAAAACAACCAATGGCGAACAGGATTAGGGTACATGTGACCAGGGAGCAGGGAGACCCTGTAGGTCATGCCTCTACCCCAGGGGCCCCTCTCCCAGGACCCCCCATGACAGGGGGGAGGAACCCCAACAGGCGTTCACTGCCTCTGACCAGAGGTTAAGCCACACACCCAAAACCTCTCCTCCCCCCTGGGTTGGGGGAGAGTCTGTGCAAACCTGGCAACAGATAAGCCTGGGACTATGGCCTCCACCGCCAAGCTGCTGGGCTGGGGTGTCCTGTGAATGCTGTCCCAGCCTTAGCCATTACTTCCCATACCTGAGATCCTTTCAACAATAGTGTCACTTTTTCTTATCTCGAATAGCCTTAGGCAGTTTAACTCACAGTTCAGGGTTTCAGTCAGGAGGCCCATTCAGGGTGGGCTTTGGTGGTGCAGCTTTGTTATACAGTTTTGCCATAACGGGCAAAGATCTTCTGTCTCTGACAGATGGGAGGGAGCATTGAAACCTAAGTGGTATGTAACAAAAGGTTAACCACAAATAACATTGTAACAAGATGTGCAGGTAAAGCAAGCAAGATAGCAGAACAAGCAAGATAGCAAAGCAAGTGAGATAACATGCCCATCAAAAGCAAGATAGCAAGTTTTAACGGAACTTGCAAACTGCAAACTTAGCTAAAAATAAGTTAGACTGAAAAACAAGAAGCACCAGGCATGTGCTGAAGATAGAGGTAAAAAGTTCAAACGTGAGGAAGACTATACAAGTCTTCATCAAAAGACCACCAGAAGACAGACAACCACCACAGAAGGAACTGATGCATGTGTGAAAGCAACAAACTGATGACACAGCTTTATGCAAATATGAGTATGCTAATGATATGTTGTAATTGTGACATTGGGTGGAAGGACTTTTAAAATGTAACTGAAGGCTAAAGAAGATTGACTGAGTTTTTGGCAGAGATCCCCCTCACTGCCAGCGCTGAATAAACAAACACCTGTTCTGTGCTATAGAGTTTTATTTTCTTGCCTAGTTTTGGGCATCAGCATAGCCGGGACAGCAGACCCGAACTGGCCAAAGGACTATTCCATACCTTAGAATTTCATGCTCAGTATATAAACTGGGGGAGTTGGCTGGGATGGGCCGATCACTGCTTGGGGACTAGTTGGGCATCAGTCAGTGGGTGGTGAGTAACTGTATTGTGCATCACTTGTTCTTTTTGAGTCTTATTCCTTTCTCACCCTTTCCTTTTAATTGCAATTATTATTATTATAATTAGTAGTAGTAATATTAAAATATTTTATTTTTTCAATTATTAAACTGTTCCTATTTTGACCCATGGGTTTTACCTTTTTCTGATTCTCTTCTCCATCCCACCAGGGTAGTAGTGGGGGGGAGGGGAGAGGGAAACAAGCAACTGTGGTACTTAGTATGACGTCTGGGGGCTAAACCACAACAGCATGTAAGAAATATTCATCCTGAACTGTTGTGCTCACAGTGTATGCTGTTTTCTGGGAAGTTTTAAGGACATTGTCTTTCACATGGTTTTTACAAAGCACCTATTAACCAGAGTTTTATTAAAAGGGCTGTGAATTATTTAAGAAATGTGACTGAAACTCTTAGTAGCACCAGACAGATGAGAAAGCATGCCTGCATTTCACTTCCAATACATATATCTGGTTTTATGGCTAGTCTTTCTTGTTCATGTTGGCTGGTTATAACTGTAATAACCATAATTTTTTTTGTTAAATGTAACCCATTGGTGTCCTTATAAGATTTTATCCTGGCATACTCTAAGTCAACTGGACAGTTCCCCATCACAGATTTAGAATGTTAGACAAACTTTAATGTGATGCAAGTACTGTTCAAATGCATGATAAAACTTTAGTTGGTTTTAGTGGAACCAGCATATAAATTGAATAGAGGTCATTTTTTATTTGCATTAGCAGAAGCTGTATTCTGGAAGACGTACTTTCAGCTTGTACATAACAAGAATGAGAGAAGAAAAATTATTCTAAGAGTAGCTCTTCTTCTGTAGTTGGTGTATGACCCTGTTAGTCATGTTTGTGTGTGCATAAATGAAAAAACAGATTCGTACAATAAAAAAATTTAAAAATAAATTGTGCTTCTTGTTTTATTACATGTTTTCCAGTGAGTATTGCATATGCAACAGGGGGAATGCAACTGTGGAACTTACAATGGATCTTGAGAGGCATTGCTTTAGGGAACAAAGAAATACACTTTTGAGACAAAAGACAACCTCACTAGTTCTTCTATTCTGATTGTATTCGCCTATGTGGATGCTTTAAAGGAATTTTTTTAGATTTGCTGTCTATTCAATGACTACTTGCAATTGCAAACAGATGCCCCTCCCCTTTTGCTCCTTTTAAAGAATGTATGCCAATATACGCTTTATAATTTTAGCTGTGATTGAATTAGAAATTGTTCCCTAGTTGCAAGTTTGTCTCAGTGTACACAGATCCTTGCCTATAACACTGGCATTTTCAATGATTGAGTAAACTTTTAAAAAAATCAAAACCACAGAGCCCCTTTTTTACCACTATTATTTTTTTTTCAGGCAATAATAAATAGCACTATCACCCCCAACATGACATTTACAAAAACATCCCAGAAGTTTGGCCAATGGGCAGACAGCAGAGCAAATACAGTCTATGGTTTGGGATTTTCATCTGAACATCACCTTTCAAAAGTAAGTATGACCAATGACAACTATTTGGCCAATCAAACAACTTAAGAATCAAATACTTTTGCCGGTTGTATCTAGACTCTTCTCACTACTGTTGTTGTTTGAAAATAGTTTACAATAAATGTTCTGTATCCATTCTTATAAAAAGACAAGACAAAATTGTTATAACACTTTGTTGCCTATGAATTTTCTTTTAACTGATTAAGGAGGGTAGGGAGATTCAAGTTGTCAGAGTGTATGCTGATAATTCTTTCTAAGTGTCATAGGTTAGCAAGCTGAGTCTCGGAAGTGAAGTTCTCCTTACAGCTTCCCCCCATGACCTGACAGAACATATCAGCTGGCCAGTTTGAATATGGACAATTCTTTAAGCCACTTAAAGTTGTGACTGCCTCTGTGATGCACACTTAAGAATAGAAACCCTGAGGCAGACGTCCTCTCTCGTTTCTGGTGCTGGGACAGGTGGGGGCGGGGCCC
>NW_008239543.1:48052-49925 GCF_000691975.1 Corvus brachyrhynchos
TTCCTAAATGGACTGAACAATATTTGGAAGTGGGCGGCTGTCTCGTTGTGATACTGTTTTCATAGCACGAGCAATAAGAGACTTCTCTTTCTAAATGGACTGAACAAGGTTATTATGGAAGTGGTAAACAGACTGAACATCTCAAGGGTTGTCTTTTTACATTGTCAGTGGGAGAAGGGAGGAAGGTAGGGGAAGGAGGAGAGTTCTGAAGGTATGGTATAATTTTTTTTCCCCCCTCTTTTATGTCTGTTAATAAACTTCTTTATATTCTTTCAAGTTTGGTGCCTGCTTTGCATTTCTCCTAATTCTTATCTCACAGAAGATAAACAGTAATGAGTATTTTGGACCAAACCACTACACTAGGTATTCACTTGTTAGGTTCTGTTAAGTTTCTCTTAAAGTTGTTCTTTCATTACAGTTTTTCACTATAGAATTTAAAAGAGTAGACTATGTAGTGTTTCTTCTGTGTTAAACCTCCTAGAAAACAATTGTTGATAGTTTTCTGATGCATTTTTGTCTTTTAAGCCACATTCACTTTCACTTTTTTTGCTGTGTAGCGCATCAAATTACAGATATTTCAACATGTGCAAGCTTAAATAAAGCTAGTGTGAAAAATATTCAATATAAAAGAAAATTACATTTTTTTTGTTGGAATACAAAAGTTGACAGTTTTACTAAAGAAACCCAGTTCCCTATGAGTTTTTTTCTGGTCTGCTTGTGCAGGAGGGAAGTCCACCTTAATCCAAGGAAAGCAGTAACTCCTTTTACCTAAAGTCATGGTAGGGTTCCTGTGAGCACCCTTTCTACAATCCCTACTGTTATTGATACCACTTTGGTAGATGAGTCCAGGAACCTGTAAAAGTCAGTGTTGTTTTTCTCCAGATGAAGAATTCCATTTTCAGTGTGAAAACATGTTTCTACATTAAGCAGAGAATTTTCGTCTTTGAAATATACAAAAGATCTGGAAATACAAATGCAATAAAAATGAATGTATAATAAATGTTTGAGTAAAGAATAATGATTGGCTTTTTATTAAAAAACCCAAAATAAACAAAGAAATCATACTGGCCCTTTTGAGAAAGTAATTATCACTGTCCAAGGATAAGCATGGTCCTGTCAGAAAACCATTAAAAAAAGAATCAGTAAATCTGCTTTATTTGGACAGTGTGATATGCTTGTAAGACTTCTTCCTTTCGTAATCTGATTGCTTTCATTTCTATGAAGCATCACACACAGGAAATTCTGAGTGATATTGAGTATATGCATATGCATTTGTGCACGGGGCATTGCTTTAGTGAACTTAGAAACTTTGTCATTTATTTAAATTGATGTGCATGTCCTAGAGGCACTTGCTTGCCAGCATGCTAATAATTTATTTAATATTTCAAAGGATTTAGTATAAATCCTAATTTAGTTTATCTCTCATATATTTGTTGCAGCGGGGATTTCTGCAACATGTATAGACAGCAAAGCCCATGGAAAGAAATAGGGACTGATTCTTGATAGATGTTTTTCAGAGATTTTTATTCTCCAGACGCATGGCCGGGGTCCAGCCCAAGAACTGAGCAATCATGGGACAACCAGGGTCTTCCCTGCACAGGGGAACACAACCAATGGGGAATGGGATTAGGGTACATGTGACCAGGGAGCAGGGAAAACCCCGTGCCTCTACCCCAGGGTCCCCTCTCCCAGGACCCCATGGCAGAGGGGAAGAACCCCAACATATATTAACTTGTTTTTCTTAGCCATGGAATGCTTCTTTGGCGGCCAAGTATCATGCTGTAGTCATTCATAGCCTGTGTTTCCCTGCCTTTCAACACTGGGTTGTCCTTGTCAGTGAAAACATTTTGATTTTTTCATCTGTCCTTTCCTT
>NW_008239543.1:49951-52095 GCF_000691975.1 Corvus brachyrhynchos
CTTGCTCTCCCCAAGAGATACTTACTTCCTTCTTAATTGCAGTTGTTTCAATCCCAGTCTTTTGCTGCCCTCATACTGATGTCTAGAAGTTTTCAGTATGCCCTTGGCTCAAAACTTTACATTGTTGTTGAAAAAATAATCTGAAAAGCTACAGTATTTTAAGTACGTTTGATTAGCAGTTACTCAGATTGTTGTGATTTATGAAAAATACACAGATTTATTGAGAAAAATTCTGAGTCACGGGCCTTTTCAGAAGCTTATGGTGATGAATCTTCAGGACCTTTTCAGTAAACTGTTTCCCTTGTATTATATCTTAATTATAAAATTGTGATTTTCATGTGAATTAAAATTGCTGATAAATGCTACTAAAATTCATAAAGGCAAAATTTTTTGTGTTATTGTGAAATTAACAAGCATATTTGATGGAGGGAAAATAAACAATTATTCAACTGCTGGAGTTGGTAGATATATTCATCTTGGAATCAGAAAAACTGAATTAGAAATCCTGGATCTGCTGTGCAGCTTCTGAGAAATCACATCTGTCTTCTGTTTATTCTCTTGTGTCTCAGCTCATATTACTAAGTCTCATTTCTGTGCACTGGCACTATAGTCAGATTTACCAGAGTGCTCTTTAGTACACCTAGCATTGTAGGACATGAAATCTAATAAGGTACTACTGGATATTAGAATAGTGCTAGCAAAAAAACACCTATATTAATGGTTTTGTTCAGAAACAGGTTGCTTCTAGAAGTTGCCTTAAAAGTTGATTCTGAAACTTTTTTCTGTACTTGGTTTATCAAAGTCCCAAAGTGAACAGCTGTGTTGTATGTAATTTCTTTTGCAGCAGTGTCTTTGGGCCCCGATGAAATATTTCAAGTTCCAGGGAACAAAAGACAGAGTGCAAACCACAAAAAATGTAGTCTAGTCTGTGTCTGACATCAACAGGTTAATGAAGCAAACAATCAGAGCAGACATAATAAGTCATGTCTTCTAATAAGCTGGTTATTCTCAGATCATTGTCTGCTTAGCAATGCTGCTCTAAACAAGCAGATGATTTCCAAAGCATATATCAAGTGTTTGAATTTTGGACCATTCCTCTTTGGTTCGTGTGCCTTTGTCCCCCTAAACTGATTACTAGGGTAGAGTGAAACAGTGGTAACCTTTTTCTGGACGATTATTGAGACTGTGAGAATTAGTGGAGCAAGACTATCCAGTATAAAGTCACTCTAATCAACTTCATATGCAAACAGTATAGAAGAAAATTAATTAAACATTTGTTTATCTTCTTTAGACCTTTTCTCAATGTCAGACCACAAATTCACCTCAAGATTGTTCTATTAGGACTCAGGCAAAAGTCAGTGATACCTAAAAGATGATTCTTATGTTGAAGGATATTCTTTTCACAAGATCAGGATTTCTGAGCAGAGTCCCTCTTGCTGCTGTAGTAGGAGAAACAGAATGCCCTATGATATTTAGAGAAATCTGAGGCTAATTTCTGAAACAGAATATAAATCTGTGCTTTTGATAGTATCCTGCTGTATGGAAAGAAATATTCCTTGTCAGGATTGCTATCTGTTTTATACCTTTGAATTAGTTGGCATGATTTATTCCAAATAACTAGAATATGCTAAGTGCCAAAAGGACTAGCACAGGTACTAGTGAGATCCTCCTGTAGTCTCCCCCCACAATTTTTCCACCTCTTCCTTAAATTTTTAATCCTCCAGAGAACCCTTCCTTTCATATAATGAGATATCATCTTTGTTATTTAATAATTTTATCAAGATATTACCTCAGGGAATTCTAGTAATTTTTTTAATATTTCCACTACGTTAGACTTGTTGGCTCTTTCTTAGAATGTTATCAATTTATCTATTTGTGGTGGTTTGACCCTGGCTGGCTGCCAGACAACCACCAAAGCTGCTCACTCACTCCCCTCCACAACTGGACAGAGGAGCGAAAATATAACTAAGGGTTCATGAATTGAGATAAGGACTGGGAGAGATCACTGTCATGGGTTAGCAAGCATAGCCCTGGAAGTGAGTCTTGCAAAGAGGTGCTTACAGCTTTCTTTATGACCTGACAGAACCTATCAACTGGCTAGTTCAAATATTGAAAATTTTTTAAGCCACTTAGAATTTTGACCA
>NW_008239543.1:52728-57280 GCF_000691975.1 Corvus brachyrhynchos
TTTGTTTCTGAACAGCTCAACCTTAAAATGGTACCCCAGTAGCTCAAGATCAAGCAACCTCGAAAGCAGTTGTGGGAAAAGCTGTAAAGTTGGGGGAAGGGACTCTCACATGCGAGCAGAGAACCAACCCGGGCGGCTGTCTCGTGATACTGAAGCCATGAGAGAATTTCTTGTGGGGATGTCTCCATAGCATGAGCAAGAGAGACTCCTCTTCCTAAGTGAACTGAACAAGGTTATTATGGAAGTGGTAAACAGACTGAACATCTCAAGGGTTGTCTTTTTACGGTGGGAGAAGGGAGAAAGGTGGGGGGAGGAGAAGTGTTCTGAAGGTGTGGTATGATTTTTTTTTTTCCTTTCCTTCTTTTAGGTCTGTTAATAAACTTCTTTATATTCTTTCAAGTTTTGTGCCTGCTTTGCTTTCTCCTAATTCTTATCTCACAGAAGGTAAATAGTAATGAGTATTTTGGACCAAACTTCTACAATCACTCATCAAATACCATCACGGGCAAAACAGGCTCAACTTAGAGATATTACTTGAATTTATTACTAACAAAACCAGAGCAGGATAATGAAAAGTAAAATAAGACCCTTGAAAACACCTTCCCCCCACCCCTCCCTCCTTCCCAGCTCTACCTCCTTCCCCAGCAGCACAGGGAGATGTCGAATGGGGGTTATGGTCAGTTCATCACCTGTGGTTTCTCCCACTGCTCAGGGAGTAGTCCTTCCCCTGCTGCACCATAGGGTCCCTCCCACAGGAGATAGTTCTCCATTAACTTCGCCAATGTGAGTCCATCCCACTGCTCTAGTGTGAGTCTTTCCCATGGGCTACAGTTCTTCACAAACTGCTCCAACATGGGTTCCTCTTCCATGAGGTGCAGTCCTTCAGGCACAGCCTGCTCCAGCATGGGTCCCCCACAGGGTCACAAGTCCTACCAGGAAACCTGCTCCAGTGTGGACTCCTCTCTTTATGGGTCCACAGGTGCCTGTCCAGGAGCCTGCTCTGTAGGAGCTTGGGTGGGTTGGACGGTCGGGACAGAGACGAG
Organism: Corvus brachyrhynchos; assembly: GCF_000691975.1. NCBI lineage: Eukaryota > Metazoa > Chordata > Aves > Passeriformes > Corvidae > Corvus > Corvus brachyrhynchos. Next base: position 53,772 of record NW_008239543.1, read on the forward strand.
AGATCTCTGAAGTCAGATCTTGGAACATGCGGTTTATTGCAAAGGGCGTGGGTACAGGGGCACTGCTTAGAGCTGCCAGCCGCAGCTCGGCCAATCTAATACAAGATACAAATCCTATAGCATTTACATACAGCCTATAAGAGTTCTTATATTACCATAGAGTGTTACATCTTAACTTCTAAAAACTACTCTTTGGACCCCTTCTGCTGAGCTAGTAGGGTCTGCTCTGACCCTTGGACCTGCCTGCAAGCAGAGGGTATTGTTCAATCAAGAGGGGATTACCTTCAGTCGGCCATACCATTGTTTTCCAGTTGTTCAGTAACTAAGACTTGGTATCTCAAAGGTGGCCTTCATTTCGATGTCGCTTATAGTTTTCATATTCCCAAAATCTTTTGTCAGGCAATCATATTTATAAGGCTTTCCTGTTTCATCTTCCCCAACACTGCTCCAGTGCAGGCTTCCCACAGGTTCATAGCCCTCTCTCGAACATCCACCTGCTCCAGCATGGGTCTCCTCCACAGGCTGCAGGTGGATGTCTGCATCCCCATAGTCCTCCATGGGCTGCAGTGGCACAGCTGCTTCACCGTGGTCCTCACCACGGGCTGCAGGGGAATCTCAGCTCCAGCACCTGGAGCATCTCCTCCCCCTCCTTCTCCACTGACCTTGGTGTCTGCAGGGTTGTTCATTTCGCATATTCTCAGTCCTCTCTTCTCTGAGTGCAATTACCTCCATGCAATAACATTTTTACCTTCTTAAATATGTTATCACAGAGGCATTACCACCATTTCTGATTGTCTTGGCTCTGGCCAGCTCTGGGTCTGTCCTGGAGCCATCTGGCATTGGCTTTGAAAACCTGGCCATGCAAACCCAATACACTAATTTTATTTTTTTTTAACAATTTCTACTACTGTGATACAGAAGATTCTATTTACTGCCTTCTATGTCTTCAGCCATTCTTAATCTCAACATTATGTTTGCTCACTTACCAATCCTCTGGTCCTAAAGCTGATTTAAATAATAGGTTATCCATTAGATTTTGTGGTCTATCTACAACTCTTAAATAAGTATAATGAAGTTCTGGTCATCTATTGCCAATTTTATTATCTGTTCTGAGACCTTTTTTGATACTGAATTAGAGTTTCTGGATGGTATATTTTGTCTCCTTCTATATTTAGGAAACATGCTTTTAAATAACCTGACAGACAAAATATAGGATACCAGTGGTAAGAAATGATACTTCCTCAAAAACTAGGTTTTTTAGATCTTGAACAGCAAGTGAAGTTCTGATTGAAAATAGTTGAGGAGATTGAGTTAAACAAAGGTAGTCTTCATCCCTTTTGAATACATGCAGTGCAAAACAATTTCTTTGTATGCTGCTGCTGGAGAGATTTAGAAGGTGTTGGTGAAGTTTCCAGTGTTTTTGCAGAATAATTTCAGTCTTGAACTGATCATAATAAGATCATGTTCTGTATAAAAGCAGTAGAAGCCAAAATGAATGTTTAGTTACTATAGTAGTTAGTATAGTATCAAGCTGAGATCTATGAAGCCAAATTTTTCTCTAGCCAGAGAATCTAGGCCCTATTCCTAATAAATTGATTTAATTTATCAATTTTAAAAGTGCATATATTTCTAAATTGCTGCTTTAGCTATTTTCTGTAAGATGTACGTGTAGCAATCAAGCTTCATAAGGCATTTCAATGTGAAATTCTTGAATTTAGTGTTTGGTATATTCGAGTGTTCAGTTCAATTAATTTATTAACTTGATTCATGTCAATCAACAATCAAGAAATGAACTTGACTCAATATTCCTACTGCTGCTTTCTAAATTAGCTACCAAAATGATAAATGCTGTTAAAATTTGGGAAGAAATTGATATTGTTTCAGTCATGAAAGAATGAAGCCCATTGAAGGCTCTAGGCTAATAGTGACCATAGTGGGTTTCAGAACCAGATCATTTGTTGTCAAGAAAACAGTAAAACCTGAATCTGAAAGTAGCTGTGCAAGGGATCTTATCATGATTATATGCCATATGAGGTGGTTTTTTTAAACACTATCAGCAACAAATAAAACTTTGTTGCATCATAAATTTCCTGTCATATAAACAGAGTACATTATGTCTGAAAGGTATGTCACTGTGTAGCTATATTAAATAAATATCTAATGAGAAAAATTTAAAAAATTCTACTGTCAGAATTTGACTTTGTAAAATATTAACTGCAGCATTCTGTTCTGCATGTAATATAACAACTTCACACCTACTCTTTCTCTTTTTCCTTTTTTTTTTGAACGTGTACCTTCAGTTTGCAGAAAAATTTCAGGAATTCAAAGACGCTGCACAACTAGCAAAGGAAAAATCCCAAGAAAAGATGGAGCTAACAAGCACACCCTCTCAAGTGAGTCTTATTGCCTGATTCAAGCCTAGTACTTCATAGTCTGTGTTACCGTATCTTTTACACGTTGTATTAAAAACGAACAGAGTACTTCACAGTTTCCTTGAATCTTCTCATCAGTCAGCTAGAAGTGTCAAGAAGTCTAAAAATGCATTTAATATACTTTGCAGAAGTGTCAAAGGGGCTTGCTTTAATATGAAATTGTACTTTTGTTTATTCCCATCTTTCTTTGAGTTTTCCCCAGAAAATATGAGTAAAGATGGTGAGCAGTTATGTAAGTCTATAGTAAAGACCTTTTATGTTTTTTCTTACTGTATCTATGAAACCTCAGGCGATGCACTCATTACAACAAAAACTGAAGTTAAAACAGCAAACTATATTTACTTATTTCCTCCTGTTGTAGTATTCATTTGTGAAATGTGTTGAAGGAAGATGGCAAACTGAGGTGTGGATTCTGGGGTTTTATTGTTAGCCATGTTGTAACAGAAGAATTTATAAAAGACATCTCAAAATATGAACTGAGTTAATATAGACCTAACAGGAAATCAAATTAATATAGTCAAATTTACATTAGTCATGACTAAAATTAATTTACTTGAAAATGGATGCTTTGAAATTACTTTGAAAAAATACATTTTATGAGGCTTTTATGCCCCTCCCCTCTAGTGTTTCTGGCTGCGTGTGTAGCTATTTGCTTTATTTTAAGCAATAGAAAAGACAAAAATAGTTTCTCCTCTTGGAGGATGAAGCAGCTTTAAAACTACAGCAGGGGTTCCTGAGCTGAGTAGGATTCATACAGCTGAGTCTTTTTTTTTCTGGGGAGTTGTCTTGGTTTGAAAGACAGGTGCCTGCCAAGGAAGGCGGGAACCTCCCTTGGAATGGAAAATATGACCCCCTACCCTCCAAATTATTATAACTTTGAAATTAAGGGGCTTTCAGGCAAAGATATGGGAGAAGGAATAACAGTTCTTTACTAGAATATATATATAAATACATATATATAACAAGGCAAACAAACAAAACCAACAGCAACAACAAACAGGAAAAAACAGAGACCCAATAACAGCATCTCTGGGCTGTCAAGCACATTCTCCTTTGGAGTAGTTATGGTCACATCAG
>NW_008239543.1:57599-65680 GCF_000691975.1 Corvus brachyrhynchos
ACTCCCTCCGGAGGGGGTTGGGAGTTGGGGGTCGGGGTCCCCTTCTCAGTGAGGTCATGTGTTGAAAAGGTCCCAGTTCAACAGCTGCTCTTGCATGCAAAGGCTCACCCACGATAAGGAGAAGCAGGGGGGGACAAAAACTCTGCAGTGGGAGCACAAAAACTCTGCAGTGGGAGCAAATCCTCTGGGCAGCAACAGTCCAGCACCAAAACCCCACCTGTCTCCACTCTGATCCTGAGAGAGAGACAGCAAGGAGCTGAGCCCAGTCCCTCACCCCCCAGCCAAAATCTCGAGGTATCTCTGCCTTTCCCAAGAGAAAACCCCCCAGCTAAGAGATGATAGCAAACTGCACCCCTTCCCCCTTCCCTGGCCACATCTTTTGTCTCTTAGGTATCCGTTGTTCCCATCTCTTAGGCAACAAATGGGAGAAAAATTCCATGAGAGAAAGAAAAAAAAGGAAAAATCCTAACCTCCAACAGGAGTGTATCTTCATTCATTGAATTAGTGCATCTTTTGAGTGCTTTGCACTGCAGTATGCTCATGGTCTTTGATGTAACAAGAATGGCAGGCAGTTTGCAACATGCTTGCGGGAGCTCAGGACTTCTGAACAATGAATCAATGTGATTTCGCAGAAGCCATTTATTGTTTACATTATACTCTACTTATGCATTTTACAACTACTGTACACACGATCACACATTACTTGATTGGTCCCTCTATCTTGTCCACGCGCTCTGCATGCACTTTTCAGAAAATATGATTGGTTCTAGTCCAGTGCAGCACAGTCCTTCTTTATCTATTTCTTGCTGTCTTGGTATTCTGCTTCTCAGCTTCTTCTTTCCCAATTTAGTGCAGTTTACATTTCAGTAACCTTGATGAATTCCTGAGGGCTCTGATAAGTTCTTTTTGCACCAGCCAAACCCTTTTTAATATGTTTTCCACCAAATGGATTGCCAATTTCATTATATAGGGAATAACACAAAGCAATACAGTAATGGCTAATAGTAATTACAAAGCTCCCTTCACAATTCTTACACCCGTGCCCATGTGCCAATAACAAAAATCTATAGCAGTTCTATTCTGCAATGTACTATGTCTAATACTATCTACATCAGTGAATATCTGATTTAACTGTTTGACTGTCCAACATCTCAACTTATTAAGCATAACCAGAGCTTGAGCAGCAGCAACACCTAAAGTAAAAAAACCCCAATGTTTATTTATCGGTAATATTAGGAATCAGAGTGTCCTTCTCAAGCCAGGGGTGAGCCCATTTCACTGGTATCCATCGGGGTCCTTCATCTATAATGACACAAGCATAACCCCTTCCCCCCATTAATAACTCCACAGGTCCTTCCCATGACCCTGACATAGGATTTTTAAACGTACTTTTGGTCGGTGCTGTATCAATTCAGAATCCTGCTGCAAACCTGAGTAATGTGTTAACGCTGGTGGGTCACTGCAAGTACCTACTAACCATAGATGATTCATAACATAAACTGCTTTCAGTACTCTGTCCTGCGGGCTCAGCCCATCCTCTCCCATTTTTTGTTTATCAAGCAGCCCTTTCAGTACCTGATGTGTTCTTTCAATTATGGCTTGTCCGGTAGAGTTACCTGGAATGCCCGTGCTATGCCTCACTCCCCAAAGAGCCAAGAAATCTTGGGTTCATTGGGCTATATAACCTGACCCATTTTCTGTCTTGATTTCCTGAGGCAAGCCCGTTACAGCAAAACAGCCTCGCCAGTGTCAAATGACAAAACGAGACCCTTCGCTTGTCATAGGAGTGGCCCAAACCATGGCCGAAAAGGTATCTATAGTTACATGAAGGCGTTTGAAGTGACCAAAAGGGTCATAGATAATCACATCAGTTTGCCATAATTGCAGAGGCCCTAGGCTGCGAGGGTTAGCACCAGGACCCAATCCACCAATCATACCCTGACATTGTGGACAGGTTGAGACGATTCCTTGAGCAGCAATATTCCAAATTGTTTGTGTAAAACCTTTGTGCGTTGGTGAAAAAACTCATGAGTCCTTCTGGCTTGGCCAAACTTATCAGTATTGGGAGAAGCAGAGGCCCAAAGTGGTGCCACCAATTGGTCAGCCTTCTCGTTTCCCAAGGCCAGACCTTCTGTTAATCCAGAGTGACTCCGTATATGGGGAATAAAATAATCCTGCTTGCGAGAATTAAGTAACTACCATAGCTGCACAAAGAGTTGCCACAACCACCGGCTTTGAGTTTCTTTCAGTAATGATTGCAACACCTACTACGTAAAGAGAATCAGAAACAATGTTAACAGGATCATTTGGCCATTTTTCAAATACCCGGATAACAGCACGCAACTCAAGAACCTGCAAAGAGTTTCCTGGTCCCTCAAGGATTTCACTGAGCCATTTGCCTTTGTCCTGCCAAGTCAGACCTGCTTTAGAAGTCTTTTGACTAGCATCAGTGAAAACCGTGAGGCCATCTACAGGTTGCTTTGATAACCAAGGTAGTTCTTTGACCTGTTGATGTAAAGAAAAGAATTTATGAGGGGGAAAATGAGTACTAATGAGACCTGGAAAATTCAACAATGCCCATTGTAAGGTGTCTGAATTCTGTAATGACCATTGCAAGTAATCCTTAGTTAATGGAAGAAGAATATTTTGGGGTTCCATTCCTGCAATTTCCAATGTTCGTTTCCGTGCCTTGACCACAATTTTTGCTATAGCCTCCATTCGCGTAGTCACAGATTTACCCAAATTGAATGGTAAAAACACCCACTCTAAGATCTTTAGTGGCTGTTTAGCCTGGCCATCCCACTGCATCAGCATAGCCATCACAAGTTTTTCCTTATGAAAAGAGCTGAGGAAAAAGCTGCCGAAAGCTGACTGGAAAGAAAAGCAAGCCAGATGCTTCCCTTCTGTCCTGATCTCCTGCCGCAGCTGGAAAAAAAGTCTCTATCTCTGTGTGACCTTGAACAAGCTGCAAACTGCTTTGAAAAAGTTTTGCTCAGTTTTTCCTTCCCCGTCTCAGGCTCAGTTTAAAGGCATAGAAAGGCACAAAAATTAATTTCTGGGCATAGGGCAGCTATATGGGATACACATCATAAAGTCACCCCAAGACACCAAGGTAGTTCTTCGACCTGTTGATGTAAAGAAAAGAATTTATGAGGGGGAAAATGAGTACTAATGAGACCTGGAAAATTCAACAATGCCCATTGTAAGGTGTCTGAATTCTGTAATGACCATTGCAAGTAATCCTTAGTTAATGGAAGAAGAATATTTTGGGGTTCCATTCCTGCAATTTCCAATGTTCGTTTCCGTGCCTTGACCACAATTTTTGCTATAGCCTCCATTCGCGTAGTCACAGATTTACCCAAATTGAATGGTAAAAACACCCACTCTAAGATCTTTCGTGGCTGTTTAGCCTGGCCATCCCACTGCATCAGCATAGCCATCACAAGTAGGAGGGCAACGATTTGCAAAGGAATTACCCAATTTAGTAGCAATTTCAGTAAGAGCCTTCTGTTGTTTTTCAGTCAGCTCGCTCAGCAAATTGGCCTGACTTCCCCTTTTCAATAATGGCATTAGGGGCTCAAGGTCTTCATTGGTTATGCCACAGGTACTACGAATCCATTGTACGTCCCAAATTAATTTTTGAGCATCTGTCGAAGTCTGAATTTCCATACAAATTGTTAATTTTTGGAACCGAATTTGGGCTTCAGTGATAAGCATTCCCAGATATTTTCATGGGGCCTGCTGTTGAACTTTTTCAGGGGCAATTTGAAGGCCTGCCTCCTGCAATTGTTGCTGTAAGGAAGGTAGCAGGTTTGCTACGTCTATATGTTCCTCTGCTATCAGAATATCATCCATGTAATGATAGATAAGATACTGTGGATACCGTTTTCTCAATGGAGCTAGTGCCCAGGAAACATACAATTGGCACATTGTGGGAGAATTACGCATCCCTTGTGGCAACAAAACCCACTGATACCTCTTTGCTGGCTCTGCCTTGCTAATGGATGGCACTGAGAAGGCAAACTTCTCACTATCATCCTCGTGCAGAGGGACTGTAAAAAAGCAATCTTTTAAGTTGATAATTAACAGTTGCCAATTGACAGGTGTCTTGGTTTTGAAAGACAGGTGTCTGCTAAGAAAGGCGGAAGCCTCCCTTGAAATGGCAGATGTAACCCCTTTCCCTTCGAGATATAATTTTGAAATCAAGGGCCTTTAGGCAAAGATGTGGGAAATAGGAATAATAGTTCTTTACTATTATATATCTATATGTGTATAACCAGTCAAACAAACAACAATAACTATGGCAGTAACAGCAAACAATCACAAACCCAGTCCCAGCCTTCTCGGCTGTCAGGCCCTTTCCCCTCAGGTGCAGTTCTGCTCGCAGCCGGCAGGGGCGCTGGTGGCTCCTGGTGAGCAGGGCAGGTGTGATGGTTTCCCCGCGGCTGCAGGGGGCGCTCCGGAGCGAGCTCAGGGAGCACGCAGCAGTGGTGGCCCAGGACCCTGGGGAAGGATGGAACAAAGGCTTCACAAACCCCAGACGGCTGGCCCAGTGTCCGGCTGGAGCGCCCCCAGAGGTCGGGCAGGCAGGGCAAGCACGGCCACAGCGTAGCGAAGGCTCGAAGCAGCAGCAGCGGGGCAGGGCGGCCACAGCCCAGCCTCCAGCAGGGCAGGGAAAACAGCTTTGGGATCCTGGCGTTGTTTCCAGCAGAAAGAAAAACGGCCGAAGAAAAAGAACCAGCAGCTCCTTTCTCTACAGCTTCTCTCTCCGAACGCTGAGAGTGAACTGACCCCACACCCAGGTGAAACAAAGGAGTAGCCAGGCCCACCCCACCCCCAATGGGCAGCTCTTTTGTCTTCCTTAAGTACAGCCATTTGTCCCCTAGCAACATGCATATGGGAAAAAATTCCTTTAACAGTAAAAAAAAAAAGTAGGACTAAACTAAAACCCCAAGAACAGGTAACGTTGATGGTGAGGGTAGGCCAGGCTGCAGGGGTCCCATTTCCTGCATTACAGAATTAATGGCTCGAAGGTCATGTAATAATCGCCATTTCCCTGATTTCTTAGGGATTGTAAAAATGGGCGTGTTCCAGGGCCTTGTAGAAGGAATGATATGCCTCCTTTTCAATTGATCCTCAACCAGTTCATTAACAAGGGCAAGCTTTTCTTTAGATAGCGGCCATTGATCAATCTATATTGGAACATCTGTTAACCATTTTAATTTTAGGATTGGCTGCCCTTCAATGGCCACCGCTAAAAACCCTCATTGGTGAGACAGAAACCCATCTGACTCAGTGCATCCCATCCCAACAGCCAGATTGTTGTATTCATCATGTAGGGTTTCACCTGGGCACAAACATGTGCTTCTTCCTCAATCCACACTGTTAAGAGGGTTTTACTAACTTGAGTCATTCGCACGCCCCCCACATCCATAACCGGTGTTTCCAGAGTATTCAGAGGCCATGTTGCAGGCCATGCAAATGAAGGAACAATGGTGACATCTGACCCTGTGTCCAACAATGCGGCTGTTGTTGACAGGGTTCCTCCATCGGAGTACTGAAAAGTAATGGGTTTAATTGGTTTATCTCTCGATAATGGCAACGTAAACATTACCTCAGGGGTTCCTGTCGACCCAAAACCTCCATCCCCCCTTTGCATGACCCCTTGTCTAGGGACCTGGGCTTTAAAAGGAACTAACTGAGCCAATCAGGTACCTTTTGGAATGTGGATAGGTGGTCTCAATGTTTGTACCATTATTCCAATATTGCCCAAGTAATCTGCATCAATTAGACCAGGGAAGACAAAAATGCCTTGCTTTGATGTGGATGATCTCCCTGTCAGCAGGGCACTAAGCCCATACCCCAAAGGCCCATTCACCATTGATGGAATGACCTGTACATCAGTGTTTTGCAGGGTTATTTCTATTGCTGTTGCCAAGTCCACTCCCATGTTTCCTGCTGTTGCTGAGTTGAGGATATCCAGGCAGCTGCCTGGTTGCGGAGGAACATTTGTGTCATTGTGCGTCCCCATTTCACACTCAGTCCCTTGTTTCCCAACGGCCTTCCGTCTTTCTTGTACTTCGATCTGCATTCACTGGCCTGGTGCCCAAATTTATCACCTCTATCGCAGTTTCATGAGAAACCAGTAGATGTCGCTGTTACCTTACTTTCCTTTGCAGCTTTCTCCCAACACCGCTCTTTGTAATGGCCAGGTTTGCTGCCGTTAAAACATCTCTGGCGAGAATTACCTTTTCCTTGTTGGATCAGGGGCTTAAGGGCAACTGCCATTGCCTCTGCTAGGTAAACGGCTTTTTCCTCTGAAGTTCCAACTCTGGAACAAACTTCAACCATGTCCACCAAAGTGGCAGATCGAGGCAAGGTTTGCAAGATCCTCTTACAGGTAGGGTTAGCATTTTCCCCAGCCAATTGCATTCCCCAGGCAGTTTTTGAGAAACTACACAAGTCCAGGATGGGGTTCAAAGGCCAGAAATGGCTCTATTTAATTATATAATTCAGCTTTTATAGCTTTATTCGCAAGGGTGGCATAAAACCATTGGATGCTTGACCATCCGCCTCCCAGAGGGATTGGCTGAACGGCATAACACCCATTTTCAAAATATTTTTCCCAGTGAACCAAAACAAGACCTTGCAGGTGCAAGATAGAGTTAGTTTACAGAACAGTCTTTCACTGTTTCTCAGCTAAAGCATGAGAAAGGAAAACTTCACAAAATGCTTCAGCAGCGGGAAAATTCCTCTGCTCCTGCTCCTTAGCATCCACACCAAGGCAGTTTTTACATCTGGAGACATTCCCTCAACTCGATCAAGTGCACTTTTAAGATGATCTATGAAACTCATGAAAGTCTCCTTTGCCTCTTGTCGCTGTTGTCCCCAGGGACGGCGAGAAACGACACAAGTCCAGGATAGGGTTCAAAGGCCAGAAATGGCTCTATTTAATTACGGAAGTCCCATGTCTGGGACAGCACAGAATGCCTCCCGTGCTAGCTGCTGAGACTGCTGCAAAATTGCTGTATGTAAATGCACCTGAGCTTGTGGGTTAGTTTTACTGCTGCCCCTTTCCCCAACATCATGTCTGGGGTGGCAAACTGCCGAGGGTCCCCTTGAGGGAGCTCAAGATTTTCAACCACGGCAGCATCTATACGCCTTTCCATGTCCGCTTGCCATAGCAGTCTCTGTGTGGGTTTTAAAAAGATTTCTGCCAGCTTTCTACAGTCAAACGGAGTCATTAAACCACTAGTAAAAATATGGTCCAGAAAGTTTTGCACGTACAGGTTAGTTAATCCATACTGCATTACAGCCTTTTGCCCTTCTCGGACGAGCTTCCAATCCAGACCCACCCACTGGTGTTGGTTTGGATTACCGAGGGCAGCTATTACCGGGAACACTTGGGGAATAAACTCACCCTCAATCAAAGCCTCCCATATAATCCCTTGCCACCACCGAGCAGGATTGTCGGACACAGGGCAGCTCGGGGGTCCGCAGTCAGGACTTTCTTTTTTCCGCTCCGGGCCTCGAGCCGGGAGATCAGTCACTCTTTGCATTCCCTGGCTCTGGTCTAACTTTTGCCCCGGCTGGAATTTCCCTTCTTCCCCTTCTCACGGTTCTCCCCCCTTCTCTGTTTGCCAAACTGTTTCCTCGACAGGAGTCACAGGGCAGATGGACCCCCCATCGGGGCCAACCCCCCTGGGGAGCCGGGCCTCGCGATCCCCGTTGCCAACACGGTCTGAAAACTCGGCACCACGATACACAGATTTAGCAGTTGATTCAGTATTCTTTCTTTCTTCCGCCATCAGTAGCGGTTTTTGTTTTTCTCCTTCTTTCTCCTGCCGCCTATGCTCTTCAAAGAGGCGCAAACGCTCTGCCTTTGAATACCCGCCATTTGCATTTGAATCCCCGCTCTGACTAAGCCTCGGTGAATCAGAAGGCGATGGTGATATGCGGAAAAGACTCCACTACTGGAATAAGTAATAAAGTAGGTATGTTTATTCCAGCACTGGGACGCATGGGGGATAGCTCCTCCAAAGTCATGCGTGCCAACAGCTGCATTCAGCTTGGTATATATC
>NW_008239543.1:65973-69395 GCF_000691975.1 Corvus brachyrhynchos
GAAAACAGGATCTTTGGTCAAGATTCCTTCCCTTTATCAATAGTCTTATATCTTCTCATCCTGCTTTGGTAGGCACAATAAGTGTTGAGCAAGCTGTATGCATTGCTTTTAACAAACAACTTCTTAGCAAATCATTTAACCTCTGCTTCCCCATCCCCCCCTGATTCAATGGGGGTAGTGGGGGATACACACGCCCCCCTAATGCTACTGTTAACTCTTCAGGGGATACCACGGGACATCTCGTAGACAGTTCTGGCAGCTGCGGAGAGGAGAGCTCATCCATTTCCATTTTCTATGGTTCTGGCGCGGGCTGCGGAGCCTGTAACTCCGTCTCCAGGGGTGCAGAAGGTAGGGATGGTATAACTGGGTCTACTCCCCCAAAGAATTCTTGTGCATACGTTGGAAAGGCATCCGCGGGACCACCTGGCTCTAGACGGGCTGCTGCCCCTGTCGCAGCTTTTTCTGCTTTCATTTGCCTTAGTGCTGCTTTATTAACTTCCATAGCATACTAAGTCCCTTAGTCTCTTTTAATCCATCACTCACGGCATCTCAGAGAGCGATTCCCAGCCTTTCCCACTTAAGAGTGCTGAGAACACTCCCTATGGGTGGCAAAAAATCCTCTCTCCCGACCCCATCTTAACAGTCTTTTCAAGACTTCCGGGTCATACTTAATATCTGTCTTGAAGAGAATATGCTGGAGGACCCTGAACGTGGCCTGTTCCTCTTTTGACAGTCCCTTCCTCATCCTCCAGCCCCCGGCCGCTCACCTCTTCGGGTGCACCTGCTGCAGCATATGTCTTCTGGAGCTCTTTTCCCAGGAGCTTTCTTCGGCTCCCCGAACTCCAACGGAGCCATCCTCTGACTCCCCCCGCCGCCATCCAGCCAAGGCAGGCTCCGACTGGGGCCTCCCGCCTTTTCACTCCACAGAATCCCCTTAAGCATCCAAAGGGTCCGATCTGCTTCATTATCACAGCGTTTATCACGTCACGAGGTCACCAGCATGCGGGAGCTCAGGACTTCTGAACAACGAATCCATGTGATTTCGCAGAAGCCATTTATTGTTTACATTACACTCTACTTATGCATTTTACAACTACTGTACACGCGATCATGCATTACTTGATTGGTCCCTCTATTTTGTCCACGTGCCCTGCATGTACTTTTCAGAAAATATGATTGGTTCTAGTCCAGTGCAGCACAGTCCTTCTTTATCTATTTCTTGCTGTCTTGGTATTCTGCTTCTCAGCTTCTTCTTTCCCAATTTAGTGCAGTTTACATTTCAGTAACCTTGATGAATTCCTGAGGGCTCTGATAAGAAGAACTGAAGGTGGTTTGGCTGGGGCACACTATCAGGGTTCAAATACATTACAACACATGCTATATGAATAGGTTTATTGCCACCAGAAAGCTGCATCAGGCATATTTCCAAGAGAAGTCAGTGGAAACCACAAGAATACGAAATGAACCAACCTCATGTTTTCCCAATGGGCATTTTACCCAAGTGCTAGGTTGGCTTTTGCTGTTAAAGGGAAACTGCTTGCTCTACTGTAGCAGGAGAAAATAAGGCATAATTTTTTATTAGTTTTCTTGACTGTCTCTAAACTCTCCATAATTTCCATTAATAAATGCATAAATAATGGAAGTATTATAACCTAGTATACACTTGGACTTTAGAAACAGTGAAATGCTTCAGCCAGCCCTCTAGTTGCTCAATGTTATGGGCAGAAGAACTACTCTGTTTCTCTTTTAACATGATGATTAATAGTCTGCACTCAGAAGTTAAATCTGAAACTGTTGAATGGAGTGACTTATTTAGTTTGGACATAAATTTGAGCTACTCATTCAGAGACAAGATGCTTTTGTCTAGCAGTTGCCCAGGGTTAAAGCTTTTTCTTAATCTGTATGAGCTATTAATATTGTTTATTTTCCAGATTTCCCTTTATACTTGAAGCCTAGCATTTTATACTGTTGTCAGCTATAGAAATCTCAAGCAATTGTATAATATACATTGAGAACTGCAATTTATTTACTGCATACTTAGGAATAATTTAACATTCGGTCCTTACTTTTCATCTCTTGGCTTTTAGCTGTGTTAATAAGTTAGTGTGTTATTCCAAAAGATAGTTAGTGCAAGTGCTGACACATAGCAGAGTCGTCTTCACATCCTTAATGCTTCTCATTAGTTCTCCAGAAAGAAGTGTTTTGAGCAGATGAGAAGTGATGACTTCACCACAGACTGCAGTGCTTCCATAGAGCTGGGGCTTATTTGAAGAAATTTATGTCTAGGGGAAAGACGGGTGCTTGGTACTGGGGAGGGAAGGTGGGACCCCAGAGACATTTGAAGGAGCACTTGTTATTTTGATTATTTGCCAAGAAGTGGCTGCAAGGCACTTAATTCCAGTGTTGCCTTTCTTAATCATTTTACTGCTCTTTTTTCCCTTTTATGTAGTGATCCTTTGCAGAGAGGGGAAGGAAAAGGAAGAAGAGATATTTTCAGTGGCCAGTCAAGACTTTGTAGGAACCTGGCTTTTAAAGGAAGTTATGACAAGAAAGGCATTGGGAGGTAGTGTGTGAGTAGTGAGCTCTATAACAGTAACTCACTTACCTACAAGTGTCAATCCCTCTGCTGTCTTAAACTTGCAGATATCATTCTGCATTAAATTAATAATAGGAAGGAAGATACACCATATCAAAACTGTAAAATATACTTCTAAAACTTTCATAAAACGTGTCAAATTTCTTATGGTACTGCTTTAAAAAAATGCATTCTTTTGTTCATGTCATAAACTCCTGCATCTTACAGTGGTAAGGCACCCATGATCTATTTTCAGTTACAGGCTTGCCTATGCACTGAAAGTACAACACTTTCATCTGGAGTTCACTGAGTAGCATGAATCAATAGGCTGAAAACTCTGTGTGTACCACCTTTTTTTTCCTCCTTTATTTTTTAAACTAATGTTAATTAGGTTCAAGTACAGAACTAAATAGTGCAAGCTGTGGGGTTTCACCCAGTAGTGGTTTGGTCCAAAATACTCATTACTGTTTACCTTCTGTGAGATAAGAATTAGGAGAAACGCAAAGCAGGCACCAACCTTGAAAGAATATAAAGAAGTTTATTAACAGACCTAAAAGAAGAAAAAAAAAATCATACCACACCTTCAGAACTCTCCTCCTCCCTCCACCTTTCTCCCTTCTCCCACTGACAATGTAAAAAGACAACCCTTGAGATGTTCAGTCTGTTTACCACTTCCATAATAACTTTGTTCAGTCCATTTAGGAAGAGGAGTTTCTCTGCTCGCATGCGAGTCCCTTCCTCCCAACTTGCAGCTTTTCCCACAACTGCTTTCGAGGGTCCACTCTCGAAGTTTTTTGGGGTACAATTTTAAGGTTGAGCTGTTCAGAAACAAAGGTTCTCTTCACCC
>NW_008239543.1:69703-77516 GCF_000691975.1 Corvus brachyrhynchos
GCGAGGAGGGGGCGAGCCGCTTCGGCTGCCCACAGCCCTGCTGTGGGGGGGTTTCACAGGTGGATCAGGGCCCATCGGCTCTAGGATGGCCATGGCCCAGCCCGGCCTAGCCCGAGCAGGGCCTGGGCCGGGCCCACTGGCCCCCACACGGGGCCCGCAGCCACCTGTCCCAGCACCAGAAACGAGAAAGAGAGGCTCTGCCTCAGAGTTTCCTATTCTTAAGTGTGCATCACAGAGGCGATCACAACTTTAAGTGGCTTAAAGAATTGTCCATATTCAAACTGGCCATCTGATAGGTTCTGTCATGTCATAGAGGAAGCTGTAAGCACCCCTTTGCAAGAACATCACTTCCGGGACTATGCTAGCTAACCCATGACACACCCTCACCCCCATCAGTCTTACAAACAACTGAAGAACTGAAGTCTGAACCTCAGTTCTTTTTCTTTTTTTCCTAATACAGAATCTTTCTTCAGATATTACTTTTGACCCTGGTCATATCAGATTAAGAACTCTGTTAATTCCTGAAATTGTGTGGTGAGTAAATAAAAGTAGTCAAATTAATCAAAATAATCCAGTTCTTTCTTCTGTGGTTCTGAGACACTCCTATAATATTAGGAATAGCTATTGCCTGAAAAATTTTAGTATCAAACATTTTTATAGCGCAAGGAGGGGGTTGCTTTTGGCTAAATGGTCATGGTTTTATCATCTGTTGGTTTTTTCTTTGAAGTACTCAATTTACTTCTGAACCTTGCTGAAAAAGTGGGATATTGTGTGAATTTCTATACCGGAACAAATATTTCAGACATTATAGTATCTGAATCAGTAGCAGGCAGCCTTATGCCATTGCCAGTATATGAAGAACAATGATGCCAGAGACATGTATGGAATACTTAATCAGAAAACAATATAATAATAAAAACAAAGGTGTAATTGTTTTGGTTTGTTTTGTTCATGGTTTTAGAATCACCTAATCCTTTTTTTCTTCTATTCCGTATTTAGTCACTGTTGGAGATTAAATAAGTTTACTTATAGAATATTAGAAATCAGTTGTGTAGTTTTAAGTTTAATTGTAACTTACAGCTTAGCATGAGTGGGCCCTGCTTAAAAGCGACTGCAGGTGAACTTTAAATGAACTCTGTCAGCATGAATGGCTCAGCAGGGGAGGAAACAGAAAGACTGGATATCTTCAGATAAGGGTTGAGACGCTGGAGGGCCCCAAGGCTTCCCCAAGTTGGAAGATAAGAGGAGTTAATGGCCTGCCCACATTGGACATGGAGAAAGAATCCAATGAGGTGTTAGAAGACCCCAGACCAGAAATCACCATAGGACCAAGAGGCGCGTGCAGAGCATGTGAAGATCAGATGCACAGACTGTAAGGGTGTGAAGGCCCAGGGATTTCTTTGTTCAGGGTCCCTCTCTGGAGGCACCCAACTTGAGCTGAAATAAACTGACTCTGCCTCAGAACCTAGGGTCTGAACTCTTCATTTACAGTCACCATTAAAAGGTGGTCTGATCTGTGCTGTGAAGTCTGCTTGTTTTACTTTAGAGACTGTTTTATGAGTGCATGCATTTTGTTTATAAGATTTTGAAATTTAAGGCATCTTTTGATTGATTCCCCTTTATTGTGCTTAGTTTGTATATTGTAGACAACTGTTATACTGCTTGGCATCACCAGTCCTGGGTACTTATTAGTAAGGCCAGGGCTCCTTTATACAGTGCAGATGTGGTATATGTTTTTTAGAACATCTAGTGTAGTTTGGGAAGAGGAGGAAATAACAAAGAAACTCTTGGGTTCGTAATGCCTTTCATTTAATGGCAGTGAAAACTGTTTATCAAATTAGAGGATTAATAATAGACAAACCCACATAATTTGTGTCAAATAATTCACGTGCCTGATTATCTTGCCAGATCTGCTCTCCTTTGACACTTTAATTTCAATTAAATTCAGTTTCAGTTCAGTAAAATTTTTCTATAAAAATATTTAAGTTTTACATCTAAAGTTTTAACACTTAAAGTAATAGTTTTGAGTATAAAATAAGTACTTTCTTCCTGAAAGTAGGTAACAATTTACATTCATAAAATAAATAATTTATATTTATATCATAAATAAAACCTTCTATTTGTGTAATAAATCAGTGTAAGCTAATTATTTTCTGCTTTTTAATCAGTAGGAATTTAATAAGATGTAGAATGGAGACACTTGTGCATGTGCATTGTATAACTTGAGGAATGCTAAGTATAATAGAACTTGAAGTCATTATTAAAATGTTTTGCTATAACTGTATTAATAATTCAAGTTGTAGAGTGAGATATGTCTCTCACTATGTGAGAAATACAGTAGAATAAAAGCAAAATTTTGACAATTGTTGTGTTGCAAATGCTTAATATAATTTAAAGTGTAATGACAATGTTAAACAATATTGTTGGTTAAGTGACACCAGTGCTTTATGGAAGGTAATAATGACAGCCAGATCTTATTTTCTTTAAAAGAATTCAGTTTTTCCATCTGGTCAAGTCTCAAAGTCAAGGGCATCATTTCTTATAGATATAGGATCAGATTCAGTATTGGCTTTCAAAAAGCCTTATCCTTGTAAACTAGTTGAAGGCTACAAGTGGAGGCTTAAAATTAGACCCTGATCTTGTAAGATCATAACCATCTTCAGACACTTGCAATTTCTTCTGAGATTGCTGTTCTTCAGTTTTCTACACAGTGTCAAAGAGCTGGGAAGAGGAGCTGCTGGCCTTCCAGACACTGTGCTTGTGCTCCAGTTTAATAACAGTAAATAGCAGTTTTATCTCTTCTCCATGCAGATGGTAAAAGTCTGTGTGGCCATAGAAGGTGCTTAGCTTTTGGAAATACTGTAATTCAACCAGTCCTCTGCTGGATAGTCACCCCTCCATGACATTCACGAAACTCTATTCATGAAACACTACTATCTTAGAGTTAAATGTTAACACTTGATTACTAAAAGCCTACTAAGACATTTTGAAATTGAAATGAGCTACTTAGCTTATATGACATCATATAATAGGAAAGAAAATATTAAAATTAAACCACATACAGGGACTGAAAAACTTTTAATATTCTAACTTAGGATTTGGGCTACACAATGTACTTTGTTTTTTTAAAAAAGGAAGCACTCTTCAGTGACTAGAAATTGAAAAATAGTGTTTGTTGGCCAAAACATAAATGCATGTGTTGACATAATGAGGGCTGATTAAAACTGCACCAGTGCCTTCTGCTAGGAAGAAAGACAGTAAGTTTTTCAGGTGTAGCTGCCTGGGTATAACTGGAGTATTCTCCTTCCTAGATGATGCCATGACCAATGAGAGCTAGGCCAGGCTAACGTTTATGAAAGTTTTGCGAGGATTGTGCTGAACAAGTTTTCTTTACAGATGGCTCATAGCCAAAACTGTGAATGCACCATCGATGGCCTGATACAACTGTTCACTTTAGTTAATACATTAAATGAAAGCTAGATTTTGAAACAAATATCAGAATTGTTTGTTTCACCATGTTAGAATTAAAACAAAAGATAAAAATCCTTGGTGCCAATAGTTGCGTGTTATGTAGCTGGCTGAGGGCTGCATAAAATATCAGGTAAGAGAGTGAGGTCTGTGATAAGCGTGAGGCTGGACACTTGCAAATAAATCATAGGTCAGTTGAGTTTTGTGCAAGATAATATGAATCCTATAGTAATACACTTCTAAATTAAATTCACATGATGAAATATGGCCACGAGCGATGCTGGAAATCTGTGAGCCTCACATTAATACTGTCTAAAGTTCATATCTCATATAAGAATTAATGGTAGCACTTGTATACACATGGCCTTCCTGAGCAGGTCACTTGGTAATTCTAATGTGTCATTTGTTTGTTTTACTTAAGGAATCAGCTGGAGGGGATATTCAGTCTCCTTTAACGCCAGAAAGTATTAATGGGACAGATGACGAGAGAGTGATGGCGGAAGTGACGCAGAACTCAGAACCAAGGGCTGAGCCAACCCAGAACGCATTGCCATTTACCCATAGGTACAGATTCCATTCCCACATCCTGATTAAGTGATACTTATCTCCTTCCTTGTTAAAGGGACCTTGTCCCATGCCATGGCTTCCAACTAGCAAAGTTAAGGGTTAAATTATGTAATTAAAAAAAGAAAGGTTTGATTTCAGATTTACATTATAATCTTTGTTTTCACAAAAAGAAAAAGAGGAAATCTCTTTGAGTAACATTTTGGTGGGCATTATTTTGTAGTTTAATCAGCTGAATGCGAGCCCTTGAACACCAGTTAGTGCAGGTGTCCCTTTAACAGGAAGCATTATTTCAATGTTTGAGATCTTAGTAAAGTTGATTGCTTCTTAGAATACTCAAATTTAATTATTTTTGCACACATTTTCTTTAAATGAATGGTAGGATTGGATGCCAGCCTTTCATCAATGAGTTATTGGAAGAAAAGGGACTCTTACAACACTTATGGATTATAAAATTTAAAGCAGCCTTTAATTAAACAGTTGTCTGAGAGTTGAAAGCATTTTTCAACTTCTTTTTGAAACATGAGAGAAGTGTAGTTCTGCTTCAGTCTGAATTTTAATTCATTGCATTAGGAATACTGTACTCTGTTCTTTAGGAAAACTAGGTCTTTTAATGATACAAATAATGACTTAGGATGGGTATGTCTCGCCTGTGGGAACAGTGCCAAACACCTGGCATCTTAAACCAAGATTAGAACAAGACAATGTTGACCATAAAGGCTCTGCTAATCTGTGTGTTTGCTGAGCGTGCTGTGGGAAATCACTTCAGTGGAAAACCACTGTATGTGTGTGTCTTACTGTGGCCGAAGACAGTCACATGAATTGAATGCTTGAGACATGTTTTGTGTTACAAAATTAGCAGAGATTCTAGGGTCCAATTAGAGCGTGGTTGTTTATCTGTAATGGACAATAATAAAGGGAGCTTGCATGAGAGAAAAGGAAGGAAAGGGAAGAGAAAAAAAACACCACCTGCAGAACTCAAAAACTACAACACTATCATTGTGCTTTCATCCCTGACATCTTGATTTTTTACATTTATATTTTTTCTTTGCATTTGATTTCATCACCAACACTCACCTATGAGAAATGACTGTACATGGGACACTCAATAAAACTTATTATGTACTGAGATTATAGAGAAAAATTTAAATATTTAATAAACTTTGCTCTAAGTTAGAAATGCTAGATTTATTTTTTTTTAAGTATGGTCTGAATCAGTTTAAATAGAGTTTAAGAGCTCTTGATCAAAGATTGGGGAACAGTAGGATGTCAGACATATCATGCAAATAATTCAGAATGAACAGAGATGTAATTGTTCAAAACTTGTCATTTTTTTTGTAAAAGAATAATACTATTAAGTATATCTGGAAAAAATAATTTACATTTTCAAATGAGAAAAACCAAATACTCTTTTAGCTGAGTGACTGTGTTTATTTTTATACTTCAGTTGTCACCAGTGCATCTATTGCATGCTTTACAAGAAATGGTGTTTTGTAAGAAAACTCTGTGCATGTTGAAGTAGTATTACAAATGCTAATCATTAGTGTCCTGTAACAAGTTAATTTAAACTTACCGTTTGTGTGTTGGAATTCTCTATCAATATTTTTGTGAAAAGGAGTTGTGATAAAGTCCATACAGGAGTACTGGTGTTTGCTGTTTTGGTTTTTTTTAATGAGATCTTCCCTCTCAGTTTGCACATGTAAATATGTTTTTTGGTATGCCAGTATAGTAACTATGCTTTGCTAAGCATTGACAGTGACTGAAGATATTTTTTGAAACTACCCAGTTGTAATTTTTGATGGTGTAGAATAGAGCTTACAAAATTTTTACATGCTTTGCATTTTTATATTTACTTCATGTATGCAGTATGAGTGCCTTGGTTTAGTCTATTGTCCTGTTAAGTACCACTAGCTAGAATTGGTCTTCCAACAATAACTGCATTTCAAAGTTCACTTCTCATGATGATTCTCATGAGAATCATTTGTTGTGCCAATGGCAGCTTCAACTTTGTTAGTGAGCTATTACCAAAGAAAATGCAAATTTGTTCAAACCCCTTGAAATTAATTGAATTTTGAATTAGATATGGTTTTTATTAGAAATAAAGACTCATATGGGTTAGTTTGGGGTTTTATTTAATAACAAAAAGGTCAAGTGAGGACATTTATATATTATTATTTAACCCAGACAGAAAATGCTTTCAGGTGCTTTCTGGCATTTTTTTTGTATAGAAGAAAAGAATCCTTTTGTATGTCTGAGTGTCAAGGAACACTGTCTCAATCAGAGGGAAACTACCATTTAAAGAAATGTATATTCCGAAACATTCCAGTTATTTCCAAGGCATCATTGTTTTTCAAAATGATGACAAAATTTAGTTTGGGAATCAGCTGCTTTGATTGGATTTAATTGTTAGCTGTAATGAAGGCTCTCTAAAATGGCACTATGCAACACATGCGTGAGACAGTGAAGCCTCTAGGATTGTGCTAGTGCTGGTTAAATGGGCATGTTTTTATAGAAGCATTTCATAATATTAAATTGGCAGCTAGGGAGACATAGCTAGTTGCTTGTGCTGGCTGGAAGTGTATTGTCTGCAGGAAGTCTGCCCCTGAATTAAAAAAAAAAAGACAAGCCAAAACCCCAAAACCTTACATCCTGGTCTTTGGAGACTCCCTGGGCTTTTCATGTGTCAAGGGTAAAGAAAGGGATTGTTGTCTCCTTGTTCCCTGCCTTTTTGATGCTGCTGTGTGTTGGTGACACTCCATATGTAAGTTGCCACCCTGAACCCTTCATTGTGTGCCTTAGTAACTCTTGCTGATTGCTGAGCCTCTTCTGTGCCCTGTGTTTCAGCAAAACTAAAGCTTAACCAGTGCTTCTGTGTGCAAAGGATAATGCTGGAAGGGCTTGTGAGTGTTGTCTTGTGGATGGTAATGCTTTTTACACGTATTTGCCTTTATTTTTGGAGCTGTTTATCAATTCCTAGGTGCTTTTCAAAAGATAAGATCATGGAATCATAAATCACTAAGGCTGGAAAAGACCTCTAAGATCATCGAGTCCAATTATTAAACTAGCACCACTGTGTTCAGCACAAAACCATATCACCAAGTGCCACATCCACATGACTTTTGAACACTTCCAGGGATGGTGATTCTACCACTTCCCTGGGCAGCCTGTTCCAATACCTGATCATCATTTCAATGAAGAAATTTTTCTTAATATCTAATCTAAACCTCCCCTGACGCAACTTGAGGCCTGTTACTTGTTACTTGGGAAACAAGTCTTGGGGTGACTTTATGATGTGTATCCCCTATCGCTGCCCTATGCCCAGAAATTAATTTTGTGCCTTTCTGTGCCTTTAAACTGAGCCTGAGAGGGGGAAGAGAAAAAAAACTGAGCAAAACTTTTCAAAGCAGTTTGTTCAAGGACACACACACTCCTCTGCGTCCTGTGGCAGCAAGAGAGTGGAAAAGCACCCTGCTTGCTTTTTTCAGCCAGTTTTTCAGTTTTTTTCCCTCCGGATAGTTGAACTTTGTTTTCCTGGGACTTTGATTTTTCCCTTCTTCTCTGCTGGACTGTTTCAACATCAGAATACATCGGGAGGACTTTCCACTGAGGCCCTGGACCTGGAGGTGGGCCTGCGACCCAGCTCCAAGGAGAAAGAGAGAGAGAGAGAGACCTACGGAAGGACTCTGAAATTTTCCCAGGTTTTCTTTCCACAGCAAGAGGTTTTATTATTTAGCATTATTGTCCTTTTCCTGTGTGTTTGTTAAATAAATAGTTTTTATCT
>NW_008239543.1:77552-82643 GCF_000691975.1 Corvus brachyrhynchos
GGAAAATTTATCTTCCCGAACCTGGTGGGGGAGGGCTGGTTGTAACCTGCCTTCTATCAGAGGATATTTTTCCTCCAAATTTGTCCAAACCGGCACACAGACCGACCCTCAACTGTCTATAACTTGCTTTCAGGTAGTTGTAGAGAGCAATAAGAATCACAGAACAAAATCGCAGAATCATTTAGGTTGGAAGAGACCTTTGACCGATCACCACCTTGTCAACTAGACCATAGCACTAAGTGCTACATCCAGTAATTTTTTGAACACCTCCAGGGATGGTGACTCTACCACCTCCCTGGGCAGCCCATTCCAATGTTTAACAACCCTTTCCATGAAGAAATTCTTCCTCATGTCCAACCTGAACCTCTCCTGGCACAGCTTGAGGTTATGTCCTCTTGTTCTGCCGCTGGTTGCCTGGGAGAAAAGGCTGACTCCCACCTGGCTACAACCTCCTTTCACATAGATGTATACAGCAATAAGGTCTCCCCTGACCCTCCTCTTCTCCAGGCTAAACACCCCCAGCTCCTTCAGCCACTCTTCATATCACTTGTGCTGCAAACCCTTCCCCAGTTTTGCTGCCCTTCTTTGGACACAGTCCAGCATCTCAATGTCTTTCTTGTAGTGAGGAGCCTAAAACTGAACACAGGATTCAAGGTGCAGCCTCACCAGTGCTGAATATAAGGGGACAATCACTTCCCTGGTCCTGCTGGTCACACTATTTCTGATACAAGCCAGGATACCATTGGCCTTCTTGGCCACCTGGGCACATGCTGGCTCATGTTCAGCCCGCTGTTGACCAGCATCCCCGCATCCTTTTCTACCAGGCAGCTTTCCAGCCATTCTTCCCCTTTCCTGTAGCATTGCATGGGGTTGTTGTGATCCAAGTGCAGGACCTGGCACTTTGCCTTATTGAACCTCATACAGTTGGCCTTGGCTCATTGATCCATCCTGTCTAGATCCCTCTGCAGAGCCTTCCTACCCTCCAGCAGATCGACACTCCCACCCAACTTGGTGTCATCTGCAAACTTACCGAGAGTTGCAATAGAGCCTCTCATCCAGATCATTGGTAAAGATACTAAACAGGACTGGCTCCAATACTGAACCCTGGGGAACAGCACTTGTGACTGGCCACCAACTGGATTTAACTTCATTCACCACCATTCTCTGGGCCTGGCCATCCAGACAGTTTTTTACCCAGAAGTGTAGCCATACAAGTGATGAGCAGCCATTTTCTCCAGGAGAATTCTGTGGGAGACTGAGGTGGCTGATGTGGGGTCTGTAGCTCAGACCCAGGAAGCTGTGACCAGTCCGGAGAGATGGTCCCATGAGGAGCCATCTTCCCGGGGCCCGGTGTCTTCCCTCAGTCATAGCCAGAGTGCCTTTGCAGAGAGGCTATCAGCTCTTTAGTGACTCTCAGCTTGTGATTTCAGCTCTTGCTCTGCGAGGCAATCTCCAGGCCAGACCAGGAGGAGAGAGATGAAGAGACCCATATAGCAGTTCCGCATGGGGAAGCTTTATTAGTCCGCACCCCGTGTAGGGGAGGCCAGGGACGAGCTCTCTCTGGTCTCACAGGGGCAGAGGGCTAGATCTTATAGGGATACAGGGGGTGGGTGTCAGAGGGTAAAAGCCAATGGGTAACAAAGGATCTGCATAGGGTCTCTTAGAGGATTCTGGGTCTGTCTTCTTCTCACCGTAACTGAAAAGTGGTTGCCTTTCCAGGGGAGTTCTGCTGGGAGGTTATGCAATCTCCTTATCTCAGCAGGCCTCCCTCCAGGGCAGAGGCTGGGCATACCCCACAGGAAACAATGTCAAAGGCTTTATTAAAGTCTAGGTAAACAACATCCTGTCACGATCCACTAATACAAGCGAGGGTCGTGATGGTTTGTTTATAGATCTCAGAGTGCAAAAGGACACAAGGGATTTCAGTTTTAATCAAAACAGTGCACCTTTATTAAGTAACCACAACATGGTAATGCGATAGAGGAGAGAGAGAGAGAGAAAGAAAGAAAAACAAAGTAAAAGAGTAGAGAGGAAGAAAAGGGGGGGGGGATAGCTACCAACGGATGAGACGAAGTCTTCGTGGTCTTCTGCCAATAGATTCGTCTTCTTTCTGTGGGGAGATCTCCTCTTGGTTAATTTAGCAAGTCCCTTTATTTTCAAAAGCAAGGGGCAACTGGCCAAGAGGTGGGGAAATCTACAACCATTGTTATGAGGCCCATTGTTTTGGGAAACGGGTACAGGACAGGTGTACAGGACAGGTTGTTCCTTTTCGCTTCAGCGCAGTCCTTCCTGCTTTTGCAACAAGAATGGCGCAGTCCATTGTGACCTGCACTAGTTTCTACCAGTTCCCAGTGGGTACACCTGCAGGCAACACTTGGCAGACTTCCCACCTCAGCCAGGCCAGGACTCCTGTGTTCAGTCTCTGTCCTTGGTGATGATCGTGAGGCAGATGAGGGATCTTTGGACCGTCTCTTATGCATCCACAGCCTTTCTTTCATCCACTCAGTGGGTCACCTTGTCATAGAAGGCAATCAGGTTGGTCAAGCAGTACCACCATTTCCTAAGTCCATGCTAGCTGGGCTTGATCCCCTTGTCTTGCACATGTCATAGGTTGGCACTCAAGATAATCTGCTCCCTGACTTTCCCTGGAACCTAGGTCAGGCTGACAGGCCTGTAGTTCCCCAGATCCTCCTTCTGACCCTTCTTATAGATGGGCATTCCATTTTCTCACTTCCAGTCAACTGGGCTCTCTCCAGTTTACCAGGACTGCTGGAAAATGATTGAAAGTCTCTTAGTGAGCTCTTCTGCCAGCTCCCTCAGTACCTTTGGGTCAATCCCATCTGGTCCCCTGGACTTATGGGTGTCTAAGTGGCATAGTAGGTCGCTGACCATTTTCCTCCTGGATTCATTGTGCTTCCCATCCCTGTCTACCAGCTCACGGTGCTGGGTACCCGGAGGACAACTGGTCTTTCTGTTAAAGACTGAGGCAAAGAAGGCTTTAAGTTCCTCAGCCTTTTTCTCAGCCTTTGTCATAATGTTTCCCTGGGCATCCAATAAAAGATGAAGATTCTCCCGAGTCCTCCTTTTGCTGCTGATGTATGTGTAAAAACATTTTTTATTGTTGTTTGTATTGGGTCTGACTGAGATAGAGTTCATTTTTCCTTAGCAGCCCTCAGTGCTGTGGTTTGCATTCGTAGCTGGAAGGGGGTTGAGAATACACCAGCATTTTGGCTACTGCTGAGCAGTGCTGTCTCCCTAATATTCCCTGCCCCCCCATTAAGGGGCTGGGAGTGGGCAAGATCCTAGTAGGGGACACAACCAGGCCAGCTGACCCAAATTAACCAAAGGGATATTCCATACCATATGGTGTCAGCTAAGATATAAAAGCTAAGGAAGAGAGGAGGAACAGGGTGATATTCATTGTTCTACAATGTTTGCCTTCTGGAGCAACCGCTACATGTGCTGAAGCCCTGCTTCCTTGGAAGTGTCTGAACATCACTTGCTGATGGTAAGTAGAGATTAACTTTTCCCTTTGCTTATGCACGTGCAAAGTTTCACTCGCCTTTTTTTGCCTTAGTAAACTGCCTTATCTCAACTTATAAGTTGTTTTCCATCTTATTTTCTCTTCCCTGTCCTGCTGGGGAGTGATAGAGTTGCTTGGTGGGCACCTGGCACCTAGCCAAGGTCAACCCACTACATCCTTTAAAGTAGTAGCCAAATTATATTTTACTTGAGTTTTGGCCCTTCTAATTTTCTGCCTGCAAGACTTCATGACATCCTTGTAGTCCTCCTGAGTTTCCTGCCCATTTTTCAGAAGGTGATACACTCTTTTTTTCCCTGAGTTTGAAGCAAAGATCTCTGTTCAGCCAGGCCCATCTTCTACCCTGAGAGCTTGTCTTTATGCACATTGGGACAGATTGTTCCTGCGCCTTTAAGACTTCCTTCTTGAAGAATGTCCAGTCTTCCTGGACTCTTTTGCCCTTCAGCACTGCCTTCCAAAGGACTCTGTCAACCAGTGTCCTAAACAGGCCAAAGTCTGCCCTCTGGAAGTCCAAGGCAGCAGCTCTGCTGGCACCCCTCCTTACTTCTCCAAGAACCGAAAACTATAATTTCATGATTGCTTTGTCCAAGATGGCTGTGGAATACTCACAGCTTTTTACCAGCTAGGCTCGTAGTTCAATGCCTTAGAAAGCCTCAAGCAGCCTAGAGAGGTAGCACGGGCAATCTAGCATTTCAGTAGCTCTGAAAGCGGCAAATGGTAGCTGCAAAGCTGATACCACCAGTAGAAGCAAAGAGGGAGAAATATAGCCTTCAGTTTGCCTAATTCCTGCAATTAGAAGCTTTCAAACAGAGACAGAGACGCAGATGTTTGCAGAAGGGATGCAAGCCAAAGAGGGCGGGCCCCCTCTTGGGTACTTCTTTTATTTGGAGAAGGGGAAAGGGGAGAACTGGGGGCGGACCCGGGGTGACTGGCCAATCAGACACTGCTAAAGTGTTTGAGTTACATTTGGTTTTGCCTGCACTTGGAACAAAGGAGTTCAGAGCACATGGCACAGGCAAGTCCTGGCTTGTTTGACCAGGGAGGGGGAAGGGCGACCTCGGAGCAGGTAGCAACAGATGGCCTCTGTGTGAACCAAATATATACAAGTAACATCAAGATTGCCACGATCCACAGCTGAAGTATGAAGGAAATATTTATTTCATTATTTCACTGGTAAAACAGGGACACATACACTACTAAGCTTATTCCATCTTAGCAGGGGCAAAAAGTGCTCGGGCCATTCCTGGCTCATATATCATAATGGTCTGGCACAAGCACAATTCTTCACAAGGCTGTGTTTTACAATCTCAGAGCTTCTTATCTCTCTCCCTCCCCACCCCCAGCAGGTGGCCTAGGCCTAGTGAAGAATGCTTCATAGGTCTTTTATCGCATTCTGTTATCTTCTACAGAAATTCCACTTCTCAAGACAGACAGAAAACAATGTGAAATTTCAAGCAGTGAATATTCTTAGCATCCCCCAGCTGCAAGGTCATCTTGAGTGAAAATAATTCTAAAACCAGGTCTTTTCCCTCACCAGTCTTCTGATTTTA
>NW_008239543.1:82825-83645 GCF_000691975.1 Corvus brachyrhynchos
AGCAGCATTCGCTTGAGGGTTTGATGGGCACGTTCAACAATGCCTTGTCCAGTTGGGGAGTGAGGAATACCTGTAACATGTCGAAATCCCCACTGCTGACGAAAGTTTTTAAACTCCTGAGAGGTGTAGGCAGGCCCATTATCAGTTTTTATCTCCTCAGGTACACTGAGCACAGCAAAAGCTTGGACAAGATGTTTTTCAACGTCCTTAACTTTTTCACCTGCATGTGCAGAGGTATACACGGCATCAGAGAAGGTATCAATAGAAACATGAATGTATTTTAATCTCCCAATTCCAGGGAAATGTGTGATGTCCATCTGCCACACTTCACCGCTATTAAAACCTCTGGGATTGACCCCCATGCCCAGTGATGGAAGCTGTAGCTTCTGGCAGTTGGGACATGTTGCTACTATTGCTTTTGCCTGCGTCCGCGGCAGATGGAACATGCGGATAAGAGCAGGAATATTTGGATGGTACATGGCATGGCTCAATTTTGCTTGTTCAAAAACTTGGGGGAGCTTTGGTAAGTTGGCTGATAGAACTATGTCTGCTGGCATATCCAGAGCATCAGCTCTACAATTACCTTCCGAAATAAATCCTGGCAGGTTTGTATGTGACCTCACATGCATGACAAAATAGGGATGCTCTCTGTGGGAAACCAGATAAATTAATTTTGAGAGCAAATCATAAATTTTTTTGTTTGAGATTTCTTTTAGGAGAGCATGCTCAGCTCTAACAGTTACTCCAGCTACATATGCTGAGTCTGTGACCAAATTAAAGGGTTCTTTGAACCTCTCAAATGCTCTAACGACAGCTGCTA
>NW_008239543.1:91996-92298 GCF_000691975.1 Corvus brachyrhynchos
GTGGGTGTAACCTCTATCCCAGCAGGTGTTTCCCGAGTGTCCCCAATAACAAAAAGGTATGTAAAGTCTGGCATGTGGTCCACAATCTGGAATGAGATGGGTATCACAGTGTGTTTGTTGTTGTTGAAATGGTGTGTTTCATCACAGGTTACCTTCAACCGGAATCCAGGAGTCCAAGTACTTTGTCTTCAGCTCTATTTATGTCTGTACGCAGAGCTGTTAGGACGCGTTGAGTCGCTAGTTTCCCTGCTGCTGGCCTGGGGAAACAGTCTTTGGAGAGTTTTTATCAGCAGTTATAATTG
>NW_008239543.1:92361-92766 GCF_000691975.1 Corvus brachyrhynchos
GCGATTGAGTTTCTCCTGTACCTGTAACATTCTCCACAACCTCCCCAACCATCCCCACTTTTTTCAAAAAGGGAACAGCTGTATTCAGATGCACTTTCTTTGTATAGACTTTGAGGATGGATTCAACAGTCGGCGTTGGGCGCAAAGGAAGAGTGAGGAGGACTTTTTTGCGAGCATCATTCGTATTCACTTGGAGCAGTTCGAGTAGGAGCGCTTGTTGGAGGTCAGGATTAGGGATCTGGGAAAAGATAGCTTCGCGCAAACGGTTATAAAAGTGAATAATATTTTCATTTGGCAATTGTTTGATGTTGGTATAATGAGAATGAGGAGTCTGAGATGGTAGTAATGTTAAGGCCTTTTCAGCAGCACGTGTGATTTCAGTAAGAACTGGACGAGGGATAAGCA
>NW_008239543.1:92969-96236 GCF_000691975.1 Corvus brachyrhynchos
AATGTAAATAAATCATGAGGTACAAGTAAGTGAGTTGCAAAAGTAGCACTTAAAAGGCTCTTAAAATAATTACTCTGCATTCCAAACTCCTTAATTGCGTTGCACAAATCCTTAATATTAGAATAAGGAAAGGGCGTCCATCCAGGATTTGCTCCATTGCTAATACGAGAGAGTGTAGTAGCTGCAGCTGGAGGTACTTCTGGGTAACCATGGGTTTCAGGATTTAAGGGGGTAGTCACATGACTGTGGGAAACTGGGGCGGGACAATGGGAAGCAGGGGTGGGGAGTATAACTTAGTAACAGGAGAGGAAAAATTTTGAAACTGTGTCGTCTCCTGAGCGCCTGAGAGAGGAGAGTTTTCTCCCCACCTTATCCCAAAATTCAGAAGATCTCATATCCTTGGAGGTCAGATTAGGAAAGTACTGGAAAAGCCATCGTACAAAAGATTGAACTAGATTTTTAGGGTATTTATGCCCAGTACAAGAAAGGTAGCTTTGAACTTGGTAGTATATTTCTCTATGGTGTGCAGAAACCTCAGATCCCATGACAAATGCAGCACCATAAACCTCTGCCCCAAATTGCAAAAAAGAGGAAAAAAAAAAAAGAGAAATATTGCACCAGCACCAGCTTAAGACAGGAGCCCCTAAACCGGCAGGGAAATACTCACCAGAATTCTGGACTGATCACAGGAAAGCAGGTCTGGAAAAAAAACAAGCGAAAAGGGTCTTCCACATTGAAGCCGTTCCCTCGCCACATGTTGTGGGGGAGGGTAAAGGCTGAGACTCTGGGCTTGCTGTTACGCAAAAAGTAACAGCTCACTACAAAGAGCTGGCATGGCAGGAGATGCAGAGCTAACTGCAGCAGACACAGCTGCTGGGACACCCTAAAATTCTCTCAGAACTGAGGTTCAGAGATAGCGCGCTGGGCGCCAAATGTGGAATACTCACAGCTTTTTACCAGCTAGGCTCGTAGTTCAATGCCTTAGAAAGCCTCAAGCAGCCTAGAGAGGTAGCACGGGCAATCTAGCATTTCAGTAGCTCTGAAAGTGGCAAATGGTAGCTGCAAAGCTGATACCACCAGTAGAAGCAAAGGGCCAATCAGACACTGCTAAAGTGTTTGAGTTACATTTGGTTTTGCCTGCACTTGGAACAAAGGAGTTCAGAGCACATGGCACAGGCAAGTCCTGGCTTGTTTGACCAGGGAGGGGGAAGGGCGACCTCGGAGCAGGTAGCAACAGATGGCCTCTGTGTGAACCAAATATATACAAGTAACATCAAGATTGCCACGATCCACAGCTGAAGTATGAAGGAAATATTTATTTCATTATTTCACTGGTAAAACAGGGACACATACACTACTAAGCTTATTCCATCTTAGCAGGGGCAAAAAGTGCTCGGGCCATTCCTGGCTCATATATCATAATGGTCTGGCACAAGCACAATTCTTCACAAGGCTGTGTTTTACAATCTCAGAGCTTCTTATCTCTCTCCCTCCCCACCCCCAGCAGGTGGCCTAGGCCTAGTGAAGAATGCTTCATAGGTCTTTTATCGCATTCTGTTATCTTCTACAGAAATTCCACTTCTCAAGACAGACAGAAAACAATGTGAAATTTCAAGCAGTGAATATTCTTAGCATCCCCCAGCTGCAAGGTCATCTTGAGTGAAAATAATTCTAAAACCAGGTCTTTTCCCTCACCAGTCTTCTGATTTTAACCCTTTCCTCCCAACATTCCACCCCCTTCCTCTAAAGACCACTCCTGCTTGGCATGGAAGTGTAGGACAGGGTAATTTGCAGATGCACTTAATGGAATATACAGGAACAAAGGAACAAACAAACAACTCTCTAAATGTCCTAGTCCTCCTGTCAAGGCAACTGATCCAGCAGTCATGCTGAAGCAGTACATGTCATCAAGTTCAGCACAGCATATGTGATGTTGAGACAGGAGGTAGTTCATCATTAGCTGGAATGGTAAAGGTTCCAGGTGTAATGCAGTTACTCCTGCATTCTGGGTAACAATTGCCTTCAATGTCTATTCACCTCAGGTGAAGGCATACCTCAAGTGCCTTCCATTTTTTATGTGGAGAGGAAAAAGGAAAAAGGTTATCACACACAAGGATGTACATAGTAACACTGCAAAGATACATCCAAAAATGTTTGCATGTTGTACAAGTCTATAAAGCACAACAAACCAACCTGTGATAAGGAAGAAAAATAGGTGTGTCATCTCCTTCCAGTAATACCTATGCTGTCACTCCAGCTCCTTCAGCTAGAATTACTCCAGGCCTGGTAGCTTGAGATGAGGTGATTGCCCACACAGATTGAAGAGGTTTGGTTTGCGCCCTTTCAGACTGAGTTTCAACTTGGTGGGTAGCTCGTGGCACCAATAACAGAGTTCCAATGCTGTCCCCTTAGACAAGGCCTGAGCATTTGCCGAAGATACCTGAAATACAAGAACTTGAGAATCTAGTATTAACAGAACATGTAGCATATCTGGTGGTTTTAGCAAAGAGCAATCCTGACATTGCATCCACAGCAGTGAATACATATCACCACCCCCTTGATGGGGGAAGGGGGCCAATGTAAGCAACCTGCCAGGTGGTCAAAGCCCACTGACCCCACTGTACTTTCCTCCAGGGCCTATGTAATGCCCTTAAATGCAGCTATGTACAATTAGGCACACTCAATTAAAGCATTCTTGCAGGCATCAAACAACTTTCTTCCCAGTCAATTTCTGCAGAGAGCACATCAGTACCACCAGGTGTGTAATGGAAGTTCTCCAGTACCCTGAAAGCCTATTGGGGTTTTGGGAGCTCCCCTTCTGTTTTCTTTTTTCTCTTGAGGAATTTTTCCCATATATGTTGCCAGGACGACAAATTGCTGGGTGCTTGGGAGAAACAAAGACCTGGCCGCAGAGGGAGGGGTCCAATGGGCTACCCTCTTTCACCTGGGCTTGTGGGCTGTTGTTCTCAGCGTTCTGACGGAGAGAGAGGCTGCCATCATGGTGGAGGGAATTCATCAGCACTGAAGGCTTCTGCTTTTTTGGCTGCCTTCCTTCTACTGTGAGTGGAGCTTGCTCACTGGAGCAGCTGTTGCACTGGGACTCAAACACCTCACCTTACTAAAAGAGGGACCTTTTCACCATCTGCTCGGGTGCCTCAGGGAGAAACCCCGGGATTCCCAAGCCCACCTTTCCCTGTCCCGCTGGGAGCCGGGCTGCAGCTGCCCGGCCCCCGCCGTTGTTTTGAGCCTTCGCTACATTTTAGTCCC
>NW_008239543.1:96529-97309 GCF_000691975.1 Corvus brachyrhynchos
AGAAGGCTGGCACTGGGTTCCTGATTCTGTTTGCTGTTACTGCCATAGTTATTGTTGTTTGTTTGCCTTGTTATGCATATATATATATATATTAGTAAAGAACTGTTATTCCTATTCCTCATATCTTTGCCTGAAAGCCCCTTAATTTCAAAAATATAATAATTTGGAGGGAAGGGGGTTGCATTTTTCATTTCAAGGGAGGCTCTTGCCTTCCTTGGCAGACACCTATCTTTCAAACCGAGACAAAGCCCCAGGAAAGTTTGCAGTTATGTCACTGTTACGAATGGAGATGAGAGCTTAGACAAGTCCTGACTTTGACTCAGATTTCTCGCAGTAGCTCTGTTTGAGGCAGCCTGCACCCCAAACGGTTCTGGCTCCCAAGTTCTTAAGAATGGCCAATTAGTGTTGCTGCCTTTTCTGAGCTGCCCCTCCCCCTCCCCAAGACACTTGCCTTTGCCATGTGCTCTGAGCTCCTTTGTTCTAAGTGCGGGCAAAACCAAATGTAACTCAGACTCTTTAGCAGTGTCTGATTGGCCGGTCACCCCAGGTCCGCCCCCAGTCCTCTCCTTTCCCCTTCTCTGAATAAAAGAGACGATCAAGGGAGGCCCCGCCCTCTTTTGGCTCTGGAACCCTTTCTGCGAACATCTCTTGTCGTCTGTTTCTTTTGAAAGCTTCTAACTGCGGGAAATTGAGTGAGCAGAGAGCTATATTTCTCCCTCTTTGCTTCTGCTGATGGTATTTGCTTTGCAGCTGATACAGTTACCGATTTTAGAGCTACTA
>NW_008239543.1:97371-97812 GCF_000691975.1 Corvus brachyrhynchos
CGAGCGGGTAAAAAGCTGAAAAGATACCTCCTCATTTGGAGTCCAGCATGCTATCTCTGAACCCCAGTTCAGAGAGACTTTTAGGGTGTCCCAGCAGCTGTGTCTGCTGGAGTTAGCTCTGCACCTCCTGCTGTGTCAGCTCTGTGTAGCAAGTCGTTACTTTTTGCGTAACAGCGAGCCCAGAGTCTCAGCCTTTACCCTCCCCCACAACATGTGGCGAGGGAATGGCTTCAATGTGGAAGACCCTTTTCGCTTGTTTTTTTTTGTGCTGGTGCAATCTTTCTCTTTTTTTTCCTCCTTTTTGAGATTAGGGGCAGAGGTTTGTGGTCCTGCGTTCATAATGGGTTCTGAGGTTTCTGCACACCATTGAGAAATATACTACCAAGTTCAAAGCTACCTTTCTTGTACTGGGCATAAATACCCTAAAAATCTAGTTCAATC
>NW_008239543.1:97940-98169 GCF_000691975.1 Corvus brachyrhynchos
CTCTCCTGTTACTAAGTTATACTTTGCCGGAGAAAAAAGCAGTACATGAAAAGCCTCTGCAAAAACCCCCTGTTAATTCCCTTATACCCTCTTCCAACCCCTGTGTCCCTGACCCCTCTTCCCCTATGCTGGAAAACACAGCCAGAGCAGACTGCTTTTTAGCACAGGAGAGCTATCGTCCTCCTGGCTCACTCGTGTTTCCTCAGCACCCTGCCTTGGATGGGAATCC
>NW_008239543.1:101766-102009 GCF_000691975.1 Corvus brachyrhynchos
CAGGAAGGCACAAGAATAATTTCTGGGCATAGGGCAGCGATATGGGATACACATCATAAAGTCACCCCAAGACACACCCCAACACCCGTCACCATTAATAATATCCCAAAAACACTAGAGGAAGTGCAACAGATCTGTGGGACACTGAATTATCTAAAGTCCTGGTTAGGACTCACCACAGAAGATGTAGCTCCTATTGCAAACCTGGTAAAAGGGGAAGGCGGTCCAGCATCCCCTAGATCC
>NW_008239543.1:102178-102793 GCF_000691975.1 Corvus brachyrhynchos
TCCTCATCATAATTGAATGGGTATTCCTTCCACTCCAACCTCCTAGAACCATCACACAGCCACAAGAACTAATGGCAAAAATTATCATGAAGAGCCAAGCAAGTCACCGCACCCTGGCAGAATGTGACATTGCATGCATCTACTTACCTGTAACAACTGACACATCAGATCACCTACTTCAAAATAATATAAATTATCTAATTTGCATTAGATGGTTACTCAGGCCAAATCTCCAATCATTACCCAAAACATGGCATGTTTAATCTGCCATTCTCTTTCATCCCTCAAGAGATTCAAAGTAGAAAACCCCTCGATGCGATTACCATTTTTACTGATGCTTCAGGGAAGAGTAAAAAGTCCGTGGTCACATGGAAAAATCCAAAGACGCGAAGGTGGGAATCTGACATCGAGGTAATCCAGGGATCACCACAAGTAGCTGATCTAGCAGCCGTCATTAGAGCTTCAAAGAACCCTTTAATTTGGTCCCTGACTCAGCATATGTAGCTGGAGTAACTGTTAGAGCTGAGCATGCTCTCCTAAAAGAATTCTCAAACAAAAATATTTATGATTTTCTCTCAAAATTAATTTATCTGGTTTCCCACAGAGAGCATCCCT
>NW_008239543.1:104277-110610 GCF_000691975.1 Corvus brachyrhynchos
TTTCTCCCTCTTTGCTTCTGCTGGTGGTGTTTGCTTTGCAGCTGATACCGATTTTAGAGCTACTACAATGCTAGATTGCCCGTGCTACCTCTCTGGGTTGCTTGAGGCTTTCTAAGGCATTAAACTACAAGCGCTAGCTGGTAAAAAGCTGAAAAGATACCTCCTCATTAGGTCTATTACAAAATTAATTATTTCTTGAATAGACACGATTAACAGACAGAAGACTTTAAACAGACTACTTACTACACAGGATAAAACA
The DNA here is from genome assembly GCF_000691975.1 of Corvus brachyrhynchos. NCBI lineage: Eukaryota > Metazoa > Chordata > Aves > Passeriformes > Corvidae > Corvus > Corvus brachyrhynchos. Next base: position 104,537 of record NW_008239543.1, read on the forward strand.
AAAAGAACTACTAGTAGATAAAATACAGTGCATGATAAAGGTACCTATGTTACTGCTAGTGATGAAATAGTATAGATTAGAGGTCAATGTAACTTACCACCAAATTGATGATGGAGTACACATAAAGTCCTTTCACTCAATTCCTGGGTAAGTATCTGCAGAATTTGCATCCAAACTTTGGGGAAAAGCCCTACATGTTTCCAGGGTGCATGTAGGAGACTTCTGCCTCCGAGAAAGTTTGTGTAGCTTTTATAGTTTGTAAAGTGAGAAATTACAGCTTATCTCCCCACATCTTGTTCTCAAGGCAAGTTATTCCTTGTCAGTGGGGATGTTTATTGTATCCCATCTCTCTGGTATAAGAGATAACTCCTTTACCGGATACCTATCCGGCCTGCGTTATTTCATCCATTCATGTGAGGGGAAGAATGCTTGGAACTATCACACCATCTGATGGACAGAACAGATAAGCTTTTCTGTGGTTTTGTAGGGGGGGGTCCTGAGTGCAGGGGAGCCAGCCAGAGTCACGACACGAACACCAATACGATTTGAGCATCGTGCTCCCTTTATTGTTTACTTTCACTAACTTATATCTACTTTGCAAAGATTCACACCCTATTCCCACGAGACAGCCTCTAAGTAGCGGGGGAGCCGACCAGTGTGTAACTTTGTCAAGGATTTTCAAGGCTGCCTGCTGCCAGATGTCTTCCATGCTTCTCAAAAAAAGGGGCCAGTTCAGGGGTTTTTCCACAGTCACCCTGGGTTGGCCAGACTTTCCTGGGGTATCATATGCCCCTGTTCCACAAGGAATCCCTCTACACTGTGGTAGGGGGGAAGTCCTGCCACTGTCACCATGTTCAAAACAGGGAATTTCTGGACTGTTTCCTGTACCTTGTTTGGTATTTCTCAAAACTGCCTATGCCCAGCTACCCCCAAAAAATGCACAGTAGTACCAGGGCCCTGTATTTTCTTTGGATTAATTGGTCAGCCTTGGTCCTGTAAGTGGGCTTTCAGAAATTCAGCAGCTGCCTTTATTTCTTGTTGTGACTCCGCCATAATCAATAGATCATTAATATAATGGTGCACAGTAATAGCATCCAATCACAGCGCTACATCAGCAGCCACCATTTGGTGCCAAATGGAGCAGCTGTGGTTACATCCTCGAGGCAATACCTGAAAGGTATACTGCTTTTGTTGCCAGGTAAAGACAAACTGGTCCTGACTCCCTGAAGCAATGGCTATTGAAAAAAAGCATTAGGAAGATACATTGCCACCTTCCAGGGATGTAAAGTTTTGCTGATTTTTCCCATGAGGATAACCATGTTTGGTACTGCATCTGCAAGTGGGGGGGTGACTTTATTCAATTGTCTGTAATCAACAGTCAGTCTACAAGTACCATCCTATTTTCAAACAGGCCAAATAGGGTTGTTAAAAGCTATCATGGTATTTCTAACGATTCCCACTCCTTGGAGTACCTGAATCATTTGAGTAATTTCCTTTCCCCCCCTAGAATATGATACTACTTTACATTTACCAACTTGGCAGGTGCTGGCAGTGCAGCAGGATCCCACTTTGGGAACTCACGCAGAACAGTTATAGATCGAATGGCAAATCCCACTTTCCAAGTCCCAAAATGGCCATTCAGTGTTTCAACTTTTTGCCCTGCCAGCATATCAGTGCCCAAGATACATTCTTCAACTGGGGCAATTAACATCTGCATGAAAATGGGGATGGTGTCTCCTATTGTTAAAGTAGCCTTAGCTTGGAGGACTGTGGGGGGGATGGGGGGGGTGGGAGGGGTGGAACCACACCTCTCCCCCCATGACACAGATCTTCGGAGTAGCTTCATTAGGAGCAATATCACCATGTAATACGGTCACTTCTAGACCTGTATCCACCAGAGCTGACACATGCAAAGTCCCTCCACATTGGCACTTTATGGTTAGAGGAATACAGGGGCATCAGTCCCCCTCCTGATGAGAGGCTACAGTGGCAGCAGTTTCCAGGGACCTGCCACCCAGCTGCTCCTGCTGTTTCGGCTTTGCTGGCTTATTCTCTCTCAATACCCCCACAGCTGGCTCTGAGGTCATAGTTCCAGTATCCCAGTAGTTTACATGACTGCTGGTATAACCAGGGGTTTCAATTCATTAGGTGCCCCCTTCACAAACTGCATTTTTAATACTTCTTGTTACTGCTACTTCATCAGGATTAGTTCCTGTGGTCAGGGCATGAGTCACCTCCATCTGCCGCAGTAAGCCAATACCTTCTTCCATTGTACACCATTTCCCAAGGGATGACACTGACACAGCAGGATCTTCGTGTGCTGTTAAAACCGCTGCACACAGCCACTGATACAGCTTAGGAGTGTGATACATGAAGGAATGAGACCCACCAACAGCAGAGATGCAGGTGAATCTAAGGTTTATTCAGAAGCATCAGTATATATATCCTTACTTCTAAGAGCTTTTTTGGTTACAGTTTACAGACGTGATCAGAGTCCTACAATAAATCTGTCTTCTTGACATTTTCCATTGTTCTCTCCAAGGCCATGGTAAAAGGAGTGTGAAGAGTGTGCGTAGAGCGTGTGGGTAGAGGGTGTGTGTCTTATGTCGACATAGAAGTAGAAACTCATTCATTCAGTTCTATCTCAGGTGCACGCTGTGTCAGAGAGAACTTTTGCTGGTACTGCTGGTACTGCTGCTGTCATTCTCTGTTTAACTCTTTCCTTCTACCAACGCCTGTTACCCCAACAACTCCCCCTTTTTTATTTTTTGGAGTCATGGACAAAGCAAGTGCAACCATAGCTTGTTTTTGTGTGCCTTTAATGACTCTGATTATGTTGAAAAGGACAAGACAGAAAATTAAAAAAGATATCACTGCTAGACAACCTAATCCAATAAAAACCTAAACTCGTAAATTTATTCCTGAAAACCAATTTTTTGGATTTAGCCAAGTAAGATCATTTTTTAAGTCTGTCAGTACCTTTTGCTCCTCTAGAGTTTGCAAATCTCTAAGTTGATCTTTTAACTGAGTGTGAAGTGAGTGGATAACTTGTCTTAGGGCTTTATCAAAGGCTCCTTGGAGGTGGTTTTTGATTGTTTCCCAATTTTGTTTCATTCCACAGAAGAGGAGTAATACATAAAGTGTTATGTATGTGTTCCCAATCGCAATGTAAAGATATGCGGGTTTTTTGAGCCTCAACTCTTTCGCCAATCCACAAAAGAGCACTTTCCAAGGCATCTAATCTGTCCATTATTTCCTTGTCAATTTGCTCTTGTGTTTGTAATTCTTTTGGTAATATTGGTAGAGCTTGTCCCACAGTGTGGGCAGTTTGAATGGAATTAGTTAAAGCTGCAACAGCTGCAGAGGCTGTGCTTAAAACTATTATGGCAGAAATGATGACAAAGATCAACCAACTGAGAAATTTGCAAACTCATTTCTTACTCTTTTGGATTTTCTCCTGGAATAATTGAGCCAATTGTAAGAGTCCATCTTGTCCTTCCCAAGTCCGAATCAGATTTACAGGTACCCAAATTTCCGGTCTTCTCTTAAATGGAAGAAGAACAGAAAAGTTATTCATATCTTCATTGGTTACATATTTAAAGACAAAAGAATTAGCAGACAGAAAATACAAGCCATTCCTATGATCAATTGAAAAATTATTAGCTAAAGCAAAACCATATGGATGTGAAGTACAAGTCATTAGTGATTGTTTCTTTAGCAATGTTAAATTTGCAATGGTAGCATTCTTGTTCAAGTTTACCTGGTATATGGTATTATCGAAGGCAGGTAACAGCATTTTCCACAGATGCTTATGAACACATGATTGATTATTATCTAGGTAATATTGAATCAATGGTCTGGCCATTCCACTATCATGCCAAACAATGCTGCGGTTTGCTTTTTGGAAGGGAAGAATTGTTTATTTGTCCCCTTTTCTCTAAGGATACTATGTGGTCCCCAGTCAATTATTTTCCCATATTGTAAGAGTTGTTGTGGTTGTTGTCCTAAACATTATGTCCATTCCAAATGTCGTAAATTGGAAATGGACGTAAAATGACATTTGGGATAATGAGGTGGGGTGGCATCCACAGTATTGTTGGAAATAGAATGGTGGGCAATGCAATAGCAGTTAAATTTTTTCCATAGGATTCGTATATCAAGTGCAATTGCATAGAAAAATTGGCACAAGGTAAAGGTAAAAAGGTACTTGTTTGATTCCACATTAAGCAAATAGGCGGTAAATCAGTAACATAAGAAGCATTAGTTATGTGTGTATTTACAACATCCTGATCTAGGGGAGGAAGCCAAGTTCCTCCTATCCATTCGGTTCCATTGTTGTTGAGGGGAGGTTCTGGATCCCACCAGGTCAGAGGCCGAAACAGCAGTGGGTCAAAAATGTGTGCCCAGTAGATTCTTCATTCCACTATTTGATGGCAATATAGGAGAAGAAAGATGACAGGACTCATTGTTGTCGTCCTTGGCTGGGTTTGATGTATCTCGCTGGAAGCCAATATGGTCCTGTGGGCAAAGAAACACATCCATAACCTCTCCCCCAAGCTAACAGTGGAACTGGACCTTTCCACTGATCACTGTGTATATCCTTGTATGCGACTTCTGGGTGAAGTCCTTCTCCATCAGTCTGACCCAGGCGCCTTTGATGTGCCATGAGGTCATCCCTAGTGGAAAGATTCAAAAAATTTAAAACATAGGTTACTTTATCAAGCTTCTCCTGAGGGAGCATACCTATCAGATTTCCCCTTTTTGTTTCTGTAGCATGTTTTTCAATGTGTAATGTGCCCTCTCCACTATGGGTTGGCCTGTTGGAGAATGGACAATACCTGTAACATGTTTGATCCCCCAAGTGTGGAGAAAATCTTATGTTTTTCAAGATGTATATGCAGGTCCATTATCTGTTTTTATCTGCTGAGGAACGCCCATAGTAGCAAAGGCACTCAGCCAATGTTGAGTGGCATCTCTTGATTTCTCACCTTTGTGTGCTGTTGATACTATGAAACCTGAAAAAGTATCAATAGAAACATGCACATATTTAAAAATCCCAAAACTCGATATGTGGGTAACGTCTGTTTGCCAAATATCATTAGGTTTTAACCGTCATGGGTTTGTACCCAACGTTTGTGGTAAGGAAAAAGTTTGCTGGCATTATGAACAAGCATTCACTATATCTTGAGCTTGTAGCAAGGTTAAGCCAAATTGTTTTGCCAGTGCTCAGGCATTTTGATGATAGAAGTCATGAGAAAATTTTGCCTGCCCTAATTTCTGTGGTATAGTGACTGTCATGGGGAGAGCATCTGCTCTCACATTACCTTCCACTATAGGTCCAGGCAGAGTGGTGTGTGACCTAAGATGCAGAACGTGATATTCACGAGACCTGTGAAGTAAAAGGTTATACAAGGTGGTTAATAACACAAAAAGATTTTTGCTAGAGACTTCCTTCAGGAATGAATATTCTATTCTCTTGACAATTCCTGTAACTTAATCACAAACAATGTTAATAGATTCCTGTGAAAACCAACAAAAGGCTTCTGCCACATCTGCCAGTTCAACTAGCTGGGTAGATCCAGGTTGGAAAGTTATTGAGTGTTCCCACTGTCCTGTATCATTTTTCCACAGGGTGACAGCTTTGTGTGTTTTCCCTGATCCATCAGTGAAAATAGTTTTTGCATCAGGAATAGGTGTTTTTGATTGTAGACTGTTGGGGTCTCCTCCCCCGCCGTGTAGCCCTGGGAGAGGGGCCCTGAGGGGACAGACACGGGGTTTCCCTGCCCCTGGTCAGCCTTGTTCCCCATTGGCTGGTTTGTGTTCCCCTGCGCAGGCAAAAGGACCCTTGGTCTGGTGACTGAAACAGTTCCTCTGCAGAGCCCCGGCCATGCGGCTGGAGAAATAAACATCTCTCAGGAACAGCTATCAAGAATCTGTCTGTCCATATATAATTCCTTTCCACGGGACTCCTGGTTTGATATATGCATGTTACAGTAATCCCCACTGCAACATAATGGTAGTGAATTGAGAGCAGAATGATCCCCGATCCCTAAGCGACTGATTTGTGTGAGTAA
>NW_008239543.1:111220-122400 GCF_000691975.1 Corvus brachyrhynchos
GCGCCTGGCATCGGCAGCAAAGCGGAGAGCAGAGGAGGCGACGCACGGAGAACTGAGCGGCGCGGCCCGGCCCGGCCTGGCCCGCGCAGCCCCGAACGCGACCCCGGGAAGGGCGCGCAGGCATGAGAAGCCCCGACAATTCCAACACGGGAGCGACCACAGGAGAGAGCAAAGACGCAGCGAGACAGAAAACAGCAGCCACTCGGAAAAAGGAGAAGATCATAGTAACTAAGACCTTAGGGATAGTAAAATGGTATAATGTTAAGCAAAATTATGGTTTTATAACAAGGTGTGACAACCAGCAAGATATATTCGTGCATAGAACTGCTATTAAAAAGAATAACCCTGAAAAATGCATCCCAAGCTTGGGAGATGGAGAAGTCGTGGAATTCAAAATTATACGAGGTAGAAAAGGGTTACAAGCGTCGCAGGTCACTGGGCCTGATGGTGTTTCTGTAAAAGGCAGTATATATGCAAAAAATCGTAGTCATGTTAGACAATATCTCCATTGTAAGTCCCCCCTACAGTCTCCCTTTCCTAATCCCACCTTTCCCTTTTACCCTATGTCCTATTACCCCCAGTGTATTCCCAATCCGTTTTTTCACCCATGGTTTCCCTCACAAAACCATGCTTTTGCCAATTGTTTCCCCAAAAATCCCTTTCCAATGCCGAGTGGGGGATGAAAAGGGGGAGGGAAGAAGTTAAACCCTCTCCTGCCTCAGTTTCCCCACAAAGCATGCTCAGAGAGTCCTGTCTCCCTTCTGTCAGCCCTAAGATGTTCCACAGAATCTGTTTGGACATTTAAAGACTCAGGAGGGTGGCTTGTTTTGTTTTGAAACTGTTCTTGTTATGTTTATCCAGTTGTTTTCATTCTCCTTTTATTAAAACGGGTGAGGTGTTGGGGTCCCTCCCCCCTGCCATGGAGCCCTGGGAGAGGGACCCTGGGGGGGAGGCACGGGGTTTCCCTGCCCCTGGTCAGCCTCATTCCCCATTGGTTGGTTTGTGTTCCCCTGCGCGGGCAAGGACCCTCGGGTCCCGTGTTTGCCACAGTTCCTCGGGCAGAGCCCCGGCCATGCGGCTGGAGAAATAAAAATCTCTCTGAAACATCTACCAAGAATCTGTCCCTATATATTTCTGGTTTGATATATGCGTGTTGCAGTATCCCCACTGCAACAGTAGACGTCTTGGTTGGAAGGGAAGTTCTTTGAAAGATTGCAACAATACATGTTGAGGCATTGTGTGAATAAACTGTCCATTATAGTCTGCAAGGGCAATTTGAAATGACAGCTAGTCCCTGAAAAGATTTTCTAATTCTACTGCAGTAATAGAGAGATGAATCATTGCTGGATCATATCCTGTCAGACTCTGGCATCAGAGTAGTCTCATTGAAAGCAGTTGAATAATCATTTCAAGTTGAGTGGTTATAGTTCTTGAAAAGGTGTGTGGCAAGAAAATCCATTCTAGTAACCAGAGACAACGTTCTTGAACATCATATTGGCCAATAAGAGCATCGGGTTGGAAAGATTGCAAAATCAGGAACAGCCTCAAAGGCAAATCTGGGTTTCGACGTGTAGCAAAGGACTTGTTGATTTTATCACTTACAGTCTCTAAAGCCTTTTGGGCAGTTTTTCTCAATTGCCTACGGGAAGAGAGGTCTGGGTCCCCTCTAAGCAATTGAAATAAAGGAGATAATTCTTCTGTTGTAATTCCCAACAGAGGGTGAATCCAATTAATGGTTCCCAGTAACTTTTGCAAGTCATTCAATGTGCGTATGTTAGTTTTCAAAGTTACTGGCTGTGGAGTGACTGTTGTTTCAAGTAGTTTAAAACTCAAGTATTTCCAAGGGGATTCTGTTTGAATTTTGTCTGTGGCTATGCACAGACCTCTGCTGGTGAGTGTTATTTTTAAAGCTGCAAAGCAATCACGCAACAGTGTCATGCTGTCGGAGGCAATTAAAATATCATACATATAGTGATACAGCAAAAGAGATTGATATTTTTGCCATATAGGCTGTATTGCTGAATGAACGACAAATTGGCAAATGGTTGGACTGGGTTTCATACCCTGGGTTAGGACAACCCAGCGGTATCATTTCATGGGGGTTTCATGATTGACAGATGGTAAAGAAAAGGCAAATTTAGGTGCATCCTCAGGATGTAGAGGAATTGTGAAGAAACAGTCTTTTAAATCAATTATTGCCAATTCCCAATGTTCGGGTATCATCATGGGGTTAGGTATTCCTGGTTGTAATGATTCCATAGGTGACATGACTTCATTGACTGCCCTGAGATCCTGTATAAGTCTCCACTTTCCTGATTTCTTAGGAATAATGAAGATAGGTGTGTTCCACAGGCTGGTGGAGGGGACTATGTGACCCAATTGTAGTTGTTCTTGTACAAGGATTCAGGCTTGGTGAAGCTGCTCACCTCTTAAGGGCCACTGGTCTTTCCATACTGGCTTATCAGTAAGCCATGTAAGTTTCAGGAGCAGCATTTTGTCAGTGGTCCCTATCAAAAATGTGTTGAAATGATCAAGCCCCATTGAGTCAGTAGATCTCGCCCCCACAAAGTGCCCGGGATTGGGAGTACATACGGTCGCAAGTTGGCTGTCTTGCCTTGTGGTCCAACGATGTGTAGTTCTTTGGCTGATTGCCACGGTATTTGATCTCTGCCGACTCCAGAGGCAATTGCCGTAGAGGGTGCCAAGGGCCAGTCAGGAGGCCACTCCTTCTGCGCTATGATGGATACATCAGCTCTGGTATCAACCAATCCCGTAAAAGACTTAGAGTCTATTTGGCAGGTGAGTAATGGCTGTTGTTTTCCAATTACTTTGGACCAAAAGATCTGAGGAACACCTGTGCTCCCAAAGCTCCCATTGTTTCGTTGCTGCTGCAGTAATGGGCACTGGACAAGGAATTGCTGGCAGCGGTATGAGTTGTGCCAAACTTGTCCCATCAGGCACAGTGCAAGGGGGGTTAGGAGTCCAAGCCATAATTTTGATTTCTCCTTCATAATCTGCATCAATAATTCCCAGTAAAATAAACAGTCCAGTTCGAGTGGTAGAAGAGCGACCCAATAATAAAGCATGAGTTTGAAATGGTAGTGGACCAAAACCAGCAGTGGGTAGTAGATGAACAGGACCATCTTTTAAGACTGTTGTAGAGCTGATGGCCTCATCCAGGCCGGTGGAGCCTGGGGTGCCCCTTGCCAAACCTGAGTTTGCATTGGGGGTTGGCTGAATTGGGCCCCGTTAGGTTGAGGGGTGTTGGGGTTCCTCCCCCCTGCCATGTGGTCCTGGGAGAGGGGCCCTAGGGAGGAGGCATGGGGTTTTCCTAGCCCCTGGTCAACCTCGTTCCCCATTGGTTGTTTTGTGTTCCCCTGTGCGGGCAAGGACCCTCAGGTCCCATGATTGCCACAGTTTCCTCAGCATCTTCAGCCATGCGGCTGGGAAAATAAACATCTCTGAAAATATCTACCAAGAATCAGTCCATATATATTCTTTCCGCGGGCCTCGTTGTCTGATCTGCGTGTTGCAGTATCCCCCCTGTAACAGAGGGGCACCAGCCCACAAGCCCCTGTTCAAGTTTTCCTGCTTTTGGAGTGGGTTGCCATCCTTGTCGAACTTAGAGTGGCATTGGCTACTCCAATGAAGGCCTTTTTTGCAGCGAGGACAGGGTTTGTTTGGCTTTTTATTAGTTTTCTGTCCCTTTGGGCATTGTTTCTGAACATGCCCCTCTTCTCCACATGCAAAGCACTTAATGGTTGCTTTAGCTGCTTGCAAGTGCTGGGTAATTGCAGTAGCAATTAGGTCTGCTTTATATTATACTGAGCCGATATTAGCATATGCTTTGATGTAATCAGCAAGTTCAGCATCAGTGGGGTTGCGTATTGAAACTAGGGCTTTTTTACATTCATTATTAGCATTATCATAAGCGAGGGATTTTAAAACAGCATCGGCTGCGGCTTGCATTTCAATTTGCCATCTGACCGCTGATTGCAGTCAATGAATGTGATATATGGTTCTTGGGCACCCTGATTAATGGCAGCAAATCCTGGCTCTAGGTTTTTTGTATCAGGTACTTTCCTTAGAGCACGCAAAGCTATAGTTGTTATTCGGTCCCTGACAGCTGGGGTGCCATGATATTAAGTGGCGAATTTTGATTGCCATTATTCAATGCCTGGGTTTGAACCAGATCTACAAGTTCTGTCCACCACACAGAGTACTGCCCCCCCATTAAAACTGTTTTAAAAAGAGATTTCCAGTCCACTGGTGGCATGGTATGTGATTCAGCTATAGAATCTATTAAATTAATAGTAAAGGAAGAATGCAAGCCATTTTCCTTCACCAATTTCCTTAGTTCTTTAACCATTTCACAGGACAACTGTTCATGGTGTGGAATCTGATTGCGGTATATCACAGTCATAGCTTGTAAAAGTTCAATATCTCCCTCCTGTAAAGCTCTCCTGCAGCAGCTCTGTATGAGCCTTTCTGGCTCAGGTTCAGTGGGTAATATGTCCTCATCATTAAAAGGATGTGATGTGGCATAGGGAGGAGGACGAGCGGGAGAAAGACTTGCAGCTGCCTTTCGGCATGCTGTCTGTAATATTTCTTCCGCCCTTGGAGCAGTGCCTGCCATAACACGTATTGGGGTCAGAGGAGGGTATAAATCTGGTTTTTGGTCAGGATCGACCGGCCCCAGATCAAACGGATCTTGGTGTTCCAGATCATCCTCCACAGGAGGACAGGATAGTGGTTCATCCGAAGGGACATGGTCCACTTCCTTAAATTGTTGCAAGGCAGAATAGATGACACGCCAAGTCACAATATCATCAGGGTGAACGTCATGGTGAGTAACCTGACAAGTCTGTAAGCATTCTCCAACTTTTTGCCAATTACTAAGTTCATAAGGACCATCAGAGGGGTACCAGGGGCAGTTTTGTCGAATCCAAATGAGTAAGTGTGCTGGTTTGGCCAAATCTAGAAATATATCCTCTGAGAGAAGGCAGGTCAAAACCATCCCTCCCCCACCAGGTTCATGAAAAAATAAATTTTCCTTGAAGGAAAGTGAAAAAGATAAAAACTATTTATTGAACAATCACACAGGAAAAGGGATAATGATGCTAAATCATAAAACTTCTCGATCTGCTGAGAGAAACCTGGGAAAATTTCAGAGTCCTTCCGTAGATCTCTCTCTCCCCCTCCTTGGAGCTGGGAGGGGGTGGTGGGCCCCCCTCCAGGGCCAAGGCCTCTGTGGAAAGTCCTCCCAATGAATTCTGATGTTGAAACAGTCCAGCAGAGGGAAAAGGAAAAAAACTGAAGTCCCAGGAAAACAAAAGTTCAACTCTCCGAAGGAAAAGAAGCTGAGGAAAAAAAACTGCCGAAAGCTGGCTGGAAAAAAGAGCAAGCCGGGTGCTTCCCTTCCTTCTCGCTCTCCTGCCGCAGTTGGAAAAAAGGAAAAAAAAAATCTCTATCTCTGTGTGACCTTGAACAAGCTGCAAACTGCTTTGAAAAAGTTTTGCTCAGTTTTTTCCTCCCCCCTCTCAGGCTCAGTTTAAAGGCATAGAAAGGCACAAAATTAATTCCTGGGCATAGGGCAGCGATAGGGGATACAGGTCACAAAGTGACCCCAAGACAGTAAGGATATAAGTTTCTGTGGTATTACTTTAAATTCTTGCTCCCTGGTAATGCGCAACAAAGAGTCTTTATGGAGTCTTTGAGATTTGGTTGCGCCTTGCCCCAGAATTAAAGAAAAGTGCTGCCCAGCCACTCGCTTTGCTAACCTGGTTCTATAGCCGCGACGAGAGGAGCGCCTCGGTGATCTTGCAGACCCAACACGGTGGTTCGGCTGGTGTGTATTACAGGACTGGATCACCGTAGCAGTCGTTAGCCCACATAATTGAGCGCCATTTGTGATACATGAAGGAGCGAGACCCACCAACAGCAGAGATGCAGGTGAATCTAAGGTTTATTCAGAAGCATCAGTATATATATCCTTACTTCTAAGAGCTTTTTTGGTTACAGTTTACAGACGTGATCAGAGTCCTACAATAAATCTGTCTTCTTGACATTTTCCATTGTTCTCTCCAAGGCCATGGTAGAAGGAGCGTGAAGAGTGTGCGTAGAGCGTGTGGGTAGAGCGTGTGCGTCTTATGTCGATATAGAAGTAGAAACTCATTCATTCAGTTCTATCTCAGGTGCATGCTGTGTCAGAGAGACCTTTTGCTGGTACTGCTGGTGATGCCATGAAGATTTTTTGCCTGTTCTTTTATACCCCGTTATACCTTTTTTACAACTTCTGTATTCTTAGTGCTTTTTGCCTACATTCTTGGACTTGTTTGTCAAGCTGAGAGACTAAACATTTTAGAAGCTTCGTAGGTAGGGGTTAGTGTGTCCCAGACCCCAAGGTCCTCTCCATAACACATTTAGTAAACTACGATAGAACCAATCCAGGGGAAGGCTCCTTGGGGAGGGGGGCTCACTTGAGCCTCACATTGGGGAATTTTTGGTAGATATGCTAATTAGTAAAACCTATAATGTTATACCAGATCTTTTGGGGGTGTGCATTGCGGTGTGCATTTTGGTGCATTTGACCTGGACACGTGCACCTAAGGATCTTTAAAACAAATATCAAGGTAAAATCCCTTTTCCCCTTCTAACTGTGTTTGGCTCTTGATTTTAAGACCAGGAAAAGGCATCACTGGCACTGCTGCTGTTGTTCTTTGTTTAACTCTTTCCTTATACCAACACCTGTTAATCCAACATAGGAGCAACAATGTCCCATCCATCGGGACCTCTGATATTCCATAGCCAAGCATACCCCTGTTGGACCTTATTATCAGTGGCTATAGGAGTTAATAGATCCTTTTCACCCACTGATAAGTGAATAGACACAGCACCACTGTTCCAAGTTCATAAAATCCATGCCAGTATGCTCTCCCCACTCTTCTGCCAATAAGATTCTAAAAACTCCTGTAACTCCTGTGGGGTATAGGTTTGTGTGACCTGTACCCCTCCATCCAGCAGATCCTGCTGTGCCTCCATTTGCATGAGGGGTTCTGCTTCTACCACCTCTTTATCTGCCAAGTCTGGCTCAAACTCAATCTCGGAGTCCAAGGGCCCCATCCAAATATATCCATCCCATTCCTTGGGATCCCATGAAGATTTCTTAATAAGACCACAAATCTGGGAAGCCAAGACCTTACTTTTCCCATATTTTTGCCTGTTTGTTAGCAATGTGTGCCACCAGCCATTCTATAGTGCGTTGCTGCTCACAGCACCACTCCTTTTGAGCAGTAAACACTTCTCATGTAAATTCCTTTGCATCCCTTAGAGAAATCCTCTTTCAGGTGTCCCACTCGGCCACTAAAGCTGTAACTTCATTGTCGAGAGCCCTGAATCCAGTGACTAACAACCATCCCAATCTCCCTGGTAACTTGTGAGCAGAGTTACATGCTGCTTTTCCCTTTCCACGGTAATTGACACATAGCCAATCTGATCTTCTGCAGAGTAACTGCTGCTGCATCATCAGCTTCAAGCCATGCATCCAGCAGAGCCATTGTTGCTAGGAAAGTGGCCACAGGAGTCCAGCACTCAGTGCTAGGCCATCCCAAAATGCGGGGAGTGATTGTCATGGCCTCCCCAGTCCCCAGCTTTTTCCATAGCAATGGCATGGTTGTTCTTGGCGGTCCCTGACTACACCAAATATGTGAACCAAATATATGCAGGTAACACCAAGATGGACACGATCCACAGCTGAAGTGAGAAAGAAAGATTTATTCCATTATTTCACTGGCAAAACAGGGACGTATACACTGCTAAGCTTATTCCATCTCAGCAGGGACAAAAAGCGCTCAGGCTGTTCCCGGGTCACATATCAAAAACGCCTGGCGCAGGCGAAATTCTTCACAAGGCTGTGTTTTACAATCTCAGAGCTTCTTATCTCTTTGCCCCCCCACCCCCCACCAGGGATCCTAGGCCTAGTGAAGAATGCTTTATAGGTCTTTTATAGCATTCTGTTATCTTCTACAGAAATTCCACTTCTCAAGACAGACAGAAAACAATGTGAAATTTCAAGCAGTGAATATTCTTAGCATCCCCCAGCTGCAAGGTCATCTTGAGTGAAAATAATTCTAAAACCAGGTCTTTTCCCTCACCAGTCTTCTGATTTTAACCCTTTCCTCCCAACAGCCTCCAACCATCACATCACCTACCAGTCCTTCTCATTTCACAAACAGCAGGTCCAGCAGGGCACCTCTCCTAGTTGCTCACTCACCAACTGTGTCAGTGTGCCAGTTTGGACAAATTTGGAGGAAAATATCCTCTGATAGAAGGCATTTAACAAACACACTGGAAGAGCATAAGAATGCTAAATAATGAAACTTCTTGCTTTGCTGAGAGAAACCTGGGAAAATTTCAGAGTCCTTCCATAGTCTCTCTCCCCCTCCTTGGAGCTGGGTCGTGGTGGGCCCACCTCTGGGCCTCAATGGAGAACTCTCCCAATGTGTTCTGATGTTGAAACAGTCCAAAAAAGAAGAAGCGAAAAAAAGCCAAAGTTCCAGGAGAACAAAGTTCAAATCTCCATCTCTCTCCGGAGAAAAAGGGCTGAAAAAAACTGGCTGGAAAGCAAGCAGGGTGCTTCCTTCCCTCTTGCTGCTGTTAGAAGCAGAGAAGTCTGTTTCTGTGTCCTTGAACAAACTGCTTTGAAGAGTTCACTCGGGTTTTTTTCCTCTCCCCCCTCTCAGGCTCAGTTTAAAGGCACAGAAAGGCACAAAATTAATTTCTGGGCACAGAGCAGCAATAGGGGATACACATCATAAAGTCACCCCAAGACAGTCAGGAAGTTCTCTTCCACACACTCCAGGTACGTCCTAGAAAGTTTCCTCTCTGCTGTGTTGCATTTTCAGCAGACATTTGGTAAGTTGAAGTTCCTCATGAGAACAAGGGTTAACAATTGTGAGACTACCCCTGCTGTTTATAGAATATTTCATCTGCCTCTTCATCCTGGTTGGGTGGTCTATAACAGACTCCCACCAGGATATCTGCCCTGCTGGCCTTCCCCGGATTCTTACCCATAAATACTCAACCCTATCATCAGTGTCATTAAGCTCCAGACAATTGAGAGAGTCTCTAACATACAGGGCTACCCCACTGCCTTTCCTTCCTTGTCTGTCCCTTCTGAAGAGTTTATAGCCATCCATTGCAGTGTTCCAGTTGTGTGAGTCATCCCGTCATGTGTCCATGATAGCAACTATGTCATAGTTTTCCAGCTACACCATGGCTTCCAGTTCCTCCTGTTTGTTTCCCATGCTGCGTGCATTGGTGTAGATGCACTTCAGTTGGGCCGTTGTTCCTGCCACCTTTATTGGGGAAGAAGCCCTAATTCCTATGTGACTTTTCTCAGATGCTTCTGTAGTTTCTAACACATCAATAACCCTTGCATCTTTGCTGCCACATGGATCTCCATCCTCTACCTCCACTGAGATGGCAGACTGTAAGACCTCACTAGCACACCATCCCATAATCATTGCTGCCTCCAAGCTTATCTCTAGCTAGCCTGGTTTTATCCCCATCCCCCTTCAAATCTAGTTTAAAGCTCTCTCAATGAACCCTGCTAACCCCTGTGCAAAGATCCTTTCCCCCCTTAGAGACAGGTATACCCCATCTGTTGCTTACAGGCTCGGTGTTGTGCAAACCAACCTGTGATCAAAGAATGCAAAATTCTGCTGGCCACACCAGGCTTGGAGCCAGATATTAACCTGTATGATTTTCCTTTTTCTATCCCCATCATTCCCTACAACTGGCAGGATAGAGGAGAACATTCCTTCTGCCCCAGATCCCTTAAACAGTTGTCCCAAAGTCCTGAGGTCCTTTTTGATTGTCCTCAGACTTCTTGTCTGGACTTCATTGTTGCCCACCTGAAAAACCAGTAGTAAAGAGTTTCTTGGTTTCTGAGGCTGGCTATACTTCACTGAAATAACACTAGCATAAGAATTTAATTTCTTCCATGGTTAGGAAAACTATATTCTGCTCTGGCATGGCAGTACATGCTTACCCTGTGAAGGTCCAAAAGAAGTGGTCCTCAATGTAGGCTGGAGCACAGGGAAAGGCATGTGTGGGGCCACCTGGGAGGAGCCCAGGCAGCCATGAGGCAAAGGTTGGAGCTCAGTGGGCAGGACGAGGTGCCACAGCACTGCACAGTGAGGATAGCTGGTGAGGTGGGAACTGTGTTGCTGCCAAGAGGGTCAGTTAGCTTAGCCTCTGCAGCAGAGGATGGGGGTAAAGGTTTGAAGGGAGTTGTTGTTATGACAGTGTTGTGGTTTGACACTGGCCAAACGCCAGGCACCCATGAAAGCCATTCGTTCACTCTCTCTTGCTCTCAGCTGGGCAGAGGAAAGGGAAAAATAAAATTAACGAAGGGCTCATGAGTTGAGATGAGGACTGGGAGAAAACACTCTAAGGGCAAAACAGGTTCAAATTTAAAGGTATAAAGTAATTTTAAAAATTTATTATTAACAGTCAGAGGAGGATAATGAGAAGTAAAATAAGCCTTTAAAACACCTTTTTTCCCCCCAGCCCCTCCTCTTTGGTCAGCTTGTCGCTTGAGATCTTTTTCTGTTCACTCAAGGAGAGGAGTCTTTCCTCTGCTATGCCGTGGGGTCCCTCCCACGGGAGACAGTTCTTCGTGAACTTCTCCAGTGTGGCTCTAATTTCACGAGCAGCAGTCCTGCCAAAACTGCTGCAACATGAGTCGCTCCCACAGGCAAACAGTCTTCCCAAAACCGTTGTGGCGTGGGTCACTCATCCACGGGGTGCAGTCCTCTAAGGATAGGCTGCTCTAGTTTGGAAGCAAGGGCCCTCTTTCTCTATCTCTGGAAGCAGGGGCCCTCTCTCTCCATTTGGGTCTCCCACTGGATCACAGCTTTCTCTGTCATCCACCCACTCTGGCGCAAGCACTTCTCCCACGAGCTGCAAGTGGATCTCTCCATCCCTCATGGACTTCATGGATTGCAGGGGGACAGCTTGCTTCATTATGGTCCTCACCATGGCTTGCAGGAGAATCTCGGCTCTGGTGCTTGGAGCACCTCCTCTCCCTCTTTTTCTACTGACCTTGGTGCCGCCATGTTGTTCTCCCTCACATGTCCTCACTTCATTCTCTTCTCTGAGTAAAAGAAAAAATGCTG
>NW_008239543.1:122581-124646 GCF_000691975.1 Corvus brachyrhynchos
CACTGAGATGGTGGCAGCCGTGGCGCATCCCCACCCCTGGAAAAAACTGCCCGTGCACTGTTTTGATTTTCTTCTTAAATATGTCATCACAGAGGAGTTACCAACCTCTCTAATTGGGCCAGCAGCATGTCCGTCTTCAGAGCCATCAGAGATTGGCTCTGTTGGACATGGTAGAAGCTTCTAGCAGCTTCTCACAGAAGCCACTTCTGTGGCCCTTCCCTGCTACCAAAAAACCAGGCCATGCCAAATCAACACAGACAGTGATCTAGGGAAAAGGTATTCATGTCTATATGAACTGGAACGGTCCGAAAGGAGATAACAGGGTCAAGACGAGAGGTGTGGAGGTCATGCTTTAGTCTACATCTTACTACTTGTAACTTTTAATCTGCTCACACTGAAAAATATTAAATTTCATTTTGTTGTAACACATCCTCAATGGCCATATATGTCCTCTTCTGCAATCATTTGTCTATGCTTTCTATGGCTTAGTGTAGGTAGTTAGGGTTGATATGTTATTTCAGCAGAGTACATGTAGACTACTTTGGTATTTATGGTTACTTTCTGAACATTTATACCCAAAAGATTTAAAAAAGCATAATTTAGGTCAACAGAGTTTTGTTGCTAGATCTTTAATGTTTTATTATTTCAGTAAATAATTGTAAGTATTGAAATGAACATTCTACAGTATATGCCTACAATCCTATTCATATCCCATGAGCATAATAGAGCAAAAGTCTAGTTGCTTCAGTTTATTCTTAGCTGGAAAGTCCCACCACTGTTCACAAGCAGTGTGACTCTAGTCAGCTGCTTGAGAGATAAGGATATTAAGTGGTTATGAGTCCTGCACAGAATGATAAACTTGCAATTAAACCTCTTTCTCTTTTTAAGCTATGATGATTAATGTTGAATTATGAAGTAATGTTACTTGGGAACTCCCACATTTTATCACAAAATCACAGAATGGGTCAGATTGGAAGGGACCACAGTGGGTCATCTGGTCCAACCTCCTTGATCAAGCAGGGTTGTCCTAGAGCACATAGCACAGAATTATGTCCAGATGGTTCTTGAATATCTCCAGTGAGGGAGACTCCACAACTTCTCTGGGCAATCTGTTTCAGTGCTCGGTCATCTGCACTGCAAAGTAGTTCTTTCTCATGCTCAGGTAGAACTTCCTGTGCATCAGTTTCTGCCTGTTGCTTCTTGTCCCATTGCTTGGCACCACTGAGAAGAGCCAGACTCCACCCTCTTGGCCCCCTCCAGATACTTATAGACACTGATAAGGTCTCATCCCAGTCATCTCTTTTCGAGGGTAAACAGGTCTAACTCTCTCAGCCTATCCTTATAAGTGATCCCTGAACTGGGCATAGTACTCCAGATATTGCCTCACCAGGGCTGAGAAGGGCAGGATCATTGCTGTCAATGATCTTCCTAACCCAGCCCAGGATACTATTTGCCTTCTTTGACACAAGGGCTTATTGCTGGCTCATGGACAGATTGTTGTCCACCAGAACCCCCAGGTCCTTATCTGCAGAGCTGCTTTCCATCAGGCAAGCCCCCAGCCTGTACTGGTGCCTGTGGTTATTCTTCCCCAGGTGAAATACTGTTGCAGTGGGGATTACTGTAACACGCATATATCAAACCAGGAGTCCCGTGGGAAAGAAATATATATAGACGGACAGATTCTAGGTAGCTGTTTCAGAGATGTTTATTTCTCCAGCCTGAGGCTGACCAGGGGCAGGGAAACCCCGTGCCTCCCCCCCAGGGCCCCTCTCCCAGGGCTACATGGCAGGGGAGGAGACCCCAACACCTCACCCGTTTTATTTTAATAAAAGGAGAATGAAAACAACTGGATAAACATAACAAGAACAGTTTTAAAACAAAACAAGCCAACCTCCTGAGTCTTTAAATGTCCAAACAGATTCTCTGGAACATCTTAGGGCTGACAGAAGGGAGACAGAACTCTCTGAGCATGCTTTGTGGGGAAACTGAGGCAGGAGAGGGTTTAATTTCTTCCCTCCCCCTTTTCATCCCCCACTTGGCATTGGAAAGGGATTTTTGGGGAAAC
>NW_008239543.1:125791-128112 GCF_000691975.1 Corvus brachyrhynchos
TTTAAGATAAATGTCCATATGCGGCTCTGAGAGCCAAGAGTCTTCCCACGGTTCCTCCATAGTTTAGATATGGAATAGCAAAACAAAACCAAGAAGAGGAATCCAAAGTTTCTAGGGTTTACTCACACAAATCAGTTGCTTAGGGATCGGGGATCGTTCTGCTCACAATTCACCACCATTTTCTACAGCAGGGATACTGTAACAGCATATATCAAACCAGGAGTCCCGTGGAAAAGAAATATATATGGACAGACAGATTCTTGGTAGATGTTTCAGAGATGTTTATTTCTCCAGCTGCATGGCTGGAGCTCTGCTGAGGAACTTTTACAGTCTGGACTGAGGGTCCTTGCCCGCACAGGAAACACAAACCAACCAATGGGGAACGAGGCTGACCAGGGGCAGGGAAACCCCGTGTCTCCCCCCAGGGCCCCTCTCCCAGGGCTACATGGCAGGGGGAGGAGACCCCAACAAAATACTCAGCACTTTAATTTGTTGAATTTGAGAAGATTTCTCCCTGCCCATCCCTCCAGCCTGTTGAGGTCCTTCTGAATGGCAGCACAGGTCTCTGGGGTATTGGCCACTGCTCTCAGCTTTGTGTTGTGAACTTGCTGAGGAGACATCTACCCCTCCATCCAAGTCACTGATGAATAAGTTAAACAACACTGAGCCCAGTATTGAACCTTGGGGGACACCACTAGTGACAGGCTTCCAACTAGACCCTGTGTCCCTGATTACGACCCTCTGGGATCTGCTGTTCAGCCAGTTCTCAATCCATCCCACTGTCCATTCATCCAGTCCACACTTCCTGAGTTTGCCTATGAGGATTTAATGAGAGACTATCTTAGGTTACAATGTAAGATGTAACCAAAAAGTATGTATTCTATTACCATCTATGTAAGCTGTTAAGATAAGTGAGGCAGTGTTCTTTATGCTTTCCATGACTCATCCATGATAACTCCCTGGCGCATCTGACCCACAAAGATGTATGGCTTTGGTTGACACTGGCACTCAATGTATCCTGATGCCATCAAGGTATGTGGGAATGGAATTTATTTCTATTTCTGGGGTGACAGGGGGATCCCAGCAACTGACCATACTGGAAGCTGAAGTGAGTTTGACTGGGAAGGAGTGGCAGAAACACCCCATTGTGACTGGCCCCCATGCATCCTTAGCATAGACTATCTCAGAAGTAGGTATTTCAAAGACCCAAAAGGACATTGCTGGGCTTTTGGGATAGCTGCTCTAGAGACTGAAGACATCAGACAACTGAATACCCTGCCTGGTCTCTCAGACAACCCCTCTGCTGTGGAACTGCTGAGGGTTGAAGAACAAGTACCAACCACCACAGCAACAGTGCACCATCAGCAATATCACACTGACAGAGACTCTGTGATTCCCATCCATAAGATGATTCATAAACTGGAGAGCCAAGGGGTGGTCAGCAAGGCCCATTCACCCTTTAACAGTCCTATATGGCCAGTGCATAAGTCCAGTGGAGAATGGAGACTGGTGGTAGATTACCATGGCCTGAATGAAGTCATACCACCACTGACTGCGGCTGTTCCAGACATGCTGGAGCTTCAGTATGAGCTGGAATCCAAGGCAGCAAAGTGGTATGCCACCATTGATATTGCCAATGTCTTTTTCTCCATTCATCTGCCAGCAGAGTGCAGGCCTCAGTTTGCTTTCACCTGGAGGGGTGTGCAGTATACCTGGAACCAACTGCCCCAGGGGTGGAAGCACAATCCCACCATCTGCCATGGACTGATCCAGACTGCACTGGAAAAGGGCAAGGCTCCGGAACATCTGCAGTACATAGATGACATCATCATATGGGGGAACACAGCAGAAGTCTGCAAGAAAGCAGAGAAGATTATCCAGATTCTCCTGAAAGCTGGTTTTGCCATAAAGCAAAGTAAGGTTAAGGGACCTGCTCAAGAAATTCAGTTTCTAGGAGTCAAGTGGCAAGATGGACGTCGCCAGATCCTGACAGAGGTAATCAACAAAATCACAGCTATGTCCCCACCTACCAACAAGAAGGAAACCCAGGCTTTGCTAGGAGCCGTGGGCTTTTGGAGGATGCATATCCCAGAGTACAGCATGATTGTAAGCCCTCTTTATCTCATGACACAAAAGAGAAACAATTTCCTGTTGGGTCCTGAACAACAACAACCGTTTGAACAAATTAAGCAGGAGATTGCCCATGCAATAGCCCTTGGGCCAGTCAGAACAGGGCAGGATGTGAAGAATGTGCGCTACGCTCTGGCTGGGGGGAATGGACCTTCCTGGAGCCTGTGGCAGAAGGGGCCTGGAGAGACTCG
>NW_008239543.1:128211-131436 GCF_000691975.1 Corvus brachyrhynchos
GGCTTATTAAGGGGTTTGAGCTGCCTCAGAAGTAATTGGCACCAAAGCACAGCTGCTTCTGGCACCCCGACTACCAGTGTTGGGTTGGATGTTCAAGGGAAAGATTCCTTCCACACATCATACCACTGACGCCACGTGGAGCAAGTGGATCTCTCTGATTATACAGCGAGCCCGGATAGGACATCCTAATTGTCCTGGGATTCTGGAAATTATAACAAACTGGCCTGAAGGTGAGACTTTTGGATTATCTTCTGAAGAAGAGGAAGAGTAAGTGACTTGTGCTGAGGAAGCGCCCCCATATAACGAGCTACCAGAGAGTGAAAGACAATATGCCCTCTTCACTGATGGTTCCTGCCGAATTGTAGGCTCAAATCGGAAATGGAAAGCTGCTGTATGGAGCCCCACATAGCGAGTTGCACAAGCTACCAAGGGATAAGGTGGATCGAGTCAGGTTGCAGAGCTTAAAGCCGTCCAGCTGGCTTTGGATATTGCTGAACGAGAGTAGTGGCCGAGGCTCTATCTCTACACCGACTTGTGGATGGTAGCTAATGCTCTGTGGGGATGGCTCTGGATCGCTGGAGAAAGGCCAATGGGCAGCGCAGAGGGAAACCCATCTGGGCCATTGAGATTTGGCAAGACATTACTGCCCGGGTAGAGAAGCTGACCATAAAGGTTCAACATGTGGATGCACACGTACCCAAGAGTCAGGCTAATGAAGAGCATCACATCAATGAACAGGTAGATCGAGCTACAAAGGTGAAAGTATCGCAGGTGGATCTGGACTGGCAGCTCAAGGGAGAATTATTCCTAGCTTGTTGGGCCCATGATGCCTCTGGTCATCAGGGAAGAGATGCGACATATCGATGGGCTTGTGATCGAGGGGTGGACCTAACTATGGACAGCATCTCACAGGTCATCCATAGCTGCAAGATGTGTGCTGTGATCAAGAGGGCCAAGCGGGTGAAGCCTCTATGCTTCGGTGGACAGTGGTCAAAGTACAGGTATGGGGAAGCCTGGTAAATTGACTACATCACCTTTCCCCAAACCTGCCAAGGCAAGCGCTATGTGCTGACCATGGTAGAAGGAACCACTGGATGGTTGGAGACCTACCCTGTGCCTCATGCTACTGCCCAGAACACCATCTTGGGCTTGGAAAAGCAGGTCCTGTGGAGACATGGCACCCCTGAGAGAATTGATTTGGACAACGGGACTCATTTCAAGAACAGCCTTATATACACCTAGGCTAGAGAACACAGTATCGAGTGGGTGTATCATTTCCCCTATGATGTGCCAGCTGCAGGGAAAGCTGAACGCTGCAATGGACTGCTTAAAACCACACTGAAGGCACTTGGCGGGAGGACCTTAAAAAATTGGGAGCTGAATTTAGCAAAGGCCACCTGGATGGCCAATACCCGAGGGTCCATCAATCGAGCTGGTCCTGCCCAGTCTGAACGCTTGCACACAGCGGATGGAGAGAGAGATAGAGTCCCTGTGGCACACATGAGAGGTATTTTAGGAAAGACTGTTTGGATTAGTCCCACCTCAGGCAAAGGCAAACCCATCCGTGGGATTGTTTTTGCTCAAGGACCTGGTTACACTTGGTGGGTAATGCAAAAAGATGGGGAAACCCTTTGTGTACCACAAGAGGACCTATTTTTAAGTGAGAACTGTGTGTAATGTTTCATTATATATATATGTATATGAGTAGAGACAAAGGAGGGGATTGATTTGGGTGTTATGTAGATGGTATAGAATAGGGGGTGGATAATTTCTTAGGTTACAGTGTAAGGTGTAACCAAAGTATGTATTCTACCACCATCTGCATTACTTTCTGATGAGCTGTTAAAATGGGTGGAGCAGTGTTTCTTTATCTTTGCCATGACTCAACCATGATAACTCCCTCTGGGGAAGCAGCAGCCACCCTGAAGGGGCCATCTCTGCTAATGGGACATCAAGGACTCCCCAGAATGACTCATAGAATTACATCACCCCATTGTGAAATTCCCCGCCCTGGGGGAGGTACCAAACATTCCCGCCTGTATATAATCTGGGGCTTGGGACACCATGATACC
Organism: Corvus brachyrhynchos; assembly: GCF_000691975.1. Lineage (NCBI taxonomy): Eukaryota > Metazoa > Chordata > Aves > Passeriformes > Corvidae > Corvus > Corvus brachyrhynchos. The sequence goes on from NW_008239543.1 coordinate 130,284, forward strand.
ACCACTGGATACCCAGAGGACAAGAGCTCTCAACAACCACCACTGGACCTCCAGAGAAAGGACCAGACCTTTCTACAGGATCATTGCTTCAACAACATCACATGTATCACTCCAAAGGAACTGCAACCACCATTTAATCGGACTGCTACCACCACCCTGACCAACAGGGTGTCAGATCATATTCTGACTTTGTTGGTTACAGACATTCAGGTATATAAAGAAATTGATGGGCTAGCACCTGCTTACCAATACCAGATTTTAATGGTTGAAAGAAAGGCCAATGTTCCTTTTGCCCAGTGGCACCAACAACATTAATCTTTTCATGACTAAATTTTCCTTTACATGTATTTAAAACCGAATATACCACTCCAGTATCTAGTAAGAAATCCATTTTCTCACTCCCTGGTGTTAATGTAACCAGAGGTTCAGCTGGGGATGCTATCTCTGGTCCCCATTGCACATCTTCTAACATTAGGAGCCTTACTGCCTAATCAGGAGCTCTGGGGGGAGTCCAGGTTCTAGCATCTCCTATTTGTCCCTTTCCCCACAGACATTCCCACTTCCAGTGGCTCTTCTCTTTACAAATAGCACACCAATCTCTGTGTCTGCCTCTACTAATTCCTCTGCAGTGCCCCCCCTATTTGGGCCTCGTTCCACTAACGGAGCTACAAGCTTTCACTCCTGATTATTGTACACTTTCCACCCTGCTTCTAACAACTTACTCAGATTCCAATCAACAATTTACCCAATACTACCAGCATCAAATACCTTCACAACTTTCTCTGGGTCTTCCCTATAAGTCTGTGCTATCAGATGAAACCCTTCTTCGATTTCCAAACCCTCTGCCCCTCCGGCCCCTCTTGGCCCTCCAACCCCTCATGGCTTAAATTTTTTTCTCAGCAATTTCCCCCCACTGCTGCCTAGGTGTCGTGGTTTGACACTGGCCCAGTGCCCAGCACCCACAAGAGCCGCTCGCTCACCATCCCCTGCCACAGCTGGGCAGAGGAGAGAAAAGGAAAAAAAAAGTTGATAAAGGCTTAATGAGTGAGATAAGGACCAGGAGAAACACTTCAAAGGTGAAAGAGGCTCAACTTAAGTTGTGAATTTATTACTAACAGAATCAGAGGAGGATAATGAGAAGTAAAATAAGCCC
>NW_008239543.1:131791-135837 GCF_000691975.1 Corvus brachyrhynchos
CGTGCCCGCCCCCCTCCGGGCACCCGCCCGCTCCGGCCCGGGCACCTCGCCCCGGGCTGCGGGTGGATCTCTGCATCCCCCGTGGATCCATGGGCTGCAGGGGGACAACCTGCTTCACCGTGGTCATCACCACAGCCTGCAGAGGCATCTCAGCTCTGGTGCCTGGAGCACCTCCTCCCCCTCCTTCTTCACTGACCTTGGTGTTGCCATGTTGTTTTTCCTCACATGTTCTCACCTTCTCCTCTTCTCTGACTAGAGTCCAAAATTTTGTGACTTTGTTTTGATTTTCTTCTTAACTATGTCATCACAGAGGCGTTACCAGCTCCTCTCATTGGCCCAGTTTTGGTCAGCAGCATGTCCATCTTCAGAGCCATCAGCCATTGGCTCTGCCAGACATGATGGGAAGCTTCCAGCAGCTTCCTCACAGGAGCCATCTTTGTGGCTCCCTTGCTACCTAAAACCAGGCCTTGCCAAACCAATACATTAGGCTACTTTTAAAAGAAATATAACTTGTTCGGTAACAAAGGGGCTTTAACAAAATTAATTCATAGTAATTCAAAGTGTGAATTTACAGTTAAACTGCTTTACATTCTTGTGTGTATGTTGAGGAATACATCTGGTGCAGGTAGCTGGGTCTGCAAGCTGCAGATTGAGCTCAGGCTGGGAGCCCAAGACAAGAGGCCATGAACTGCCGACCCTTTGCATAACAAAGGACATGAAGACTGGTGGCGCCAGTCAGGTGGATGGACACAGGAGAGACATAGCAGGAGATTGGGGAGGAAGAGCAAGACTTGCAGACACTTGGACTGTGAGGGTATAAAAGTCACGGGGTTCCTTTGTTCAGGCACCATCTCGAGCTATTTCTGTGTTAATGCACTGTGAACAAATTGCTTTATGGAATGAGACATCTGAGACTGCTATGGAAAACCTGGGGTTGAACCAGTAAGGAAACCTGATGTCACTGCGTGTGAGTGAGGTGTGGAGGGAGTCAAGCAGGATATCCGCTGTGAAGGGACTTTGGTCCCAGCAGTTAAAGTCTCACTCTTGGGAGTGTGACTGCCTGTGAACAGTTGCAATTGTACAGATAATTTTCTATGCAATTAATATGATCTAAACCTCTGTTATGGAAGTATTTTTTATATAGCATGATCAGTTGAACCAATAAAACTCATATTTTGCTGTTATCCATTAGAGGCCTGTTGGGAGGAAAGGGTTAAAACCAGAAGATTTGTCAAGGAGGCGGGAATAGTTTAGATCAGTGACCTTCATCTGGGAATGCTAAAAATGTAGGTGTGGGGTGGGAAAACTATCTTTATTATGCCTAGTGTTGTTCATCCTCTGCCTGTTTTGAGACAGAATTCCTGTGTAGAGATAACACACTCTCTCAAACATGCTTGAGCCTCCTGCTGGGAAAGATCATAAAAGCACAGCCTTGTGATACACTGCATGTGCATGAAGCCCTTTGATATATTTGGGCTGTCAGTGGACCCCCTGGCTGCCCGCCAGGATGAGCTAAGCCTAATGGAGCCTGTGTGCTGTGTATCTCTGCCACCCAGCATTGTTAGTGAGGTAATGAAATAAATCTATTCTTTGCATTTCAGCTGTGGCTTGGTGGTGGCCCTGGTTACCTGCATGTGTTGATTCGCACAAGGTCCATTCTTCCTCTTGTATTTGGCACTAATATAGTGATGTTTGCAAAGCAGCTTGTTATTTTCAGACACTCAGAATTTATGATATATTTTTAAAAGCTTAGTGAAGCTTTTCATGCTGAGAAACAGGCAACAAGTAGGAGTGTTAAGGATGTCTTTTTTTGAAAGGCTGCCTTGAAACTTTGAGTGTGCCTGGCAGTCATTGATGTTAATTCTGACAGGGCTGAAGAAATAACTGTTAAAATTATGACGCTGCCAGAAAAGGGATGGATAGCTTTCAGAACAAAACAAAATACATGTGCATGTTGCATTCTCACACTGCCGGACTGCAAACGTGTGTGCCTGTGTATATATATGTCCCCAATGTATATGTACAGCTCTGTTCTTTGTAGCATGGTATAAAACCAAAAGATGTTCTGGCAGAAGTTGCATTGCAGTTTGGATAATTTTGATCACCAAATAAGTGTTCATATTTCATGTGCTTCCTAGAGAAAATAATCTAAGAAGACATGAAGAATTATTTGGGTTTCTTTTAGATCTTTACAACAGTTAAAATAACCTGACAGAGCTGTGCATTTATTTCCTATGACACAATCCAATGCTTTGAGGGCAAAATCAATTCCTTTTAGCAAAAAACGGTTCAAACAGGAATTTCTCTCTAAAGAGAGAAAGTTACATGCGACCCTCCTGTACCTATCCTGAGGAAGTGTAGTGCAGCTGCTTCACAATCAAAATTTTGACCATGGGCTCTAGCAGTTGTTGGGAGCTCCATGCGTGGACTTTTTCAGCTTCTAGACCTGTGTGTTTCCAGTCCTGGGTGTTAACCCCAGCATCTTCTGAGGGAGAATACTCATTTGATACTGAAATTGGCTGGATAGAAACTTTCTAACACAGTTTAGAGTATTAGAAAGTAGGCATTCTTTATTGCAGTGCTGAGCACTCGGGGGATCCTTCTGTGAAAAACGAGGTTCACTCTTTATAAAATTTTAAGAAAAGTTTAATAAAAGGGACAATTAGGAGACAACAGCAAAAAGGGTATGACGGCCGGGTGCTTTGGCAGAGCCAAAGGCACACCTCTACATCCAAAAGATCATCTTTAAAAGTACATCGCTTATTGCATATTCATCACCATCATGCATGATTCATGAATTCTTTGGAGTTTCTAAGTATCATCCCATCAGCCTTATATTCCTCCTTGGCTCCATTCCGTCTCTGCTCCCTCCATCAAGTCTTCTCTCTGGTTTCGGGTCTTCTTTTTCTCTGATAAGATACTCCAGGAATGTGAAGACTCTCTCTGCCCACCCTCTCCAAACCGACTACATAAACAATAGACATTCTATACCATGCATTACATCATAGAACCTAGGCAAAGTTTCTCCAACATTAAGTAACATGCAAAAAGCCAACATCACAATACATTTATAACACTTCCTACATTCGAGTGCACTGAGCATCGAGTGAACAGTTTTTATCATACACACTGATTACATATTCATTAGCTATCCCCACTTCCTTTGACTTTATTTGGCATAGTCGCACCCCTTATTGGAAGTCATTATATGGTTCTTTGGAGTCTGTCTTCAATGTCTGGTGTCCTTTTTAGGTGGCTATTCCTTGACCCCTGCTTTTGAGTAAGCATAATATCGTTGTTTTGCAAAACTTCTACTCTACTTTGTCAGCTTTACAGAGCTGAGCTGGCATCCTGCTTGCATTTTGCATGACTTCTGTTTGCCTAAGTTACATCCTTTATCTGTTTCTACAAGGCTGTGCTGTTGTGTTCTACTGTCCTTGATAAGAGTAAAATGTTGTTCTGTTCTACTATCCTTATCAAGTGAGTAAAATGCTGTTCTGTTCTACTGTCCTTATCACATTGTGCCTGAACCATGTTTCTCAGTGTTCGCTTTGGAATTGTCGATAAATTTGAACAAATGTAGCTCTACAGATATACGCATCAATGCACATACTCTTAGTCAAGCCTAAGAACAACCTGTTGTAGGTGTGCTTTTATCTGGTCCTAAAATAATTGTCCTGTCCTACTGTAAGGGGAGCCGGGGAAAATTCTTTTTGATAGATTTCTCGGACAAAAATAAAGGCAAATGCAGCAAATATTATATCTGAGAACTGTTTATTAATAAAGAAAGGGTATTGTCCCGACCGGAGGGAGACAGAAAAGGAAGCAGAGAGGAAAAAAGAGAGACGGAGAGAGAAATAGAAGACAGGGACAGCATTACCACTAGAACCCCGGGGTGCCCTGTCAGCGTCTGCTCGGCAGATGGAGCGTGTGTGTTGCCAGCCGCGTCGTGTCTGCGTGGCTCCTGTGGCGGGCTAGGCACGATTTCCAACCAACGCCAAGCTGCGCGTCTCTTCCGTCGGCGAATAACAGGTTGCTGTGGCTAC
>NW_008239543.1:135885-147647 GCF_000691975.1 Corvus brachyrhynchos
ACCCCCCACTCCCAAGAAATCAAAAACGGCGGGCTAAATTGTGGCGCATTTAACTACTTTTATGTGCTAAGACTCCTCCCATAGCGTGATTTCCCGGCCAGTTTTCCCCGGGCATCCGGGGGTCTGCCTGCCTCCACGGGGGGCGTCACTTGCAGCTCAGTCGTGGAAGTTTTCTCTCCCCTGATTGGCTGCCAGGTGAAGTCCCCCCAGAGACAGATCCTCCCTTCATTTTCTCCTAGGTGCCTCCTTAACACGTGGCATGTGTTAAGGCTCCCAGCACTTGTACAGCCCCTATAATAATTTTTCACCCCATGTCAGAAAATGGATTGATAACATATGTTGAGGCATAAATAAAAATTAAATTGGTTCCTCACAATAATTAATTTGAATCCAAATAAGTCCAGTTTTAACCAAAATAATCCACAAAGCATAATTTTGTCTCTTTTTAAAATTTTAGTTTGTCAAGAAAGTATTTGAAAAAAGTAAGTCAGCACTTCCAGGATTGGTTATGGGCTATTTTAATCAAAGTATGTTTTTATGAAACAAAAATTCACATCTTTGGTTCTTTGTTTCATGGTATGATATCCATCATGTTATTGTGTTTATGTCAGAGAATGTGCAGTTCTCTAAGAAGAAACAGGTTAAGTCTAAATAGTTTGGAAGTCATTGTGTATTATCAGATACAAAACTAGACTAATTTAAATTATATATTTCTATTTTATGGAGCCATAGTAAAATCTGTAGAAGATACAGTAGAAATTATTTGTAGAAAAAAACCACATATGTGCTGCAAACAGATAACCTCTGCATTACAGTAGACATGTTCATGCCCACTATGTAGACGTCTTAGGGATAAAAATATTGAGAAATAATACTAGTGCAGTCCTATTGAAAACAACCGAAAATAACCAGCTTCAAAGAAATCTTCTCACCTTTGAACCAAGATAACCATAGCAATAATAGGAAGTTCATGTTTTGTATTTAATTATGACATTCTATTAATTTTCTCCATTCCGTTTCTTTTCCTTTTTTGTCTCTGTTTCATGAGTTCTTTTACTCAGAGTTCGGATCGAAACGCAGTACACGCTAGGCTTTTCTTTGGACTTAGTTGTTTATTATATCTTATCAATATTATAGCTGCATGGAATGTGCCTCTAAGTTGACAAGGTGGAAATGGCCCCGAGTTCCAACTTCCAAGGCCTTTAAAAGTCCAAACTGTCCAATTATGGAATGCCAACTAATTTATTTTCACTTATAACCCAGTAACTATTCATTTATGATCCGCACTGCGGGTTTTTTGAACCAATACCAAACCACTCAGATTTGTGAAGGAGGAAAAAGAAGAACTAATCCACACCCAAAATCCTCCATATTGTTACTATATCCCATAAACCTAATTTTTCTACATCTCTACATATTCCACCCAGTGATATAACTTTAATTACACAGCAACAACCTCAGTGTTATCACACAATTTGGGAAGCCTTTCCCAAGGCCTCAGGTCAAATGCAGTGTGCTTTTGAAGATCATTGTCTGTCAGCACTGAAAGATTGAAATTCTCTGAACTCAGGGTTCCAACAACATTCCAGTATACAAGCAATAACTTCAGAGCTCCTGACTGTTTTCTTAGCAGGGTAGTAAGGCACTGGGCAAAGGTGAAGATGAAAAACTGCACAAATCCCCCTCACATTATTACTCAGCACTAGCTAGCAATCTGACTTCTGTGATCTTCATGACTTATACGTTTTCCTTGTATCATTGTGAGTATATAAATTATTAAACTGATAAAAACCCCATTCACTACCTTTTTTTGCAACTTAAATTAGGATATTAAGTGACCAAAGAGTTCTCATTCTGTAACTGTCCTGGATATAAATCTTTTTATCTGCTTCATTGCATCAGTATAAAATATTTTTTCTGTGAGGAAAAATTAGCATTGAGGCACATTTTGTAAACGTATACATGTCATGCACACACAGGTTCTAGTCCTACCATAGCAAAACTATTAAATGGGATTACTTGCTTGCATTAAATTGCTGGTGTGGATATTTGTTTGCTGGATCAGAACATCAATGAGGAATTGTGAATATGATAATGAACTAGATTTTTTAGCATGTTTTTTATGGATTTTTTTATCTGTTGTGTTACTATAAATGAAAAGTAAATCTGATCAGAGAAACAGAAGAGTAGACACTTACTGTCTTATTTTTCATATATATCAGTGTTCCTTGATGAAATAGGATTATCATTATTTTTGTTTAGTCATTTAAGACTTAAAATTTCCAGTGGAGAACTTATAATTGGTTGAATAGATCATGAAATGTTTGAGCAATTTGATACAACTCATATTCCTCTTCTGAAAGAACTTATATTCCTGTTCAAGGGGATGAAATTGTGTATTTGGAAGGAAATACTGGAGTGCAAAAGAATCAGACATTGTGTTTTAGTGAAACAGTAGATGTGATCTAAATTGGTAATGAATGTTCCTCAGTGACCGGTTGGCTTTGAGCACCTTAGGAGCTTTTATGGGAATCATAACATTTTTGAAATATGCTTTTATGGAATGGGCTGTGCATGTGTATGAAGTGGACAAAAGAAAGTCGGTGGACAAAATGGTGACATAATGTTTAATTGTTCATATGTACAAAATTCAAATAAACCTATAAACTTGCATACAAAATAATAATGATTTATAATTAAATTAATCAGAGTAAATTATATTTTATAATAAATAATTAAATTAATTGCTACTATACTAAACCTATATACAAAATTACTTTGGCCAGAGTTACAGATCACCAATGATGTCTTTAATAGTAAGATAATTAAACAAAATTAATTATTTTCTATATGTATTTTCCATATAGGTGTGCACCTCACATGCTGTTGACATTATACAAGTAAACATTAATGAACTATTTGCATACTAATATATTCAACTGATGTGTCTAAGATGTTTTTCCCTTGTATACTTGTATATATGGCAGGCCAATTATCTGTGAAAAATAAAGCCCCGTGTTTCCTCAGAGAATAACTAAACTGTAGGCAAGGATTGTTCCTCCATAGACTACTTCAAGAGACCCCAACATCAGCTTCCTCTTTGTATTGAAGCAATATCTATGTTCTTCAATCTTTGGTCTCCTTGTTGATATTACTGAAGAAAGGCACATTAACAGTATTATGGTATTGAAATTCGAGAGTTTTGAATTTCTAAGCAGAAATTAAATATGGTATTTAATAAAGAAAGTATATTTCAGGCATAGAAGATTTGCATTAAGACAACTAAGCTGTAGTACCAAAGCACTACTATAGCTTTCTTTAATCAAGTTGGTGACAAATCTTTATTTAAAATATATTTCATAAAGTAAAACATTAAAAAAATACTTGCTCTCAATATGTATATATTAAAATGATAACTTAGAATATACGTATTCTAGAATTCCATGCTGTTGCTTTTGGAAGGTAATGTGGATTTCATCATCCTTAACATTTTATTAAAAAAAAGGACCCTGTTGAACTGGTAGGGTAGAGGTTGTTTTCCAATAATGATATATCTATATCAAAAAAATCTGTTCACTAATATTTTCTGATTTTAAAGTTTTGATGATTTGAGCACTTGGATACTCAGACATTCAGTCATAGGATTTTTGTCATAATTCTATTTTTCCTGGATATTTAAAAAAAATAATAAGACATTTTAAGAAAAAAAAGATAAAGAGGGCTCTGACCATTTTCTTTCTGTCTGTGCAGTTTGACAATCAGCAAACATTGGGAGGCAGAACTGGCCACACTCAAGGGTAATAATGCTAAGCTCACTGCAGCCCTGTTGGAGTCCACTGCCAACGTAAAACAATGGAAGCAACAGCTTGCTGCATATCAGGAGGAAGCAGAACGTCTCCATAAGCGCGTAAGTCGAAGCAAACAGCCAGGATCCTTAAAGTGAAAGTGCTGGTGACTGTATTCATTCTTTTTGAAGTAAAATAGCTTGTTGTTAGGGCTTTAGGTTAATTTTTGAGACAGAAATTAATGATGAATTTAAAGCACACAGGGTTCTTCAGTTGGAAAATTCTTTCTTTTGTAGCAGTTCCTTTTCTACAGAGGGTTTTGTTGCAGGAAGAGTTATATAAACTGTGGTACTTAGGACATGTCTGCCAGCTTTCACTCTTCATTTGCTGCCAGCTGCATCACATCTGTTTCAGGACCTTTTCCATAGCATTACACTTTAGGCCCTCTTGCCTTTAAGCCCTGTGCTGGTGTGAAGGTAAACCAGCAGGAGGAATTAACTCCACACAAATATCTTGCAAGAGATTCCAAGTCAGAACTACAATTTAATCAGGAGATGACAATAAAGGCAATAGTACAGGAACACTGGCTTAAACTGACAAAGTCAGAATACAACCTGACACCCTGTTGGTCAGGGTGGTGGTAGCAGTCCAGTTTAACAGTGGCTGCAGTCCTGTTGGCATGATGGATGTGGTCTTGTTGAAGCAGTGATCCTGTGGAAAGGTGTCATGGTTTAGTATAGTTTGGGTCCTTCTCTGGAGGTCCAGTGGTGGTTGTCAAGAGCTCTTGTCCTCTGGGTATCCAGTGGTGGTATCATGGTGTCCCAAGCCCCAGATTATATACAGGCGGGAATGTTTGGTACCTCCCCCAGGGCGGGGAATTTCACAATGGGGTGATGTAATTCTATGAGTCATTCTGGGGAGTCCTTGATGTCCCATTAGCAGAGATGGCCCCTTCAGGGTGGCTGCTGCTTCCCCAGAGGGAGTTATCATGGTTGAGTCATGGCAAAGATAAAGAAACACTGCTCCACCCATTTTAACAGCTCATCAGAAAGTAATGCAGATGGTGGTAGAATACATACTTTGGTTACACCTTACATTGTAACCCAAGACAAACTCATAGAAACTTCACATCAGATCTGTAAGTTAAAGGCACCCTTTTGTAGTTTCCACACATAACAAAGACCAATAGCTTCCTTTTATTCTTGAACCTAAAGAAAACTGAATGTAGAATTAAGCTAATTAAACATTTGCCTCTGATTTCATACAGGAGGGGCAGGATCCCGGTCCCTTTGCTGTAAATTTTCTTTGCAGAGGTCATTTGGCAAACCAGAAATTAGAGCACAATGGGGGCAAGAAATGCCAGTGTTTGAGAGAGGAATAAAGTGTGTGCAAGGTTGAAGGCTGCATTATGAAAAAAGTTTATAATATTTTTATTTCTCTTTTCACATGTAACTCTATACAGTGTAATATTTTCATCTTCATATGAATTTGTCATAATAGTTTAGGACATAGTTTTGTGCAAAAAGAAGGCAAGATTAGCATATGTATGGAAGGAAGATGTCTGATGGAGTTGTATGAATATTGTTAATATCAGTTAATGTTATAGGGACAGTGGGAGCTTCAGGCAAAGTTTACTAAGGAAGTAACGCACTGTATGTGGGTTCATGAAGGGTAGCTGTGTTTTCCCTGAAACGTCCCTGGCAAGGAATCATTCCGGTGGGTGCAGTATAGCACTCCAGCAAGCTTACTCCTTTCACCCGCGCAGACTCACACACCACACTCAAACTGGATAGCTCATGCGTTACCAGAAGCAAAGAGTCAGGAGGGCTCTCCCGTATGACATTTCCACAGACGAGGTTTATTGCATCCTGCTGCGAAGGGAGACGAGAGATGAAAGAGGCCAGACCATGCAGGGTCCAGGGTTTATGTACCGGAGCCGAGGGAGCATCAGAACCAATGATCTGAGGGCACGGGGGCGGTACAAAGGCGGGGCTAGGGAAAGGGAGCCAATGGGGAAGGTCTGGGGGTGTGTAGGGGTACAAGTCAGTCAAACAGACTAAGTCTGAATAGCACCACAAAGGCTGATGGGAGAGGCTTTTCCTTTCTCACCATGAGGTCAGGGGGTGTTCTTAAACCTCGGAATCGGTCCACCAGCAGGCTCCTGCTCTTTTGGGTCTCCATCACAATTGCTGGCTCAGCGGCTACAACAAGGAAGCCCTGCAGCTGAGTCTGAGGCTCAGAAAGGATTTCTCTGTGTGTTTAAACTACTTCATAGAAAGAGGTTTAAATGAAGGCAAATCCTTCCTTAGCCTCAGATGTTGGCAACAGTTTAAATTTAAGGAATCACTTTGTCCTGCAAGTTCTAATGATGGCAAATCAGATATTTTATATAAAAATGAAATATTAAGACAAATCAACAGACAAAAGATAACAGATGAAAGATCTTAATCAGAATTACTTACTACACAGTATAAAACTCAAAGAACTACAGGTAGATTATAGCATAACCTAAAACAGTGCACTATATCAAGGTTTCTGTATTAAAGCTAGCAAAAGAATTAGTATTGATTAGGAGTCGAATTTAACTTACCACTGAAATGACGATAATGTACACAGATTCCTTCACTTAACCCCTGGGGACTAACTGTGGAATAGGCATCCCTATTCATGGGAGAAACTCCACATATTTCCAGGAAAATGTATAGAAGATTTCTACTTTGTGGAAGTTTGCTGTGGCTTTTATAGTTGTAAAATGAGTGGCTGTCAGTCAGAAATTTAGCTTATCTTGTTAGATCTCACTTCAGCAGTAAGGTGTTTATTGGCAGTTGGGAGATGCCAGATGAGTGTTAACCCCATGGTTCCAAAATAACTCACTACAAGACAACTTGTTCTGCTTGAGTTATCTGACTGGTTAACAAACAATAGACAAGCTCTTGTGGGGGGTGAGATGCCCTGCTACAGTTAACTTAGAAAAATATGAAGGAGATGAACTTAGTTAAGAAATAAAAGCAAACAAAAGCCCTATAAGCTTTTTTGCATGAAGATTGGTTTAATGAATATGCTGATAGAAGTGAAAGTCAAGTAGCAGACGTCAGACAATTTGGTTTTATATACTATACTCTCTTAAATGAAAAAACATATGGCAATTACAGTTAGCCAAATCCAGAAAATTGTGAAATGTTCTTTCAGACCTGTGCTGGATCTGTCCAACTGGAGGCTAGTAGTCCCAGGAACAAGGATCATATTGATCTGAGGTGGAGAAATTAATCAGATTTCATCTATACTGGAGGTCTGGAAGAATAGCAAGAATTCCCTTGAGCTTGAGAAACCTGGAGAAATGGCAGGTTGATGGGTCTGTCCTATACCTAGACTGACTTGCAGATGAGGATCTTGAAGTTCCAGCCAAATGAGATGATAGGGAAGAATGACAATTACCATTAGACTGTAACATGTGCCATAGCTGGCTGGAAAAAATGCATAAAGTGTAATTAAACTGGTGCTTTTTGCTAAGTACTTTAATTTCAAAAATTTGTCAGTTTCTGCCAATATTGCTTTGCTTCAGAAATTTTCCAGTCAGAAACAAGTTTGTTATGAGTGTTTGTACAGAGACAGATTTTCACTTTATCATCTCATTTAAGCTTCTCATCTGGAAGGGTGGAAATTCTAACCTGTGGTCCAGATTTGTGAATAGACAACAAAAGTAATTATTGATAAAATTATTAAAAGTATAACCTCATATCATAATTACTGTAGTGCAGAAGTTCAGGTGAATTTGATCACCAAATTCAGTTTTTACACCGAAGAGCTGATTGCTAAAACATGTACATAATGAGGTAGCATTCTCCATACTAAAATGTATTAACAGCTTTTGTTGCAAAGCTCAGACAATATAGCAGATGGATTATTTACCCAAGAAATTGGGTTGGGGGAAACCCAGTCAGACAAGATGGAAAAGACACTGGTAGAAGATCCTTTTTTCCTGATGTTACTCTCACTCTTAGTAAAATCTTATTTAAATTAAGGAATATAGGAGTTTTTAGCATGTCACTTTGCTTGTACTTGATATTACAGTTAACAGAAGTAGTAACTAAGTCTTTGTAGCTACCTTTATTAATAGCTGACTATTTTCTTTAACCTTTGCCTGACAAATTTCCTGCAATTATTTTGTATTGCTGAGGGAACGCATAATATAATAACATGGGATTATCTTCACTATGCTCTTTTGATCACCTTTTACATGCCTTTATTAAATGTTTCTGTGACCTTGGGGATTGCTGATATCATATAATTATAGAATCATAGAATGGTTTGGGTTGGAAGAGACCTTAAAGATCATCTAGTTCCAACCCCCCTACCATGGGCAGGAACACTTTCCACTAGACCAGGTTGCTCAAAGCATCATCCAATCTGGTCTTGAACACTTCCAGGGATGGGGCATCCACAACTTCTCTAGGCAACCTGTTCCAGTGCCTCAACTCCCTCACAGTAAAGAATTTGTTCCTAATATCTAATCTAGACCTACTCTCAACATGAAGCCATTGCCCCTTGTCTTGTCACTACATGCCCTTGTGAAAAGTCCCTCTCTGTCTTTCTTGTAGGTCCCCTTTAGGTATGGAAAGGCCTCAATGAGGCCACCCTGAAGTCTTCTCTTTTCCAGGCTGAACAAACCACACTCTCTCAGCCTTTCCCCATAGGAGAGGTGCTCCATCCCTGTAATCATCTTCATGGCCCTCCTCTGGACTCCTTCCAACAGGTCTATGTCCTTCTTGTGCTGAGAACCCTAGAGCTGGATGCAGTACTTCAGGTAGGGTTTTATGAGAGCAGACTAGAGGAGGAAGAGCAGAGTAGAGGGAGAATATGTCACATAGAACCCCCATCCTTATTTCATAGAATCAGAAAATAATTTAGCATGGAGGGGAATTTTGGAGGTTATCTGGTCCAATTCCCCATTGGAATCAGGGCCAGCTTTAAAGTTATATCCAGCTCCAGGGTTGGATCAGGTTATTCAGGGCTGTGAATCAACTCTTGAAAAATGGAGATCTGACAGCCTTTGTGAAAAACCTGTTCGAATGTGTTGTGGGTTGATGCTGGCCAGATGCCAGGCACCCACAAAAGCCGCTCACTGACTCCCCTCTGCAGCTGGACAGGGGAGAGAAAATTTAACAAAGGGTTCATGGGTTGAGATAAGGACTGGGAGAGATCGCTCATCAAATACCATCATGGGCAAAACAGTTTCAACTTGGATATACCTTCCCCCGACCCCTTCCTCCTTCCCAGCTCTACCTCCTCCAACAGTGGTGCAAGGAGACAGGGAATGGGCGTTGTGGTCAGTTGGCTTCTCCCGCTGCTCAGGGAGAGGAGTGCTTCCCCTACTGCACCATGGGGTCCCTCCCACAGGAGACAGTTCTCCATGGTCAGGTCCATCCCTCGATCACGAGCCCATTTGTATGTTGCATCCCTTCCTAGATGGCCTGATGTTTCATGGGCCCATTGGGCTATAAATAGCTCACCCTTTTGCTCCCAGTCTAGGTCCACCTGAACTATTCCAATTTTGACAGCCTTACTACCCATTCATTGCTTTGATGTTCTTCAACAGCACGACTTTTGGGAACATGAGCATCTATGTGATGTACCTTCAGAGTCATGTTTTCTACCCGTACAGAAATGTCCTGCCACATTGCAGCAACCCAGATGGGTGTGCCCCTGCGTTGCCAATTGGTCTTCTTCCATTGCTGCAGCCACCCCCATGGGGCATTAGCCACCATCCAGGAGTCAGTATACAGTACAGGCCACTTTTGTTGTTCAGCAATCTCTAGGGCTAGTTCCATGGCTTTCACTTCTGCAAATTGGCTTGACTCGCCTTTCCCTTCAGCAGCCTCAATGACTCGTCATGTGTGACTCCACACAGCAGCTTTCCACCTCCAACAGTTTCCTATCACACAGCAGGATCCATCAGTAAATAGAGCATAGTCTCTTTTGTTTTCTGGTAACTTGTTATATGGTGGTGCTTCTCGGGCACAAGTCACTTTCTCAGGCAGTGCTCCAAAATCTCTGGCTTCTGGCCAATCCATAATCTCTTCTAGGATTCCTGGGTAATTGGGTTTTCCCATTCAGGCTCGTTGTGTAATTAATGCTACCCACTTACTCCATGTAGCACTGGTTGCATGATGTGTTGAGGGGATGTTTCCTTTGAACATCCGGTGTAGCACAGGCAATCGCGGTGCCAAGAGGAGACATGCTTATGTCCCAACAACTTCTGAGGAGGCTTGAACACCCCTCACAGGCTGCTAATATCTCTTTTTAACTTGGAGTATGGTGGGCTTCTGATCCTCAATAACTCCAGCTCCAAAACCCTGATGGTCAACCTCAGGTTTCTCCTGAGGGCCTTTGCTAGGGACTCTAGGTGAGATCCTGCTCCCCAGCTGCAGTGTAGAGTATATTTTTCATGGCTGGTTCTGTCTGAAAAGGTCCAAGAGCTACTGCACGAGATATTTCCTGTTTGATCTGCTCAAAGGCCTGTTGTTGCTCAAGGCCCCACTCAAAATGGTTCTTATTCTGGGTCACTCAATAGAGAGGCCCCACAAGCTGGCTATAACCTGGAATATGCATTCTCCAGAACCCCACCAGGCCTAGAAAAGCTTGTATTTCCTTCTTGTTAGCTGGTGGAGACATAGTTGCTATTTTGTTAACCATCTCCATAGGCACATGATGGCATCCATCATGACATTTTATCCCCAAGAACTGGATCTCCTATCCAGGTCCCTTTACCTTACTTTGTTTTATGTCAAGAACAGCTTTCAGAAGAATTTGATTATTTTCTTTCCTTTCTCAAAAACTTTTTCTGCTCTGTTGCCCCACTCAATGATATCATCAATATATTGTAGGTGTTCTGGAGTGCCACCCTGTTCCAGTGCAGTCTGGATCAGTCCATGGCAGATGATGGGGGTATGATTCCACCCCTGGGGCAGTAAGTTCCAGGTGTACTGGATGCCTGTCCAAGTGAAAGCAAATTGTGGCCTGCATTCTGCTACCAGAGGAATTGAGAAAAATGCATTAGCAATATCAATTGTGGCACCATTTGGCTGCCTTTGACTCCAGCTCATATTGAAGTTCCAACGTGCATGGTACGGCAGCACTCAGAGGCGGTGTGACTTCATTCAGGCCCCAATAGTCTACTGTCAGCCTCCATTTCCCATTAGAATGCAAAAAAGACTGTCGTGAGTTGACCTCGGCCAGATGCCAGGCACCCACCAAAGCTGCTCACTCAACTCCCTTGTGCAGCTGGACAGAGGAGAGAAAAGTTAAAGAAGGGTTCATGGGTTGAGATAAGGACTGGGAGAGATCACTCATCAAATACCATCATGGACAAAACAGGTTCAACTTAGAGATATGAAGTGAATTTATTACTAACAAAATCAGAGCAGGATAATTATCGCTATCTTGTGTTCTGCAGCTTCTGTGCTGGAGCACGAGATATTGCGATCTCTCAAAAGCATCTCCAAAGCGAAGCCTCTCAGCAGGATCAGCCACACACACTCACACAGGCATGCACCCTGAATGCATGGATAGCTTCAGTAATATGGGTCGACGGCAAAGAGGCAGGAAGGGTCTTTGCATGGAGTTCCACAGGAGCAGTTTATTGCTTCCAGACTGTGAAGGATCCCAGAGACAAAGACAGAGAACAATGGAGGGTCTAGGTTTAAGTACAGGGGCGGTACAAAGGTGGGACTAGGGAAGGGGAACCAATGGATGTGGGATATGCCCAGCCACTGCCCTGGAGGGATGTCTGCTGAGATAAGAGATTTTGCAACCGCCCAGCAGGACTCCCTGGAAAGGACTTTTGAGTCATGGTGAGGAAAAGTAGACCCACAATCCTTTGGGATACCCTATGCAGATCATTCTGTAATCCATTGGTCTATCCCAGACCCTCTGTAATCCATTGGTCCCCTTGCTGATCCCCTGTATCCCTATAAAAGA
>NW_008239544.1:0-7175 GCF_000691975.1 Corvus brachyrhynchos
CTGGGTGAGAGAATGGCCAAGCTGCCCCTTCTTTCCCCCACCTTCCTCCCCTTCTCCACAGCCCCCTGTCCCAGGCACTGGGAAGATGCTCAGCCTGGTCCCTTCGGCACCAGGATATTCAATAGAAGGGGCAGCAGCAGGTTCCAGGGAGAAGCACCAGACATCCTCTGCACCATAAGGGATGTCCCCAGTGAGGGAAGAGAGGGAGGTCCCCCCTCAGCAGCTGGACACACCCAGTGTCGCCACAGCTGCCCGAAGGTGATGTTCTCGTTGAAGCGCAGGCTGTCGTCGCGCTCCTCCTGCGTCATGTGGCACCATTTCTCCCTGCAAGGAACGAGCCAGTCTGGCACCACTCTGTCACCACGGTCACCCCAGCACCCCCTGTCTGCTTCTTCCCGCCCTGGGCCACGCTGCTGGAGGACAGGAAGGCACCGAGAGCCCCTGGGTGTGGTGCTGGGTGTGGGATGAGCTCACAACATGGATCCATCTGCAGAGCTCTTGCCCTGGAGCAAAGCAAGAGATGCTCCACGAAAAACCTCATTCAGCCTTGGCTTTGCCTGCAAAGGCCCTGATTAAGAGCTAAAAATAGCATCAATCCCTCCAGCACAGAGCTCACCTTCGGTGCCATCGCGGGCATGAGGAGGAAAGCAGGGGATGGCCATCCCAGCAGGGCTCTGCTGAAGCCCCCCAGCCTGGGAGGGTGACAGGGGGACACCAGGCACCTGTCCCTCACCTGCAGCAAGGCTCCAACTCCCCGAATCCCGACCAAGGTGCTCCCCAAACCTACCTCCCCCTCTGCCAGGGCGGGAGCTCCCACACCCCTCCCCACAGCCCCTCATCCCAGCAGTGCCCTGAAGATGCCACGGCTCCGCTCCGGCCTCCTGCAACTGCAGCATCGCCTTAAGGGACGGAGGGGTTCAAGCTCTGGGTGTTTGCAACCAGCTCTAGGCAGTGGCAGAGCCCCCATCCCGGGAATAAAGCCTGTGCCACAGGGATGTCACTTGGGGTGGTGGCAGCAGGGCTCAGTGCATGCACGCCAGGGAAACTACAGCTCCACAGTGAAGCCGGCCCCTTCCCGAGAATCAGGTGAGGTCACAGCCAAGGATAAGAGGAGGAGAAGCAAGGAAAAACAGGGATAGGCAGAAGAAAAATGGAGGAGAAGGAAGAGGAGAACACCGGGAGAAGAATAGACACTCGTAGCTCGCCGGAATGCCAAGCAGGAGGGGGGGAGCTGTGCCGGGGGGAAATTGGGATAGAGGGTGTCTCACCCTAAACTCAGCGAGGTTGGCTCAGCCCCAGCGTGGCTGGAACTGGAAGAGGATGGGTGCTCAGCCAGGCTGACCCCACAAAGGGAGCCAGTCCCCATTAAATCACCCCAACCCAAATGTGCAAAGCTGCTGAGCCGAGCCTCCAGCCACCAGCTCGTTGTTTATAGGGCTCTGGAAATGTACACAATATGTTTCAGGGGTTTTTCTTTTAAAGCAAAGAAGGTGTAATTTCTCCCAGATAAAGCCCAGGATAGCAAATAAAACCCACACCCAAATGGAGAGACTGAAAGGAGAGGGCAAGAATCCAATGAAGGATCTTTGAAATCTGGAAGCAAAACTTCACAGACCCCACCGGCTCATTTACAGAAGAAGCATGTTTGTAATTCTTTTTTTCCTGCCTTTTTATGCTTTGAAGGGAGGAAGACAGGAGAAAAAACATTATCAAAGTGCCCCAAAAAAACCAATTTTGGCTGTGTTTCTGGCTTATTACTGCAGAGTAACATGCCTGGGAAGGGAGAAAACCCACATGTGGCTCCACTCAAAGCCTTTGATCTTCACACTGGCCCAGTGGGACAGGCACAGGGTGAGGAACCCCCTGGGCTGTGGGGCTGTGTTTTGGGGTATCCAGGGAAGCCTTGTTGTGCCTGGAAGTGCTGAGAACTCTTCACCAACTCTCTCCTCTTCCAGCAGCAGCGTTTTCCTCAGCACCATTTACACCATCCCTTTGCCAGGACACTCCTCAGCCACATGGAACATTCACTGCCAGGCTTCCAAGAACCCTCAGCCTCTTGCTAAAGCCATCACCTGGAGGGATTTGCTCCCAGATCCCACACTCCAAGAGAGCAAGGACTGTCCCCTGTCCCAGTGCCAGCTCGTGGCCCCAAGGACATGCTCCCAATCGGGACATGCAGCCCCCCATTTGTGTTTTTAATTTTGTTAAGGGATGGCAGCAGAAAAAAACACATTAGAAAATGGAAAAGGGCCAGCTTTTCCAGCTGGCAAAGGATCCCCAGCACCTCTAAGTGGCAGCAGAAGCCAGGAGCAAGCGGGAAGGACAGGAGAGGGGGATGCTTTCTACACAAAGAAACTCAGTTTATGCCCAGGACCTGCCCAGAGGGATGTTCCCAGCAAAACATCACAGCTTGAAACCATTCAGGCTCCGTTTTAAAAACCACATGAAAGAGGAGCCAATGCAAACCCCTCTGGCCCTTTGGAAGGGTGATGCTCATGCTCAAACCTCCATCAGCTGTTCCTCCTCCGTGGAGAAAGGGCCTTTCAGAGCCCCACAAAACACATCCCCCCCCTCCCCAGGGCAGGATCTGGACCTGAAGTGAGCGTCAGCCTAGGGACACTAAGGAAGTACAGGGACAGACACACCTCTTCTCCTCTTCCTCCCCAGTGTTCCCTCTGGAGCGGCGGCAGAAACGGGGCAGACAAAAGTGGTGCGTGAAAAGATCATGCAAGACAGAGGGATGGAGGGGAACGGAGAGAAGAAGAGACGGAAGAAGGTTGTTAGAGGCAGAGAGAGAGGAAAGAGAGAGAAAAAGAGGAGTTTAGTTCTGATTCCTTCCCCCCCTCCCCTGCCCTCCCCACCCAGAGGGGAAAAAACCTCCCCAGGTCTCGCTGCAGCCCCGGGAGAACGAGGCCCGGCCACCCCAGAGATGTCCTGGTGACCCCATCACAGAGATGGCCACAGCCCCATCCCCATGGACCCTCCGGACATCTGCCACGGCCACGCACCGACTGGGAATTCCAAACCAGCCCTCACCAACCAGCTCCTCCCTCCAGGGATTTCAGTCAGCCCAGCACGCGGCATCCCAGCTCACTCTGAGCAACCAGCTCCTCCCTCCAGGGATTTCAGTCCTCAGCCCAGCACGCGGCATCCCAGCTCACTCTGAGGATTCTCATCCTCTCCAGAGGACTCGGGGGGGTCACCACCACCTTCCAACCCCCCCGAGATGCTCGAGAGACTCCGGGCTGCAGTTCCCAAAGCTCCTTTGTTAGTCAGGCTTGCTCCTGCAGCCGAGGCAGACTCAGCCATCAGATTAATTGGGAAAGGCACTGGGAGCAGGGAGCAGCTGCCGGTGGCGTCTGTCCTTGTGAGGCATTTGCTGCTGCTAATTTGGGGCTTAATCAAGGCAAATGCAGTTCTGGTTACATTGCTGCTCAATGGGCTCTTCCCGTGCTGGCTTGGGAGAAAAAAGGGAAAGCAATAAAAGGGAAAATAGGGATTGATCCGTGAGCTGAACCTGGCACAGCATCCCAGGCAGAGAGCCAGGGCTGCGGCTTAGCTCGGGATTTGGGGAGGACACGGGGGGAGCTGGCTGCTCAAAAGTGCTGTCAGCGCTCCCAAAAGGGGGCGGCTCGGAGAGCTCAGAGCCCCAGGGCACTACACAGACAGCGGGAAGGGCCGGCTGGGAGTGAGAAACTGCCTCAGGAGAGGAGGGAATGGCTGGAGCCCTCCCGGCTGCTCCGGGTGGAGCAAGAGATGGGCACAAGCTTGGCGAGTGTCTCACCCACTTCTGCATCCCATGTGCCCCATGCCAGTCCCCGACACGAGCAGCCCCTTCCCTGGCAGGTTTATCCCAATTTTCAGTGCTGGCAGTGCCACCATCCCCAGCTTTTGTCCTTGCTGGCTGCAGGTTGTCCCTCCTGGGGACAGCTGGGACATCCCCCCCATCCACTGTACCTCCCTGACAGCTGCACTGAGCCCCTCCCAGACCTGCTGGCAAACTCAGCCCCAACAGCCTGAGAAATCCCTGGCTGGGATTCCTGGGCATTGGTTCCTCTGGCGCTTGGTTCCTCCAAAAATGCTGCAAAATGCACAGGAAAACCTTGATGCTCCCAAATCCCAACCAGGCCGTGGATCTCACTGCCCCCACCCCACTTCCCAGTGCTCCCAGCAGGTTTCCAGTCAGGGATGGAAAGCAGAGCATTTCCCCAGGGTCGGTCAAGCTCGGGGCTGTTGGGAGGAGCACCCTGGGGTGGCTGGAGGGGACACGGAGTCTCCTTTGCCCACGGGGACGTGCCCTACCTGGTGGTGGGGGACCTCTTCCTGCGCTCGCAGTGCACGGCATCGAAGAAGGCGGCGTTCCAGAACCGGAGGTTGTGCCTGCAGGGAGGGAGATGTTGGGAATGGCCAATTGGGATTTCATAATTAGGGTGGGCAGGCCCTGGCACAGGGTGCCCAGAGCAGCTGTGGCTGCCCCTGGATCCCTGCAAGTGTCCAAAGCCAGGCTGGATGGGGCTTGGAGCAACCTGGGATAGTGGGAGGTGTCCCTGCACATGGCAGGGGTGGGATGGGATGAGCTTTAGGGTCCCTTCCAACCCAAACCATTCCAGGATCCTACAATCTCGCCCAGCCTGTCCCTGAGTCTTCCCAAGGGTCAGGATGGGCCAAACAAGCCTGGCAGATTTGGGGCATTTCTGGACCAGCTCTTTGGTGGCTGCA
Organism: Corvus brachyrhynchos; assembly: GCF_000691975.1. NCBI lineage: Eukaryota > Metazoa > Chordata > Aves > Passeriformes > Corvidae > Corvus > Corvus brachyrhynchos. The sequence goes on from NW_008239544.1 coordinate 4,720, forward strand.
AACACAGGGGACGTGCCTGTTAGGGGCACTTGTGGACATCTGGGCACACGTGGCCAGGAGGACAAACCCCTCCCCGGGCTGGAGCCAGCTCGCCCCGGGGCTTTACCAGATCGGCTGCTGCTTGAGGTGCATGTACAGGTAGATCTTCTCCCCTTTCTTCTCCTCCTCTGGGCTCTGCAGGGACACTGTGGGGACACCGAGTCATGTGCCAAGGCCTGGGGCACTCCCACCTCCCCAGCCTCACACGGATTCTGTGCCCTCTCCCAGTCTGGTGGCTGAGCAGCCGGGATGGTTTGCAAACCAAGCACGTTCTCAACACATCCCCAGCAACGGCAAGAGGAGCCCTGAGTGCCCTTGGAGGGCAGGGATCAGCCCTGAGGAAGGCAGGGATGTCCCAGGAGGATCCTGAAGGGACTGGACCACTGGTCTGGGAGCACACACAGGCACTGGGGGAGACTGGTGCACCTCCAAAGCTCGGAGGCAGTGGGTGCCCAAACCTCTGCAGCCTGTGACACTGAGGATGAGATCCTCGCAGGAGGAGAGTTGTGATTGGAATTTCAAACCCAGCCCCAAGGAATTCCAGAATTTCCAACCCTCTCTCCTTCCCCAGGGATGCCCTGACCGTGCATGTTTCACCAGCGCTGGCTGCACTCACCCGTCTTCTTCAGCTTCTCCTTTGGTTTGTCCTCACCTTCGCTGTGGCACAAGAAATCAGTGTCAGCTCCCAAAATCCTGTCCCCCCGACAGCCCATGGCCCCCTGGCAAAGGGAACTTCATTTGAAGGATCCTCTGCTCGCATGCCACTATCCCCAGGGCCAGAAAGGTGACAGAGACAGTGATGTCCCCCCCATTGGGCCCAGCACAGAGATGACGCAGAAGATCACGAGCTGGGAACCACAAAACTCCATGGCCAAGGGAAACAGGACTCCCAGACCATGAGGTGACAGTGACTAAAGCATGGGACCAGGCTAGAGACCACCTCCCGTGGCCATGAGAGGGCACAGGGTGGGACAGGAGCAGGGACAGCAGCACAGGTGACAGTGGCAAACCCATGGTGGCCCTACACCCGGGAGGCTTCTGGCTTGGTCATGACAAGGGTGCCCAGCCCCCCTGCCCACCCAAGGGAGTGCCACCCACTCGCTCTTTTTGGTGGCAGGACCCTTCAGTTTGGTCTCCAGGCCCCCAAAGAAGCCCTTGACGTTCTCTGTCTTGGCCGAGGTGTTTTTCAGCAGCCTCTCTGCGATGTCCTTCTTCTCAGCCAGCCAGGTGTTGGCTGACTTCAGGTACGAGTCAATGCTGCCCGTGGGCTTCTCCTTGGCCTCCAAGGGCAGGGCGTGAGGTTTCCCTGGGGAAAATGTGCCAGGAGCTCAGTGAGCCCCACGGCCCTGAGTGCTGCCAGCTCCTGGAGACCTGCACCCAGCTCCACAGGGCACCACCAGGAGGTGGAGACACCCAAGTTCCCATCCCAACTCCTGTAGGTTTTTATTTTTATCCTCCCCCCTCCCAATCCAGCCCCACGTGGAGGAGCAGCCACCACACAGCAAGCACTAAACCAAGGTGCTTCTGGGCTGGGGTGTTCACATCCCACCCCCCCAGGGTCTGGGATCATCTGGGGGTTGTCACGTACAAATATTCCTGGCTGGAAGCAAGGACAAAGCAGCATCACCACCCCAGCGAGGGGCTGTGCCAGGTTGGCATGGATTCTGGGACATGGGGGCTCTTTTCCACCTGGGGCACCCCTCCAACCCCCTTCCCACGCACAGGATACGTTTCAAACCGGCCCCAGCACCAGCAAAGCCTCCACAGGGGTGCAGGTTCCCTTACCTATATAGTAATAGGTGAAACACATGGTCATGAGGTTCTTGGCAGGGCTGAAATCGTCCATCTGGTGACACCTGACACGGAGGGAGGACACAGTGAGGACACCCCAACCCAAGCACAACCTCACGGCCCTGCCCTCAGGGGCTTTTGGGGGTTGCCACAAAGCCCCAGAGTGCCCCCAGGACTTACTCAAAGAGCACGAGGGCAAAGGACTGCATCAGGCGGTAGAAGGTCTGCTCCGAGACGCACTTGGAGTTGCAGCGCTGCGGGGACAGAGCCCAGGGCTCAGCAGAGCAGCAGGAACAGCCCCAGCCCACCCCGGGACCACCCACCAAGGGCAGGGGGCAAAAGAGCACTCAAGGCTGGGTCTCCCCCTCAGAGATAGCATTGTGCCTGTCTGGGTTGTGTTTTTAGGGAATAGGATGTGTCTGAGCGCTGGTGGGATTTAATTTTAAATAAAACCAGTGAATTCTCTGCCGTGCTGCACCAAGGGTGTGTTTAACTGCTCAAAATGCATTTATTCGCTGCTGTGTCTCCCTCTGCTGTGGTTCCTCTCTTTCCTTGAGTTCCTGCCTTCCAAAAATACTTCTTTGGGATATAAATAAATCCCCCTGGCCTGAGGCTGCTCCAAGCCC
>NW_008239544.1:7285-13184 GCF_000691975.1 Corvus brachyrhynchos
CCTGCTGCTTCCCACCCCTCCCCTTACCTGGGCGCTCACATATCTCGCGAACCACTCCCTGCCCTTCCCATTCTCGCTGCTGCAGAGCTCCCCAAACCTGGCCTTCTCCTCCTGGTCCAAATCCTCCCTAAAATAGGGAAAAATTAAAAAAACATCATTAAGACCAAGGATGTGACCTGCAACCCCCAACATCCCTCTTGGCATCAGCATCCCGGGGAGGAAGGCAGAGGAAGAGGAGGAGAGTAGCATCCATTTTGTCATCCCTCGCCTTGTGCTGCTCTTTTCTTCCTCCCTGGCAGGAGGGAAACCAAAGGCAGAGGGAGAAGGGAAGAGCCAAGGCCAGCGCGAGCAGAAACTGAGCTCTGGAGACAGGCGCCGAGCCCCAGAGCGAAAACAAGCCCTGTTGCTGCTCCTCACGCTCCATTTGCTCCATCCAGCCTGACACGCTGAGCCACGGAGTTACGGAGACCACAGCGCCAGGATCTGGGCGATGCAGGGTTGGGGGCACAGCCAGAGGCTGCCACAGGGTCCCTGGGCACGTGCGAGCCACCGGCATTTCCACGAGCATCAGCAGGGAGAGGAGATGGGGACTCCCGGCACGGTGAGCCCTGGCACGGGAATGGGGAGAGAGAAGCAGGGAGGAAAGCTGGGGGTGGAAGATGAGCTGGGCCGTGGCCAGGAGAGGGGTGCAAGGCAAAAGCCACATCCCCCTCAGCACCAACACCGTGGGGCAGCAGCCGAGCTCGGGGAAGGACACAAACTGCTGCTCCCAGAGCGGGAAAGCAGCCAGATCCCATCCCGTCCCATCCAGCGGGATGTCCCTGGTGTCACCAGCCCCGCTCACTCACCCCCCAGTGAAGATCTTCTCCACGTAACTCCGCATGAACTCCCGGCGCTCGGCTGTGGCCTCGTCCCGTGCCGACTCCGTGCTCTGGCTGGAGGAGAAGGACTTGGTGGAGGAGCGTGTCGCCCCCCCAGTGCCGGGGAGAGTCCCCCATGTCATTCTCGCTGTCTGCTGACTCGGTGGCATCGCTCTCCTCTGCGGCCACGTCCCCCGTGTCCCCCAGGTGCCCGTTGTCACTGGGAGCAGCGGGAGGAGCGGGCTCTGAGGGGTCACAGGCGGGTGTTTCGGTGTCAAAGTCAATGAGGTTCCCCACGGGCACATCCAGAGGGGCCTCCATGGCTGTCCTGGGGGATGTGGCGGTGTTGGGGACACTCGCTCCTTGTCCTTTTGCCCCTCACTGGGGCGTTGAGGCCATCGCTGGCAGGGTGCTGGCTAAGGCAGGCAGGACCTCCTGGTGGGGGACAGGTTACCACAGGACATCTGAAAGACACAGGGAGGACAAGAATGAGGACAGATCCTCGGGGACCACCACCACGGACCTTGGGCAAGGCCACCACCCACGAGGTCCCCAGGACATCCGTCAGCAGTGGAGGGACAGACAGAGCTGGCTCCTCCCCCCCAGCCACGTGAGTCAGCAATCCCATGGAATGCCCACGTGCTTTCGGCACCACTCAAGAGGGTTTTCCATCCTTTAGCCCAGAAAAGGGACAGCCGGAGCCTCAGCTCCAAAAGTCACATTGGGGATGTGACATCTCGTGGCCTGACGGGCAGAACTGGGCTGGCGGGAGCCAGCAGCTGGCAGGACACTGGTGGTTCCCCAGGGCAGCCCTGACCTCCTCCTGTCCCTGCCCTGTCTCTGCTCACGGGCCTGTCTGACCCCGTTTGGAAATGGGATCATCTCCGGGGTGGAGCATCCCGGAGTTTAACACACATGGACTTAGCTGGGAATGGAAAGGGGATGCTGGACACGAGAGAAACTGGAATGGGATGAGGACACAGGGCTCTGGACTGCAGTTAAGGGGTTTTGGCATCCACCCCAGACTGCAAAGGAGGTACAGAGACCATAGGGACAGGGATGGACCGGGGTGCTCCGGCACACGCCTGTCCTGGACAGTGCTGCAGCAGCTGCTGTGCAGCAAGAGGGAAAAGAAACGGCCACCCTGAAGCTGCCGCTGCGTCAGAGTCACTGATGTCCTCTGTGAGGGTGTTTCTGCTCCAGGAGGTGGCGAATTATGGTGTCTGAAGCCCAGTACATGCTACAGCAGCCAGGAACAGGGCGCAGGAGCAGGGACAGCAGCACAGGTGACAGCGACAAACCCAGGGCAGCACGACAGCAACATTGACACAGCCCCGCTGCCTTCCAGGGAACTGATCCCAGGACACAGGCAACCGCTCCCAGAGCAAAAATCCCCCAAAGGGCCGATGTCCTGTTCATCAGACAAACAGGAATTCAAATTGAAACCAAACCTGACGTGTTTCACCAAGCACAGCACAGTGGGAAAACAACCCCTGGGCTGCAGGAGCAGCCGTTGTTCCAGCAGCATCCCCCTCCTCCTCTCCCTTCCAGGGACCCTTTGGGGCAGCTGGATGCAGGGACAGTGAGAGAAACACAACTCCCTGAGCATCAGACAGCTCAGCTCCTGGCTGGGAAAAGCCCCTGTCCCCCAGAGACAGCAGGGACAGAAAGAAAAGTCACCTCAGGTGGCAGAAGTCATGCAGCCACCTCCGCTGGCAGCCTGGTGTCCCACCCTCCCTCACAGAGCCCCCTGGCACACACCTAAAGCTGGTCCCAGGGAGCTGCAGGGACACTGCTGCACTCAGGGAGCTGCCAAGGCATCGGCTCCTGGGAGAGGAGCAGCCCAAGGCTGCGGCACAGCAGGGACTGGCGCTGTTCCCGTGGGGAGGCAGCCAGCTGCAGCCTGGCTCCGTGTCCCTGACCCCCCCCAAACCACCCCTCCTGCTGCAGGGACCTCGCTGTGCTCCATCCCTCCATCCATCCACCCCTCCATCCACCCCCAGCAGCTGCAAAGTCCCTTTTGGCACTGAAGGAGAGAAGGCTCTGGGGAGGCCTCAGAGCCCCTTCCAGTGCCTAAAGGAGCTCCAGGAGAGCTGGATAGAGATTTTGGGTAAAGGCGTGGAATGACAGGACACAGGGGTTGGCTTCCCAGTGCCAGAGGGCAGGGATGGATGGGATATTGGGAAGGAATTCTTCCCCCTGAGGGTGGGGAGGCCTTGGCACAGGGTGCCCCACGACCCTCTGGGAGAGAGGACTTGGAGTTCAGCTCAGCAGCCCCAGGGAATGCATCCGGCTCACAGAGGGATGGAAAAGGTTTAACCCCTCACTGACCAGCTCATGGTAAAGCCCTGCCCTTGAGCAAAGGCCACCAAAGGTGTTCCAAAGTGCTGGCCGCTTCTGGGGGTGCTGGGCTGCCCGGGCACCTCTGAAGGGGTTGGGTTCTCAGCACGGAGCCCAGAAGAGCTTCAAAACCAAAACAAGCAGCAAAACCAGCCCTGTCCCCACTCCACAACCTGCTCATTGCTGCAGCAGAACAAATCCAGGGAAGGATTAGCCAGAATACCAATTGAGAGCCTCAGGTCCCACAGTTGGCACCATCCACTCATGGACATCAGCACAGCTGCACATCCCACCACTGCCCAGGGGACCCATTCCTGGCTGGGTCAAGTTTGAGAGTAAATGAGGGTTCTGGAATGAAAAGGGACTTCGGGGCTGCTTGGGAGCCTTGATGCAACACCATGAGCTTCAGCATCATCCTGAAATTCAGCAGTTCCTGGGCTGACTTTAACCACGAAGTTCAGCCAGACCGGTGGAGACACCAGCCTCGGAACATCATCCATGAATGTGCTGAAGCCACACGTGGGAATTCCACAGGAAACCCACGGTGCCCTGAAACTTTGGAAAGTGCCTGTTTTTACCAAAAAGAAATGCTGGGGTAGATGTGAATGATTCACCTACAGCTGCACATATGTGTGCAAGCAGCTTTCATCCGTGACCTGCCTTTGAATCCAGCACTCCTGGCTGGGTCTCCCAGCATCCCGAAGCCCTGCATGGAGTTTCCTCTCTGGGCTTTTTCCAGGTGTGTCGGGTCAGGTTTGCTGCAGGGCCTCAGCAATTCCCACCTGGGAAGAGCGATCCAATCCCAGCTTGCCCCAATGGAAATCCCAGTGGGGAGCAGGATTTGGCCAATCTGTGGCCCGGCTCTCCTCTCCCTCCAACCACAGGGTCCCAACGAGCTGCTCCCAGCCTGTCCCCAGAGCTGGATGACACACTGAGATAATCCCTGTTATCAGCTCCGGCTGTGGGTGACATCCCAGTGCTCGAAGCCACACTCACATCTGCATCCCGCATGGACACTCCAGCTGGGAGCTGCCAGGGATGACCAAAAACTGGAATTAAAGCAAAGAAACCTCTGGCTGCCTCCTCATAGCCTCATCCCTGCAGCCTGGCACTCAGACCCGGCGTGCAGGAGCTCTGAGAGCCCCTGGGAACACTCAGCTCCGGGAAAAGGGGAAAAGCCACGACTGATGCTCCTGCAGGGCTTGGCAGCCCAGAGGGGACAACTCTGCTCCTTTGGACACAGCCGGGAGCTCCGCAGAGAGCCCTGGTGCTGCGTCCGTGCCAAGGGCTGTGGATGCCAAGGGCTGCCTGCATCCCGCTGCTGTGCGGGGGCGAGGGATGCTCACATGGGCAGCACCCGGCCCTGGCAGGGCAGGGTTTGTGCCCTGTGCTGCAGCACAGGTGATGTAAACACATCCCACCTCTCTCTCCCCGCTGTGCCAGCGGACACGTCCTTCCCAGCCTGCGGGAAAGGGGTCAGAGCGCTGCTGCCTTGTGCCATCCCACGTCCTGATGCCCTGGGGAGGAGGCAGCCCCGATGCAGGGGACACGCACGGGGATCACCGCTGCTGAGGGACTGGCAAAGTGCCACCGCTCGGTGCTGGCACCTTCCCACGCTGCGGCCCTCCGTGGCAGCCCACCCTCGTCCCATCCACCCTGTGCAGGGCTTGCATTGCCCTGGCACGGCTCCGACACGGGAATGCCACCTGCTCCTGCTGCTGGCACTGCCCGGGGACACCACGCAGCCACCCACCCGCACTGCACGCACGGGTCTGACCCCAGCTCGTGGCACCGCGGGCGCGGAGCCAGCGCGGCAGGGCTCTGCAAGGGCACCCCGGGCACGGCTGAGCGCCTGCCAAGGAAAACTACCTGTGCCGCGAGGGAACAGCCTGTTTCCTCCCTGGGAACTGGTCAGTCTTGTTCCCTCGTGTCCCTCCCCCGGAGAGAACACGCCGGCAGCAGGGTCACGGCTCCGCGGGGCAGACCCGTTGAGTGCCAGATCCCCCAAACGCACCCTAAATCCAGAGGTACCGCGCCTACCCCCCTCCCCAGCACCCCGCTGAATTTAAACGCACGAACCTCCGGGTTTAAACACATCCTGGCACTTTGGAGAGCCGAAACTCCTCCTCGCTGGGTTTGCCCGTGGCCGCCGCAGATCCGCTCTGCTGCCGGTGCCGGGACACGCTCCCGGCTTTATCAGGGAGGCTCAAGAGTGCCCTGGCCAAGGCGCAGCCGTGGCGCAGCACTGCCCACAGCTCCACAACTTCCTAAAATAATTCCCTGGATACCAGGGGGATACCAGGTGGGGCAGAGACCGCACACACTCGGTGCATGCCAGAGTCAGCTCCCAGCTCATCCTGAGCCGGCACCGGGATCCCAGTGCCTGATGAGGGAGGATTTTTGGCAGGTGGTGTGTGTTGGTCTAGAGGGTCCCGGCCCCAGTGTTGGGGCGCTGCTGCTTTCCAGGACCCTTTCCCTTCTCAAGCCCGGCTTTAGCCCACACGGGGCACGAACAAAACCATCACCCAGCCCTAATAACGGAGCCATTTCCACGGAATCTGAAGCCCGGCGAGCGCGCCGCTTCCCAGAGAGCCCTTTCCTTTCCCCGCGCTGCCATCAGACACCAGATGGCAGCTCCCCATTCGCCTGGACTTGCGAGGGGAATTAAATGCCTCTTGAATAGACCTGAGCTGCGCAAG
>NW_008239544.1:13887-20432 GCF_000691975.1 Corvus brachyrhynchos
GCCCCGCCGTCCCTTCTCCAGCCAGGGAGGGATTCCCACGGCGGGCATCGCCCCTCAGAAACAGCCCCTGTGCGCCCTGGCATGGGGAATAGGAGGAAGAATTAGGCAGGAGCCCCATCCAAGGGGAGTTCTCCAGCCTAAGTAGCTGCACGGGCAAATATCCAAAATATTAACCAAGCCAAAATATCCAAGCCGTGTGTTGGATCCGATATCCAAAATATCAACCAAAATGAGGTGGGGTTCCCATCAAAGGGGGATTCTCCAGCCCAAAACAGCCCCTCCAAGTCCCTGTGCACCCTGACATGAGGGATATTAACAAAAATTAGGCAGGCTCCCTATCAAAAGGGGAGTTCTCCAGCCCAAACCAGCCTGAGTCCCCACACATGCAGATACCTAAAATACCAACCAAAATGAGGTGGGGTCCCCATCAACAAGGAGTTCTGCAGCCCAAAATCAGCCTAACTGCCTGCACATGCAGCTATCCCAAATATTAACCATAACGAGGTGAGGTTCCCATAAAAGGGGGATTTTCCAGCCCAAAGCAGCTTGTCCAAGCCCCTGTGCAATCCAACATCTGGGATATTAAACAAAACTAGGCAGGATCGCCTCCAAAGGGGGATTCTCCGGCCCTTTTTCTTAGCTTTAGCTGGTTTTTAAGCCCTGCCACCACTCAGCCCCCTGGGGATTGTGGGTTACCTGCTCTGCTCCTCCCCAGGTGAGCCACTCCAGGGAAAAAAGGGCCAGGTGGGATCAGAGAGGGGGGAAAGCCCCAGGGGGGAGGAGGAACTGGGTGGGAGCAGCAACAGGACAAGAGCAAAGCTCGGGGGAATTCCTGCCCACTTGGAGGGCAGTGCTGGGATCTGGCTTCTCCCCTGACCCTCCGGAACGAAACTCCAGGAGTTTCATGGCAAGAGATGGGAAACAGGGAAAGGCTGAGCCCCCTGGGAGGGGGTGTCACGTGCCTGGGGGGCAATTTTGGGGTGCTCTCAACAACGGGGAGTCTCTGGTACAAGGAGAAGCAAGCGACCATGGAGAGGAGGCCACCCAAGCCCTCCAGCTCTGCCCTTGCCAGCCCGTGCCAGGGCACCTCAGCCCTCCCAAAAGCACCCAGGCACTGCCTGCATTAACCCAGAGGGGTCTCTCAGAGGGTTTAGGGGACCAAAACAGCGAGGGGAGACAGGAACCCCCCCCCACCCATATCAGCACAGAATCCCTGGTCCTGCTTATCCTTCCTGCCCCAGCATCACCCCAACCCCGAGCAGAGCATTTTCCATGCAGCAGAGCATCCCATGGACAGGGAGAGAGGGATTGCTGACCCGGCACGGCCTGGAGGACCTGCAGCAGCAGCCAGTCCTGCTCTGATCCCCAAAAACCAATAGGAACCACATGCTCTGGAGATGCCAAGGAGCAGCAAACTGTGTGATTCCAGGGGAATACTGCTGGGATGGGAACTGCAGCATCCCTGGCAGAGCCCGGCCGAACCCAGGTGCTGCCGCTCAAGGGCACCCTTGGAAAAGAGTCAAAAGCCTCAATTTTGTGGCTTTTCCGTGCTCTGCAGCCAGGCAGGAGAGAGGGAGAGAGGTGAGTCACTGCTGCCATGGAGCATCCTCGTCAGGAGAGCTCAAATGGTGCCAATTAGTGGGAAATTGGTCATTGCCCCCTCCATCCCCACACCAGGGATGCTGCACACCCATCATCATCATCATCAGCCCACGGAGGGAACAGCGTGCCTGTGACACAACGTTTGAGCTCAGCAGAAACCCGGGAGCAGCACTAATTGACTGTCTGCCCAGGGTGATTATTCTAATTAAGCCAGGCTTCAGGAATTGCAAGTGACATGGAAAAAACGCCTCCTGGCTCCCCGATTCTGATACAACACCACGGGAGGGGTTTTAGCGCCTCCCCCCTGCCAGTCCTTGTTGGTTGGGTCTTCACGTGGATGCCTGGACTTTATTTGTTTGTTTTTATCTGTTTATTCTGTAGTTGAGCCAGGGTTTGGAGCATGGGAGGTGGAAATCCTGGGAGTACACATGTTCCTGGCACATGGAAATGTTCCAGGCCAGGCTGGATGGGGCTTGGAGCAACCTGGGATAGTGGAAGGCATCCCTGCCCATGGTAGGGGGTGGGACTGGGTGAGCTTTAAGGTCCCTCCCAACCCAAACCATTCCATGGTTTTATGACGTTTTTCGCCTCCTCCACCTCAGCTCAAAGCTCTCCCCGGGAATTCTTCACCTCAACAAGGAAAGGAGAGGCCCCAGGCTGCTCACCAGGGACTGGGAGAGCATCCATCCCAAAACTCTTCCACAGCTGGAAGCAGCCAAGGAGCAGGACCAAGGCTCAGGTTGGGTTATTTACTCTCCAGCAGCCATATGAGACATCCAAGACTTCCCAAGTGGAAATCCCTCCATGGTGGTGCCCCCTAAAACACCCTCCTGGGAGAGTGACCCCTCTCCCAGCTCCCTGCCCAGCCCACAACCATCTCCCACCGCCCTCCTCCCTCCCAGGCACATCCCGGGGACGCCCATGAAGGCCCTGGCAGCGGGGCCGCAGCTGCAGCGCTGGCACAGGGAGAGCTGCCAGTGATGGGGATGTTCCTCCCCGCGTTCCCATTCCACAGACAAAGGCTCCGGGGGCGGCTGTGGCTGTCACACACGAGAAGTGCCCTATTTTCCCTTTCCCATCCCATCCCGGCACGGCTCCAGCAGCGGCAGTGCTGCATCTGCCAGGGGTGGGTCCCCAGCAGCAGGAGGGAGGCTGGGAGCGGGGTGGGTGCTGAGCACAGGGTGACATCCCCATCGACTCGGCAGCTGCAAGGGGAAGCAAATCTTTGGTGGAAGTTGCTGAAGCATTGGGTAATTTTTTGTTTTGCACCCCTGAGCAGCGGGGCCGGGCACAAGGGCCAGGGCAGGAGCTGGCAGATCCAGGAAGGAGCCAGGGGTTTGATGGCAGACGGATCACGGAATCACAGAATGTCCTGAGCTGGAAGTGACCTACAAGGATCATCCAGTCCTTGTGTGGCCCTGCACAGACCCCCCCAACAGCCCCACCCTGGGCATCCCTGGCAGCGCTGCCCAAACGCTCCTGGAGCTCTGGCAGCCTCGGGGCCGTGCCCATTCCCTGGGGAGCCTGGGCAGTGCCCAGCACCCTCCGGGGGAAGAACCTTTCCCTGCTCTCCACCCTAAACCTCCGTGGCCCAGCTCCATGCCATTCTCTCAGGTCCTGTCCCCGCTCACCACAGAGAAGGTGTCACTGCTTCCCCTTCACTTGCCCCCTCGATGCAAAATCCTGCTGTAAGGAACAACAGCAGAGCAAGAAACGAGATAACAGCTCTGATAAAAACCCCAAAGCCCAGGTCCTGCAACACTGCAGGGCCAGGCTGACCCCAGGCCAAAAGAGGGGCAGCTCCTGTGGGCAGGGCTGTGCCACCAGAGCCAAAGCACCTGGAGAGGGACAGGGGCAACAAGAGGCTTCAGCATCACCAGGTCACTTGCACAAGGATGAATTAATTGGCTTTAAAAACACCCCCAACAGGAAAGCACCCAAGCCCCAAAGGATACTCACCCTCCACCATCTCATGGGCTGAAAGATTTGGTTCAGCCTCCCAAGACAAGGAAGATGTCGGGTTCCTGGTGCTGATCTGTGCTCCAGAGCCCTCTCCCAGCCCAGGAGATCCCAGCAGCTCCCTGGGCCCTCAAACCCAACACCCAACACCGGCACAACGCAACGGAGTGTTGCCACACCACGGATGGTTGTGACACAGCTGTTCAATTAGCCCGTCTTCCAGACTGACCCTCTGCAAATCCCTCCTAATCCAATCTTGTTTATGGCGTTAAGCTGGACCCTCCCATACTGAACGCCCCTGTTTGCTCAACAGTTGGGATAATCCTCATGTTTCCTCCGTCCTGGTTGAAGTTCTGATGCAGAAGGCACCGGAGCTTCCTTCTCCTCATGTACTGAGGTGTTATGGGATAGGGACACACCTGCACTCCCAGCTCCATGTCCCACTGGCACATCCCCTGTGTCACCAGTCTGGGCATGGAAAATCTCTCCCTGTGCCAGTGTGGCAGATCCAGACACAGCCAGGAGCTCTCCTGTGCTGGGATTTACTTGGTTTAAAACAGAGTTTTCTCCTCCTTATCCAGCCACAGGGGAAGAGCTGGAGAAGACAAACCCTGCTCTGACCTCCAGCTTCCCCCATAAATCCCAGCTGGGATCCAGGTTAGGAAACAAGCCCCAAACCACGTTAATTTGATGTGTTATTCCCACAGAAGATGCCAGAGCCACGTTCCCTACCACAGCTCGGGGTTGGGAATGTTCTGCCCTCCCTGAGGCCATCCCACAGATGGGTCCCACGTTAGGAGGACACAACTCCACTGAGCAACACGGGGCTTGCCAGAGGCTGTCACAGCCTCACGCCTCCGTGGCACTAATTCCTTCAGGGAGGAAAAACCCTCCCGGGGTCCTCTTGGTTAGCAAACATCTGCCACCACACGTGTGTCAGAGCAGCTCAGGAGGATGAAAGTGTTATAATTACCCTCAGTCTCCCTGGAATCTGCAGCAAAGTCGTGCCACAGAAAAGGAAACCCGTTTTATCTTTCCTAAAAGGAAAGCCGAACCTATTTATAAAGCGAGACACAGGTGGCCAGGCTGGCACAGGCTGGGGGACTCTTTTCCCTCTCCTCCCCCTCCAAATAAGCCTGGATCTTGTTTGGATCCATCAAACTCAGCACAGGAACATCCTCAGGGATTTGTACCCACCAATGCTGCCTGCAAGTCCACGTGGACCTGGGGAAGAGCTCCAGAGGGCTTCAGCCCGTGGCAAACCAGCCCTTGGAGCATGGAAAACCACCCGTGGAGCCCCAGCAGTGGTGGAGCTGGGAGGAAGGAGGTTGGTTTTCCTCCCTCCTGCCCATTCCAGGCAGTGGGAAGGGCGAGGAGCGGCCGTGGGGCTGCTGGGAGGGCAAAGGCTGCAGCGGCGAGTGACAGCTCCGGGTTCTGTTGTCACAGTGCCACGGGGCTGGGGTGGTGGCAGGGACCTCTCCAGCAGCTCAGGGTGCAGCAGCAGGAGCCTTGGGATGGCGGGATACACCTCAGCTCGGGCAAAACAGTGGGATTCACGGGGCATGGCACCACAACTCAACCACTGACCACCCCACAGTGTCCCCACCAGCGTCCCCAAAATGAGCTGCTGGTGACACCTGCGGTGCTGGTGACACCTCCAGCACAGCTCTCGTGTCCCGTGTCCCCTCTCCTGCTCTGGCTCACTTGGTCACAAGCCGGGGATAAGCATCACCTCCAACTGCACCATCTTTCCCGGGAAGAGCTTGGTCCTCACACGTGGGAGAGGAGCTGGTGGGAGCCCTGCAGCCCGCAGAGCATTCGGACACAAGTACAGGATGAGGGCAGAGGATGCCCAGGACACCCCAGTGGCCACAGCTCCAAAGGAAAGGTCACCAGCACGGTGGCACTCCAGCCCAGGAATGTGAATGTTAAGGCATGACAATGGCAGGGGATCAATGCCCTTTTCCTGCTTTTATTCCCTAATCCTGACAAAGATGGGATCCCTGAGCAGGCCACCTCACCCACCCCCTCCTGAGCATCCCGCTGAGGTGTCACCTCCCTGCTCTCCCGGTTGTCCTTCCCAACATCACCTCTGCAATCCCAGAGGATTCAGCACCGACCGTCCTGGTCAGCAGCAAGGGACAGGGAGGACAAAACAACCACGGCACTTCCATCACTCCATCCCCAGGGAATCCCATCCCTAATTGGTTTGCATAAAGATCTTCCAAATTCATGAGCAAATAACCAAGAAGAGGATAAGGGTGTTTCAATTAACGCCAGGCATGGAAGGCAACTTCAGCTCACAGTCCTGCTGCCCTCTGTGATGGGGTTTGCTCCTTCCAGTGCGATCAGATGGGATGGAATGGGATAGGGCAGGCTGGGATGGGATGCTACGGGATGAGATCCCAGTGCCAGTCACCCCTAAGCAACTATTTTTAAACACACACCAAATCTACCCAAACCGAGCTCACTGTGAGTTGTGGGGTGGAACAAGATGATCTTTAAGGTCCCTTCTAACCCAAACCGTTCCATGATTCTCTGATTTTCGCCTCCCAAGCTGCTTCCCTGGCCGACCCCCCGTGCTCTCTGGAAGTGCCTTGTGCGATCTAATTTCCCTCCCAGCTCCAGCAGTGACTTCTGGCTCTCTGTTTGTGTAAAGCTCCCCCACACGCCGGGTAACAGCCCAGCAAGGAATTTACAAATACCGTCTTTGGAGGCAGCAATTGTCACTCCAGCCACCTGTCAAGCTGGGAGCCAGGCAGGGAGGGACAATGCGGGGGATGGAACTGTCCCAGCAGTGCCATGGGTGAGCCCCTGAGAGTGACCAGCAGAGATGCCACAATTTGGGATCTCATGGGAGCCACACTTTGATCCCCGACCCTCGGGCTCGCCCTGCTCGCCACCCAAAAAAACACCAATAAGTTTCTGAACTACAGCGAATTTTCCGACTTTTGCCATTCCGCGCCTCCCTGCTGCAGGCAGGT
>NW_008239544.1:20854-26520 GCF_000691975.1 Corvus brachyrhynchos
CCGGCTGTCACCGACACCCTGTGCCTGGCAAAGGGTTGGAGACAGGTTAGCAGCTGGCTGGATGCATCTCACATCCCAAAGAGTGAGCCCAGACCGATGTAATTCCCTGTGAGGCTGTGCCTGCCCAGGGAATGAACCCATTTAATCTGTCCTTGAGTCAGGCTGGGCCTGGGGGCCCTGGACCTGGCTGGGACCTCCAAATGCTTGAGGAGTAACCCCATCCCAAATCCAGAACCGCTGGGGTGCCCCGAGGCAGCTGCTCCCAGTCCCCATCTCCCCCTGCAGCACAAAGCTCCTGCAAACCAGTGCAGCCAAGGGGAGAAACAGAGGCAAAAAGTGGGAAGAAGGCAGCTTTATTTCTCCCTGACATTTAATAACCTTTATTGTCCTCTGAGTGGCAGTTTCCCATTCCGAGAGCCGGCAGCACGGCTGAGCTTCCTCCAGAGGCTGGGAACGTTTTGGGGCCTGGCAGCTGCCCCATCCCCTCATCCTGCACCAGAAACCCCAAAAGGTTCCAAAGGCACAAACCAGAAGGAAACGCTGTGGGATGCCGGGATTGGGCTGGCCCTTCCGGAGCTCCCTGTAATCCCTGCTGCATCCCGCAGCCCCAGCATCCTCCCCACGGCATTCCCAGGCTGCTGGGGAGACCTTTCAGCACTGAGGTTGTACAAAAGATCCCAGGGACACAGCAGAGCATCCGAGCCAGCAGATGAGGCACTTACCAGGCACGGGGGAGAGGCACTGGCAACTCGCAGGAGGCAAAAAGGAGAAATTAATGGGGCTGGAATTCCCACTGCCTCCATTGTCAGGGAAGGAAAACGCATCCGAGCAGCCTCGCTCGGATGCACAACGTAATTTGTTTTGGATGTAATGTTACCCTGCTTCCCAGAGAGGGGCTGGAGATGGGAAAAGCCTCCGCTTGTGTCACCCCTACTCCAGGGAAGGCGGGAAGCAAAGGAGGGGATTTGAGGACTTCCTCCAGAGGCTGGGAACGTTTTGGGGCCTGGCAGCTGCCCCATCCCCTCATCCTGCACCAGAAACCCCAAAAGGTTCCAAAGGCACAAACCAGAAGGAAACGCTGTGGGATGCCGGGATTGGGCTGGCCCTTCCGGAGCTCCCTGT
Source organism: Corvus brachyrhynchos (assembly GCF_000691975.1). Lineage (NCBI taxonomy): Eukaryota > Metazoa > Chordata > Aves > Passeriformes > Corvidae > Corvus > Corvus brachyrhynchos. Next base: position 21,977 of record NW_008239544.1, read on the forward strand.
AATCCCTGCTGCATCCCGCAGCCCCAGCATCCTCCCCACGGCATTCCCAGGCTGCTGGGGAGACCTTTCAGCACTGAGGTTGTACAAAAGATCCCAGGGACACAGCAGAGCATCCGAGCCAGCAGATGAGGCACTTACCAGGCACGGGGGAGAGGCACTGGCAACTCGCAGGAGGCAAAAAGGAGAAATTAATGGGGCTGGAATTCCCACTGCCTCCATTGTCAGGGAAGGAAAACGCATCCGAGCAGCCTCGCTCGGATGCACAACGTAATTTGTTTTGGATGTAATGTTACCCTGCTTCCCAGAGAGGGGCTGGAGATGGGAAAAGCCTCCGCTTGTGTCACCCCTACTCCAGGGAAGGCGGGAAGCAAAGGAGGGGATTTGAGGAGTTTTATGGAGGGAAAAGCTCAGCTGAACCTGGGCAGTGCTGCTGCTGCAAGAGGCTGGGACCGCTGAAGTCAGACACCACCCCCAGCAGCTGCTGGCTAAAACCACCTAAAACCAGCTTAATACTGAATATCGATCTTTTCTGAAGGGTCTCAGGAAGGTTTTCTCCTGCTCACCAAACTCTGCACACTAAAAGTGGCATCACCGTGCCCTGCACGGGGCAGTGGCATCACCTCACCCGAAAACAGGAATTTGGGGGGCAGGACAGCAGAGGGAAGGGGGAACCCGAGTTTTCTCTGGGATTTAATCCTCTCTTGGAGCCCTGAGCTTTGCAGGAGCAGGTCGGGATTTTCCCCAGCCTGATGTGTTTCCTCCTCGGGGCCTCTCGTTTGCGCAGGCGGCTGAGAACGTTTCCTCCTCCCGGAAAAGCTCTGGAGGGAGCAGCCCGGATGGGGACTCACCTCCCTGACCTCCCCAGCCTCCAAAACACCGCTAATTCAGGAATCAGACCCGGCCAGCTCACCCCACCTAAAACCCATAGAGCTCCCCTGCACCTCCCGCTCCTGGCTTTTAATCCAAGAGCGCAGCAGGGACCAGAGCCCTGCCAGGGCTGGGAATTCCAGTCAAATCTCCAGGTGCTGCTGGAAGAGAGCAATAATCAAATACAGACCTGGGGGTCCCACAGCAGCAAAATCGCTGGGTTTTTCCTGCAGGGCTGGAACAAGGAAGAGATAAACCACGCTTGCTCCAGAGCACAGGAGAACAGCTGCTTATCACCACGCTGGCAGCCTCGAGGCTATTGCAGGGTGTCAGGAGAAGTATTATTCCTCCCAGCTCCTGGGAAATTTCTATTTTTGGCCCCTCCGTCACAAGGAGCTGCTGCCTGCACCCGCTCTGGGCTGGGAGAGCAGCCAGCCCTGCAGAGCCCCTTCCCTCCCGCTGCCAGCTCACCGGGAAACAGCCGGACTTTGGGGGAAACAGAGGCAGTTTTGGTTCAAGCTGCAGAATCCACCCTCACCTGGCTCGCAGAGAAAGCTGCAGGGAGAAGTCAGAGCCCCTTTTCAGTGCCTAAAGGGGCTCCAGGAGAGCTGGAGAGGGACTGGGGACAAGGGCTGGAGGGACAGGACAAGGGGGGATGGCTTCCCACTGCCAGAGGGCAGGGATGGATGGGATATTGGGAAGGAATTCTACCCTGGGAGGGTGGGCAGGCCCTGGCACAGGGTGCCCAGAGCAGCTGGGGCTGGCCATGGATACCCGGTCGGGGCCAAGGGCAGGTTGGAGCAACCTGGGATAGTGGGAGCTGTCCCTGTCTATGGCAGGGCTGGGAATGGGATGAGCTTTAAGGTCTCTCCCAACCCAAACCATTGTGGGATTCTGCGATAACCCAAAGCTCGGCAGCAAAGGGGCAGAGCCAGGCTTTGTGCTGGACTTTCCAGTGACATTTTAGGGGTCATTGGTCATTTTCAGGCTGGAAAATGGTGACTCCTGTGTCCTTGGGGGACAGAAAAGCCAAGGTCTGGTCTGACCCAGTGCTGGTGACAGCCCTGTCTGGTGGTGAGAGACCACCAGGTCCTCCTGCCACCACCTTTGTGACACTCCCTGCACCACAGTTCCCTTGGCCAGAGAGAACAGATCCATCCATTTCTCCCTCTCTCCCTGGCTCCACTTCCCAGCCCTCATCAGCTCACCCCGGTGAGCTCCACCACACCCTGCAACGCCCAAACCCGAACAGCCGGCGCACGGAAAAAGCCCATTTTTGATGATTCCCTTCTGTCCAAGTGTGAGATCGGTAATTGAGGGTAAAATTCCATCCAGGGTGCATTTCAGCCCTGAAAATAGCCCGATAAATGAGCTCAGCTCTTTGCTGGTTGACTCAGCTAATCCTTCAGCTGCTGCCAGACAGTTTTGATTGTATCTTCTCTCCTTAGGCTCCGTTTAATGCCAAGGCCGAGCCGTGGCAGCTGCAGCAGCTCTGTGCAATTCGTAATCTGCCTTTATTCCTGGCTGCACCGCTGAACAGAGGTCGGCTCCCGCTCCTGGCTTGATTTATGAATATGGATTCTGTTGGTTAAGCCATTAGGAGCGGTGATGGAGCAATTCCTCGTACATCCTGCACCGTACAGTGCCTCATTTGCAGCCCGCCCGGCAGAACATTCGCCCTGCACCGCTGTTCACGCAGGGAAGATGATATTAAAGGCTTTGTCTGTAATGCTGTAATTCCACCTCGCCTCCCTAAGCCCTCTCCTATGGGAAACAACCCCGCCGCAGGCAGGGAAGCGGTGGGGAAAGGAGGGAATCGTGCCCAGCGGGAGGAGCTGATATCCCGCCCCAAAGGCTTAAAGGGAAGTGTTAAATCCGCTGCGAGCCCAGCGGGGACCCCGCTCTGGCTGCCTGTGGTGCTGCCCCAGCGCCTCCATCCATCCCAGGGGATGCTCCAGCTGAGCTGGAAGAGCCGGGGTGGGGAGCAGCACTTCCAGCCCCGCAGAGCAGAGTCCTCACCACGGCCGAGCATCGCTCCGCGGGGAAGCCCAAACCGGTTGGATCCCTCTCCCAAGGTCGCATTCCCTGTTGCCGGGTCAGCACGTCCCAGCCCCGTTCCGCAGGGCCTTGTGCCGGCGCGGAGGAAGAAACAGGCTGTGCCCGGAGGCCTCGCTGTGCAATTAGAGAAAACAAAGAGGGAGAAGGGAATTGTGCGCGGAGCGCGGCGGGGGCCGGGGTGCAGCTCCCGCTTCCTGGCTCCCAGCCGTGTTTTTTCCCATCGCCGCCGTATCCGCTTGTTTTGGAGAGGAGAAGGTTCCTCTCCAGCTGCCCCCGCGTCAGGCACAGCCCAGCACAGGGATAATTTGGCACCTTCTCCCTAAAAGAACCAGCACTGGCCAGGATGTGGTCACGGATGAAACAGGCACGTTATCCATGCGGGAAACTTCGGGAAGGGTCCCAAGCAAAGCCAAATTTCCCCTTTGTAGCAAGCAAGATGCTTGGAAAGGTGCACAAGTAATATCCAAGGCCTGTCTTTTCCAGAGTGGCAGAAAATTAAATTTCCATGTTGTTTATCCAAGAACTCCTAAATGGAGCGGATCCATCCAGCTCATTACTCACCAGCATCTCGTCCTTTGTTTTTAATTAGCAGGAACACGCAGGGGCAGAGCCAGGCAGGTAACGGAGCTCGGGAAAACCACTCCTGACAGGCTGGGAGCAGGGGTGGAATAAAGGCACCGGAGCAGGGAGCAAGAGGACACTCGCTCTGAGGGCTCAGGGCTTATGGAAACCAGGATTGAGGGACAGGGCAGGACTGAGGCTCCGTGGGAAGAGCTGGGACTGCAGCTCTGGGTGGGCAGTGTGGCCCGGGGCGGGAATAATTTGGGTTCCCGGAGGTGAGGCGAGGGATGACAAGGTGACAGAAAGCCCCAGGGAGAAGCCAGGCGTGGAGGAAAACGCTTCCAAGAGAGGTAAGACTGAAGGCTGGAAGGGAGAGAGGGAGGGGAGGGAATTCGGGGTTGTCCCACAGGTAGCGGAGATGGGATGATGGGAATGGGTTCATTTGGGATCAGCTGGGGAGGGGTGGGAGGTGCGACAGCGGATTGGTGAGAGAGCAGGGAAGGAGGGGCTGAGTCCCAAAGGTGCCACCTGACCCCAACGTGAGGGACGCCCCAGGGGTCCCGATTTCAGCAGGTGGCCTGACCCAAGAGCCTCAGGGTGCCAGGGCACAACATTTCACACGTCTGTGCAGATCCCAGTCCCACGAGTGTCCGTGTCCATGTGGATTCTGGTCCCATAAGTGTCAGTGTCCATTTGATCCTGATCCCACAAGTGTCCATGTCCATTCGATCCCGATCCCCTGAGGGATGCCCCAGGGGTCCCGATTTCAGCAGGTGGCCTGACCCAAGAGCCTCAGGGTGCCAGGGCACAACATTTCACACGTCTGTGCAGATCCCAGTCCCACGAGTGTCCGTGTCCATGTGGATTCTGGTCCCATAAGTGTCAGTGTCCATTTGATCCTGATCCCACAAGTGTCCATGTCCATTCGATCCCGATCCCACGAGGGTCCGTGTCCATTCGATCCCGGTCCCATGAGGGTCCATGTCCGTGTCCGTGTCCATTCGATCCCGATCCCACGAGTGTCCGTGTCCATGTCCGTGTCCATTCGATCCCGGCAC
>NW_008239544.1:26573-37310 GCF_000691975.1 Corvus brachyrhynchos
GTCCATGTCCGTGTCCGTGTCCGTGTCCATTCGATCCCGGTCCCACGGTCCCACGAGTCCATGTCCGTGTCCGTGTCCGTGTCCATTCGATCCCCGTCCCACGAGTGTCCGTGTCCGTGTCCATGTCCGTGTCCATTCGATCCCGGTCCCACGAGTGTCCGTGTCCGGTCTCCAGGCGCCCCCTGGCGGACACGGCGCGGCCCAGCCCCGCCCGGCAGCGGCTGCTCGGGGAGAATCCCATGGGAGGAATCCCACGGGAGGAAGCCCGCGGGAGGAAGCCCACGGGGGCTCTGAAGGGACAAGGTGACATTAAAGCAGGAGCCAGGAGCAGAGCCCATCACCCACAGAGGTTTAATGACAACAAGAACATGGCAGTGGGCAAGGAAAGGAGTGACAGCTCCAAGGAACTACAGAGGGAGCTCAGAAGGCTTTAATTAGCCATTAATTAACTGCCTCCACTGGGAAGAGGAGGAAAAAAGCAAGTTCCTGCTGGGAATCGGGATGAGCAGAACACACAGCCCACAGTTTGCTCACCCTCCTCCAGGCAAGGCGCTGGGATGATGCAGAGACACAGAGTGGACAGCCCAACTTTCCTCCTGTTCAGGTGTCTCCTGAAGTCTTGGGAATTGGGAAATGCAGCCCTTGGATCATGAAGCAAGGTGGGTAGAAAGGCAGAGGGAATGGCAGAGCCTGAAGCTGTCACACCCCATCCTTACCCCAGGGAAAGGCTCCGGCTGCTGCCAGGGCTGGGCTCACACTGGGAAGTGATTTCAGGCTCATATTTGTGGCTCTAAGAATGGAGAGCCACCTTCCTTCCTGTCTGGAAGCAAAAGCCTTGTGGGTTTTAGGAACAAGCCAGGTAGGAAGAAGCAGGAAGGCTGTGCAGGAATGTTGTGGCCTCTCTGGTGGAGCAGAGACATTCCCGAGAGCAGAGACCAAGACCCAGCACAGACGATGTCCCCAAACCTGTGTAGGACGTGTCTGTCCTGTCAGAGAGGGAATAATTCACCCCTGCATGGCCTCAGCTCCTGAGCCAACACCTCCAGGGACAACTCTTACCCTGTTGCACATGAACAGCCCATAAAGGCCGTGACAGTCAGGAGCTGACCCCCAGCAGATGGCAAAATCTCTTTATCCACCACTGAGCTGGGAGGAGGAACCCACCTGCCCAGAACATCTCTGCCAGGTCCCAGGGAACTCCTCACTCCTTGGCCAGGGGTTACAGCAAAGGAGCTCAGCCCTGCAGTGATTCTTCACACCTCCAGCTTCCTTGGAAGGAGAGGGAGGCTCCCAATCCAGCACTTGGGAGGTGCCTGTGGCTGGGATTCAGCAACGCTGCCTCTTGAGAAACCACATTTGTGCTCCTCCAAGCCAAACATACAGCAGGAGTTACTGCACTTGTTGTGTTTTACTCTTCCCTTGCCAACGGGCCTGCAGCACCACAAAATCAAGGCATGGGATGAGGGGAAGGCATTGGTGTATAAAAATACATAAAAGAGGGGAAATGGAAGATGCCAGACATTCAGAGGACGGCACTGGGCAGCTGTAACAGAGCCCTCCAGCCTGGATTAACCACCCGCACTAAAGCAGAGCCACTTCCAAATTAGCAGTTTGTGCCTGAACTTGGGGAGTTCAGTGCTCCCCAGCCAGGGTTTGTTCTCGAAAAGAATCAGCTGCCAAGGAACTCACCAGCAGAACTGGGCTGCAGAACTTGAAGCACGACATTCCCTCCAGGAAAGGCAGGACAGGGAACACGGGGCTGGCACAGGATCTGCAGCAGGAGGAGGAAAAGCTCCTTGGTGGCAGCTGAGCTCATGCCACAAGTTGTCCCATTTCCACAGCATCACTTGGAAAAGCAGTGCAGAGCTGGCGTGGGTGTGGATTTCAAGTGCAGGGAATGCAGACAACTCCCAGTGTGACCCCACAGAGAAGGGGGATGACACCATCACGCTGCCTCCCTCTCCTCACCCTCATGCTGGGTCAGTGCCAGCTGATCCCTTTCAGACCAAGTGGAAGGAAGAATGGAAAAAAAAATAAAAAAATCCAGGATTACCTCATGCTTCCTTTCAGACAGAGAAAGCTGGGCCTGGGAGGGCAGAGAGGCTTTGTCAGGGCTCAGGGTGTCAGTTCTGCCCCCCCAAACCTGCAGTGGGAGGGAGCAGGGCACCACGGGCACCCCAGGGGAGATGGAGGAGGAGAGAACAGAAAATAGGGATAGGGGAAGAATTGGGATTTTACAGCATGAGGTGTGGGGGGTGTGTCTCACATCTTCAGGAAATCAGCACTGCTCACCAAGTACCCAAACAAGGGAAAATTAATTCCTGTCCCACGACGGAAGACAGGCAGCTGCACGTCAGGAGGGAGGAACTGGCCCAGCATTTTCCTTTGGGACAAGGGGGGAAAAAAAAGAAGCAAACAGAAGTAAGTTCACAAAACTTTGCTTTTTATTATTTGAAATTGGAAAAGGCTCCTTGGGTAACAATGATCAGGTGTAAAAGTAACACACAGGGCTTGCTCAGCTTTCCAAAACCCGGGGTGAAGTAGGCGAGGTGCTGATTTTATACATCCTGTTCCTCTCAGAGCCACCAAGAACAGGACAGGCAAAGCCCCAGCCCTTGGGCAGGGGAGCAGACTGGGCAGCTGAGGTGTTTAAACTACAACTGCTCATGTTCCACATGGATATCTGTGGTGGTGGATGTCCAGTGGTTTCCTCCCACTGCCCTCTGTACAAAGCAGGGATTTATCTTTCACCTTCACTTTTAATACTTTATCGAGACTTATCCACACTCAAAACCTACAGGAAATGCCCAGATCAATCCATTAGTGTCATGTTAAAGTGGTGAGTGCAAAATACACGTGGGAACAGGGAAAGGGGAGTAATCAATGACAAAACAAAAGTGCAGATTGCTTTAATTAAGCTAATGAACACGGTCGAGCCGAGTGCTCTTTGCCTCAAAAGTTCCAAAGATTGCAATCCAAACAAAAAACCAGAATCACACATTTTAATTCAGCACACAAAGCACCCAAAGGTCAGTGGCACTCACAGTTTAGTACCTCTATCTTCCACTCCACATCCCAAAAAATTCACTGTTCCACTGGGAAGGGCAGCACGAGCCTTTGGCAGCTGAACATCACAGAGGATTATCGGCCACGTGAGCAGCCAGCTACAAGACAGAGTTAACACATTACCATTCCCTAAACTAGCAAGTCGAGCCTAAACAACCCATTTCCACACAACAGCCAACACTCCCATCGAGTTCCACTAGGTTTAAATTAATAAAAAGCAAGAAAAAGTCATCCTTGTTGAAAAGTAAACACTGAGCCAGCTGCAGTTTGGGCTTTTCCTGGGAGCTGACAGCTCCAGGCACAGGAATTCCCTTTCTCCCCAGCACACATTTCCTAAGGAGCTGCCCCTCCAACAGCAGCACTGCTGTTCACTCCACAGAGAAGCTGACACCCGAATCCACAAACAATTCCATCCTTTTTCCCCATCCTTAGTAAAACCCAGCCTGACAAATCCCCGTGGAGGGAAGAGTCTCCCACAACCACCAGGCCTAAGCACAGCATGTTCACAGCTCTCAAATCAGGCCCAAGGCAAACAAACTGGAGCTTTGATGTTCCTCTTTTCCAGCTGGCCAAATCCATGTGTTCTGATGGAGGAGCAAAACCCAGCACATGAACCAGTCACTTCTTGTCCCTGAGCCAAAATTCAGCCCCAGGTCTTGCAGTGGCCATTGGGGCTCTGCAACCTCCCTGCAAAGGCTTTGTTTAATCCAAAAGGCTCCTGCCAAGAGTATTCCTACCCCTGACAAGTTGTTTTCCATCCTCGCCAGCACTTTCCACCCATCTGGGATGAAGAAATCCAGCCAATTGTCCCCAAGATTTCCTGCAGAGCCAACAGGACGAGGAGACGTCGGCAGCAGAGATTGATCACCATCTGCAGGGCCCCAGCACACATTATCCCTGTCAACAGCTCCCAGAAAGATCCCAGGGGGCTGGAGAACCGGGATTTGGGAAAGCCATGGGGTATGCAGTGCTGGGCAGGGGGTGGAACAGCCTGTACCAAACACGAGCAAGCACAGCAAAGCCCTGTCCTGTCAGCACCACTTCCCGTGAGGAAAAGCAGGACTGGGGAAAGCAGGAGCATCCCCCTGGCCACGGGGGATCAGATCCAAACTGCCTGCTCCTAAATCTGTCTCCCCTTTCCCAAAGATTGCAGGGCTGGGAGTTTTAACTCCGTGTTACCCTGCTTTGCTGTGGAAGCACTGGCAGAGCCAGGCACAAAGGAACTGGCACAGGAGCATCCCCAGCATTCCCAAATCCATCTCCACAGTTTTCCTCACCCTCAGCTGAATCAGAGGGGATTTTCTTCTGAAATGCCACTAAAGCCTGCCAGGCTTGGAGCAGCAGCAGGTGAGAAAAGGCATCAGAAGAGGAATATTAATACAAAACTTGCTATTTCCTTTGCTCCAGACAGAACAAAGCCAGGGGGTACCAGCAGTTTTCCCTTTAATCAGGAATTATCCTGACGTTTTGAGGCCAGCCAGGTAAGTTATAAATAAAAAGATGCCACTACAGGGGCAAGGCAGAGCTGGGAAAAATTCCCACAGGGCATCAATTTCCACCAAAGCCCTTCTCTCCAGCCAGCCAAGCAGGTCTGGCCTTCAAGAGACCCCTGGCAGAAGGGACAAGAAGCCTGGAGAAGAGCAGATGCACAACCTGTGCCAAGAGCAAACAGGTGACGCCTTGCCCAGGTGACAAAGGACAGAGGCTACAGACAGGTCGGTACTTGGGAGAGCGACTCAAGCCTCAGGCCAAGCACTTGCAGGGCAATCAATGCAATCTGGATTTTAATCTCCATTTAAAAAATGTGAATCGTAATTTAAAAGCTAAAAGCAAAAATTCTCAAGTCAGTAATGTAAAATTTCAGGATTTTGATTTTTTTTTGGTGGGGATATTGAAGTGGGGAGGAGGAATCTGCAATCAGAGCTATGGATCCAGCTGAAGAAGAGCTGGTTTTAGGGACATGCAATGGGAACAGCTGCCCAAGGGGACATCTCCCATCCCTTTGGGCTGTGAGGGAGAACACAAGGCAGACAAGAGATTGCCTAATGGCAAACTCCAAGATAAACAGGCCACTGAGACACCAAATAAAGCCCTAAACATAGAATCATTCAGGCTGGAAAAGACCTCTGAGATCGAGTCCAACCATTAACCCAGCTCTGAACATCTTCAGCTGTCCCAGGAACCTGCACCAAGCTGGAAACCTCAGTCTGCAAATCAGGCACGAGCTGTGCACAGAGCTCAGCAGCTGCAGCAGAAGGCTGAGATGCCCAATTTCAGCTCCAGGTCACCTCTCTGCCCACTCACCAAGGCACAGAGAGCAGTCACTCCCTCTCTCCCCAGCCCTGTGTGATCCAAACTGGCTCTTCCCTCTGCCAGGAAAACCCCTACAGGCTGCTCACAGCCAACCTGCTTTTCACAGCTTATTCACCAAGCCTCTAACAGCTCCTCACCCCCACCACTGAGGCAGGCTTTCCACTCCTCACAAACCTGCAGGAAACACAGCAAAAAGTGCCCTACATCACCTTCAAATTCCCAGAAGTTTGGAGAACTCTGTTCAGAGAGACAGGAATTAATCCTGTGAGTGACATGAGCTGCTGCTCAGCATCCCTGCTGGAACCTGGGTTCTCACACAGCTCAGAGACCTCATGAGCCAGAAATGGCAAAAAAGCCCTTGTGAGAGTGAGAATAAAAGCTGCTCACAGGCACTGGAACCAGGCAGGGACTGAAAACTTCTCCACAGAAGGGGCCTGAAACCTCCCAGCACAGGTACAGACACATTTAAAGACCTAAAACTGCAGAGATGTAAAGGCAGGGGTTTGTTAGACACTGATGAGGGGAGAAGAGAAGGGACCTGGAGTTTGTCCTCACAGCCAGAGAGCAGCTGCAACAAAGGGTTGTGTTAGTGCTGCTGGTTTATAGCACAGCTCACAGCCTGGAGATGAGCACTGGCCAGGATTTTCCTGCACAGCACAGTCTAGAGGGAATCTGCTTCCTCTCCTGCAGCACACAAACTCCCAGCAGAGCTCAGATCTGCCACAAAATCACCTGGGATGAAACAAGTGAAACTAGAAAGGGAGAGAAGGGCCCTGTGAGTGGGGCAGCAGCACCCACCCAGCAGCACCCACCATTCCAGGAGCCAGAACGAGCCACACAATAGGAGGACAATCCCTTGTCACTCCTTTGGACTCCAAAGGGCATCCTGAACAGGAATGACACCTGTGGGTCACACAGGACCAGTGACATGTGGCACCTTCTGCTGCCCAGCTGGGCTCATCTCACAGCTGGGTTTCTTTTTTGCTCCTTCCTTTCCATTTTCAGACCCACTTCACAAGATCTGAGAAAACCTTCCAGGTACAAACCAGTCTGAACACATCAGAGCTTCTGCAGTTTACACCCAGTTCCAGTGCCACAGCCAGCTCCTGCAAGGAGAAAGAATCATCTCTGTGCTCAGGGAGACACCCAGACCTCCAGCTCCAGGGACAGCACATCCATCCAGCTCCAGAAACCAGGACAATGCTGAGCACTCTCATCCTGCCCTTGCTGAGGGAATTCTCCAGAGGAAACCACACACTCCAATTACCAAGCCAAGGACGCAGCTATCACACCAGCCTCTCCTGGCAATGCTGCACCCACAGAAAAGTTTCTGGAGAGGAGGATGTGCTTTGTCACTGCCTGTTCCTCTGCCCAGCTCTGACCAGGTGTTGGTTTTTTCCCAATATACTATTTTTTTGCACTAAGGAAGGTCTGTTCCTTCCTCTGCAGGATCCCTTCAGCTCTAAAAAGCCCAGACTGGGGAACAAGGACTGCTGGGAAGCAGCGTGGAGCAGCACAGAGGAAAAGGGCAGTCATGGATGTCTGAACTGGGATGTGTGTACATTTGGGGTAAAAAGGCTTTATTCAAAGTGCATGCTTTTATCCAGAGGTACCAAGAGCGAGGACTCCCCAGCCCAGCCCCGGCTGGGGAGCGCAGCAGCCTTTGCCACCCCGAGCCCTGTCCATCACCAACCACTCATCAAGTAGCCAGGGACTGAATGTTCTTGAGCATCTCATCAAAGGCCTCCCGGGAAGGCGCTTGGGCGTTCTGGAAGGAGACCTTGATGCGGCTGTAGAGGCTGAAGGATTTGAGCTCCAGCCAGATGAAGCCGAAGCGGTCGTCGTCGAACAGGACGAACACTCCCGGCGTCCGCTCGGGGCTGGTGAAGCCGTGGCCAGCGATGAGCCCCGTCCCGTAAAAACTGCAAGGGGATAAAAAGAGGTGTGACAACAACCAGAATCACCCAGTATTTAATCCAAAGAAATCAGCACAAAACTCTGATGAAGCCAGTCTTGATGAAGCCGGGTGTGACAGAACAGCGAGTTTTACACTCAGTTTTTAAGACAAGAAACTCCTCATTGCTACTTGCAGGTTTCTGCTTTGGGTTATCCTAATTAGCACCTGCACACCAAAGCTGGGTTTTTCAGTAGTTCAGCCCCCTAACCCATCTGAGATTAACTTGTGCAACTCAAGGATCAGCACAGGATCAATCCTCCCAGGAAAGCAAAGGCACGTTCAGAGCATGACCAGAGTGGCAAAACCTAAGGGAAAGGAGAGGAAAATCTAAAAAGCAGAAAAAATCTACCAGGATCTGAGGAGGAATAAAGGTCAGTCAAAGCTCTGAGCAAGCAGCAGGTGGAGCAGGGTTTTATCCAAACAACTCAGCTGTGACAGCAGGAGCCTTCTGGGATTAACCAGCTCTGGGTAGGTTTTTCCATGAGCACAGATGTTTGGCTGAAGGTCACCTGCCTAAGCCGCAGCTTTAGGGCTCCTTTTCCACACTTCATTTAGTGTGCTGCTTCACCAACTCCAGCTCCCATTGAACACAGCTCTCTGCATGCCTGCACCTCCTGCTTGGGGTACTCAGCACCTGCCAGGGCTGCCCCACGGCACCAGAGGCCAGGGAAAGGTGGGAGAGAGCACTGTGTTCCCACAGCCAAGGAACATGAATGACACACATGGGAATGGGAAGCAGCTTGAACAGTTCTAAATATGTGAGCTGGGCAGCTCTGGGACATAAAACACACCAAAAAAATGGATGTGTGTGTGGAATTCAGGAGAGGTGCCAGCTTCAGAAGTAAATCCAGCAAGGAAGTGGGATGGCAGGTGACAGTGTGGTGAGAGAGGGAACAAACCAAAGCATGGGAAATTGGGCAGCAGAGGTAGGAACCAGAGAGGTTGTGAACTCCCCATCCCTGGAAGTGTTCAAGGCCAGGTTGGATGGGACTTGGAGAAACCTGGGATAGTGGAAGGTGTCCCTGTCCAGTGTGGGGGTGGAACAGGATGGGCTTTTAGGTCCCTTTCAACCCAAACCATCCCAGCATTCCATGAAATCAGAGCCCAAGGGGCTGGGAGATCCACAGGCAGGCAAAGGGCACACAAATACAGGACACACACACCTCCAAGACTCCCCTTTCCCTTTCAAAAAGTGACTGGGCCATAAAACCACCAGTTACCAGATCCGGCAGGTCCGGGGATAATCCTCGTTCCTCGATATCACTCCCATGGGCAGCACGAAGGGCTGGGAAGCTGGTGCCTTGTCCTGGGTCGTCCCCTCTGCCCCAGCTGCAGTCTCTTCCCCCTCAGCACCTTCTCCTCCCAGGGGACTGGCAGGCTGGGAGGCAGCCTGCTGGGAATGCTCCTCTTCCTCCTGCCGCTGCTCCCGCTCCTGCTCCTCCCGCCGGACCTGCTCCTGGACCTCCAGCACAATACGGGAGAGCTCGCTGAAGTCTCGCAGGTTCTCGATGTCAGGCAGCCGCAGAGGATGTGCCAGGTCTATCTCCACAGTCTGCTGCCCAGCTGGGATGTTGGGATCTCCCTAGGGCAGGAAGGAACAGCACGGCTGCACACACCAGGTGGTACAGAGCCATCACCTCATTTGTTAATAGTTCACTCTATTCTACAGTCACCAAGCTGGCAACAAAGAAAACCTGCTTGGACCTTGTTTGCTGTCCTCTGACATCTCTGCTTTCCCCTTCCCAGAAACAGAACTTTAAATCTAAAGCTGTACTTGCAAGGGTGAAAGGAAATCAAAGCTGTAGCTGCACTTCACCAGAATCCCTCCCCCGTGGGGAGGAAGGAGCTCCCCAGCCTGACTTCAGTGAAGAGCTGCCAACATTTGGTACCTGCTCTTCAGACACACACAGAGGATCTCCAGAGACCTGCTACCAGCTGTTCACAGAAAGCAGCTGGAAGGGGGAGGAAAGGAAGGGGGAACCAGGAGAAACTTCGCAGAGCAGGTTCTGGCTACTCTGCATGTGCTGAGATTCACCCAACGCCACCAATCCCCACAGGGAGCAGGGTTTGGGCTGCCAACTCCCAGACAGAAATCTCTCCTGTGCATCCACGGCACTGAGAACACTTTCACAAGCACCTGAGAGAAAGGAAAATGCACTCACAGTGATCTTGGTGCCCTTGGCTTTCTTCCCATGAAAGCTCAGCATGACAATCTCCAGCCCGTGGCTGCCGTAGGTGCCTTTGAAGAGGCCTGGCTGGATGAGGTCGTCGGGGCTGCTGGGGGGGAGGTAGATGCGCCGGTACGTCAGGCAGTTGCTGTGCAAGAGAAAAATGTCAAAAGTCAAGAAAAAAACCCATCCCCATCAGCAATGGGTTTGCATTCTGCTCCTCCAGCAGCTTGGGGATGCTGTCAAGACAGGCAGGATCTGTGTATTCAGCAATGCCAACAAGCTGAGTGGATTTGCTTTAGAGCTCCGCAAGCACTTCCTCCCTCCCTGCACTTCTCTCCCCACCATCCTTGTGAGCACACCAGGAGATTCCTGCAGCAAAGAAACCTCCTCAGTCCTTGAGATTCCCAGAGAACCTGAGAGTGAAGCATATTTAAACATCTGCTACACCGAGGTGGCTGCTAATAGAAACCTGGAGAGATGGTTACAATCCCCCAATTTCTCAGGGACTCTGATTCCTGCCCTACAGAGCACACTGATTAATATGGATAATAACCAGACACTCCTTGGCATCACATTTGCTCTGTCTTCAAATTAAACACAGTTAAACGACTCAAAAGCACCTTCCTGTGCACGGTTATTGTGTAGAACTTGGAATCCTATTCCTACTGCTGTCGTTCCACCTCATCTCCCTGTACAGCTGGAAAGCACTGCAGAGACACAGCATTCCTCTGGCTGTGGAAGCCCATGGAAAACCCCTGTCTCGGGGAGAAATGCTTGTGAGGTTGTAGCAGCCCTTACTCATATTGGCTGGTGTAGATGAACTTCATCAGGATGAGCTCTTGCATGTGTTCATGGAAGATGTCTTCCAGAGTCCGACCCCACTCCTCCCTCAGCCACGTCCGGAATTCCTGCAGCACGAGGAGAAAAGGGGGAGGATGAGGACATCGCCCCAAGATGACTTCACTGTGTGACTCTGTGGCAGCACATTTCACTGGCAGAGCCACAGACAGGGCACATCCTCTGCCAAAGACAGGGAAACGTGGCTGGATTTGGGAACAAGCACATGTCGGCTTGGAAATATGGTTAACAAACAGTGATTATGGTAACTGCCAGTGGTCACACCATCAACAGGCTTCCCTTCAAAGAAATCCCAGGTAGAACCAATACAACCCTTCAGAATAAAAGCAAAAGCACGGCCTGTTATTGCAGAGTAGCTCATCTACCCTTTCC
>NW_008239544.1:37322-41033 GCF_000691975.1 Corvus brachyrhynchos
TCTTTCCCTCACAGTAACTCATTTGTGTGCCCACAAGCTGACTCCTGTGCCCTGTCCCGACATGTTCAACATAAAAGAAAAAGCTTTTGAAAGGCACTAAGGGTTTAGGAGGTTAAAACCTGCTGATTTAATTCTGATGCATCTAAATCCAAAGGGTACTTTGAAAGCATCTCCTGAAGTACCCCAACTCCAGCTCTGACAAGTTAATACCCTGCCAGGAGTTGGTGTGATAACAGCTTACACTGAGATAGCAGCCTGCCAAGTGATATTCCAAACCTGCCTCCTTTATCTTCCCAAGCCAGATCCTCCAATTACCATAATGCCACGCACACTTAACGTGGTGCTTTGAAAGTATTAAAGCATTTCTCATCTGCTCCAGCACCAGAAAACACTTCACTAAACCTTTCACCCAGCTGTTTCCCATTAGCAGACAGACATTTTACAGCATTCCTCAGAAGCAGCTCAAATATCAGATTTGTCACGTGGAACCAGCTGGAAGCAAACAGCAGTACCTGGCAAAGGTATTCATCCTGACATTTATACCTGCATTTAAACACAGGTATTTCACTCAGGAATCTGCCTTGCTGGGTAGAGCTGACAGACACAGGAGAAACAACCAAATGAAGCTTTTTTAATCCCTCGAGCAAGGCAAGCAGTGGGAAGGTGCCTCGCTGACCAGCAGGTATCCAAATGCAGCTGGTGCTCACTGTGTTTGAAAGATCTTAATTATACAGACAGAGATCAGTGCCTGGAGTGTTGCTGATGTCCAAGATGTGCTGCTGACCCTCTCTGGACAGGTCTGCTACCAAAACAGGAGGAAGGTGCTGGGGCTCAAAGAGCACCTTGACACAGAAAGCTGCCTGAAACAGGAAATCAGCCAAAAGCTCACAGCCTGGGGTTTCATATCTGCTCAGTCACACAGAAATCAGAAGGCAGAAGGGCACCTCCCAGACCCCAACAGCAGCTGAGAGCTGCTCCTCAGGAAGGGGACACACAAAGAGCCTCAGTGTGGAGCCCTGGCAGAGCACTCACCTCCTGCCTCCCCCCTGACATCCGGTGGTGATCCGTCTGGTTGCACTTGGTGGAGAACTCGTCCTTCTTTACAATCTGTGGTTACCATGGAGGAGAATTGAACAGGTTACAGCCCTGTTCAGAGATGCTTTGGATGACGTAGCCAAGACTGCTCACAGCAAGTGCTTTACAAAACAAACATTACTGGATTTGCTACAACACAGAAATCCTTCAGTGCTACCGAGTGTAGCAGCTACAGAACAGAGAAATAAAAGCAATAAAACCTCAATGCACTCTAATGAAAATAATAGTTTTAAGCTGCTTCCCTATTTGAGCTTCCTCCTTTAAAGAAAAACAAACAGCCTGTCAGGAAGCTTTTTAAAGCATCCAGTGGATGCTGCATCACCTTCTCAAGGTCTCACTGTGGAGAGAGCTGCAGAACAGGTCTGTGTCTGCCTGGGCACACTCACCAGCTGCCCAAGGCCAGTTTACACATCCTTTCCCCAGATCCTGGTGCTCCCACCATGCTCCAGCCCAATGGAAAACAGCACAACAGCCTGGCTGTGCCACTGCCAGGGAACAAATTCAGAGCAGGGAACAGCCCACACAACCTGTCAGACACATAATGAGCATAAAGCTGGCGCCCACACACACAGCAGGGTGGTGAAAGCCACAGCTCTGAAATAAAATCCTCACAGCTTTTTGAGGAATCCATTCCCAGAGCCGAAGTGCACACACAATGCTGAGGGAGGCAGAGGAGCTCACCTGGATGTGGCCATTATGAGGTCCCTTGTGACCATACATGCACTCCACCGTGGCACATTTCCTCTCCATCAGATGGATCCTGAAGAGGGGTTTGAATCTCATGGGATCATCCACGTGAGGGTCATGAGGCGGCAGGTACATCCAGCCAATGATGAACAAACCATCTACCTGCAGAGGGACAGGACACAAAGCGCACGGGATCAGCCCTGCATGATTCCTTGTGAGTCTGCAGCAAACTCTGAGGCCTCTTCTGGCCCAGGGCAGGAGCTGCAGAACAGTTTGCTGCATTCCCAAACAGCTTTCCAGCCATTAACCC
Source organism: Corvus brachyrhynchos (assembly GCF_000691975.1). Classification (NCBI taxonomy): domain Eukaryota; kingdom Metazoa; phylum Chordata; class Aves; order Passeriformes; family Corvidae; genus Corvus; species Corvus brachyrhynchos. Next base: position 39,415 of record NW_008239544.1, read on the forward strand.
AGACCATATGCACTCCCAGCACTCCCTGGGTGACAAGGGCTTTTTTACAAGGCTTCCTGCACCACTGGAAAAAGCTCAGGCCTTTATTGTTGCAAATGACTTGCCTGGAGCGCAGGATCCAGAGGGAGAGACCACACAGCAAGTCAGGCTCTAATTGGTTTGAGAGCTCCTGCTGGCAGATATTCCAGCAGATGAATTCTGCTTCCCATGATTATCCCTGCCTTTTGGATGAGGAATTATTTGGCTTTATTACTCAGAGAACACAGGAAGCAACACTCTCCTCTCCTGAGAGGCACAAGTGCCAGCCCCCTTCCTGCACACCTAACAGAATCCTTCCCCATAGGCTCTGCAATTCCAGAGGCAGGATATTTTCCAAACAGAGGGATCTGAGATGAAGGCAGAGCAGTGCCACAAAGTCTTTATAAGGTGACAGTGGAAGTATTGATGCAGTTGGGTGCCCTCTTACACCAGTTCATGGAACAGAATCTTGCAAAATGCAAAGGCCTCGTGATTTGTTCCGCTTCAACCTGGCAGTTATTGAACCTTGGTGCAGAGAACAAGGGCTCCAGGCAAACTCCTGGCTCAGCTCTCACCAGCTCAGTCTAACATTGTTCATTAACTGCTCTCCCAGCAGCACCAGAGCTGCCAGACTCCACGCATCTTGTCACCAGTGTCACTCTACATCTGATGCACGAGTCTTAGAGCTGGTGTAAAGGTTTGCCAACCACACAACTGCAAAGCCCTTTGCAAAAAGTTCAGCTGCAGGCAAAGAAAATGAAGTGAACAGATTCTTGTGCCAGCCACCGGAATATCAGTGTCAAACTCTAAATCAAGCCTTTCCCTCAAACACTGATCATGTTTTCTACCTGCTCCTGGGGCTCTGTTTGGCACAGAGCTAAAAAAATAAAAGAACTGTCTGGAGAAAGGTGGTGATGATAAAAAGAATCCCAGAACCATTCAGGCTGGAAGAGAGCTCCAAGACCATCGAGTCCAACCTGTGAGCAATCCCCACCCAGAGCAATGAGTGCCACGTGCACTCCAGGGATGGGGATCCCACCACCTCCCTGAGCAGCCCAGTCCTATGTTTAACAACCTTTCCTGTGAAGAAATTCCTCCTGATGTCCAACCTAAGACAAACCAAGGAAGAACCAAGGAGCACCCTCCGCGTCCATATCACTCACTTGAGGGCTGACTGTTCAGACTTCTTAATGGTCTGGGAACGGCTGCCAAGGGTGGAAAGTGTGGGAAAAACCCCCCTCAGCCCTCAGAAGCCCCAGGATGAGGTACTCACTCACCACCACGTTCAGCAGTCCCCCGTAGGGCCCGATATCCGGCTGCCACAATCCCAGGATGTGCCGGTAGCGGTGCAGCACTGGGGAACAGGGAGACACTCAAGTGAGCACATCCAGAAGAAGGAATTGGGATTTTGGGAATGAAAAGCCTGCTCCCAGGTTGCACACAGCGCTGACCAATAGCACCCACAACTGCATTGACTTGGGAAAAGTGGTTGTGTCCAAGCCCAGCCAGGAAGTTCTGAGCTGAGGCCTCGCCCAAGCTCACACACATTTATATTCTTTGCTCCTGGCCCTGTGGAAGGGCAGAAACACCTCCCTCAGCAG
>NW_008239544.1:41066-43795 GCF_000691975.1 Corvus brachyrhynchos
AGGAATTCCCGGGAAAGTTTTGCAACACAGTCCCAATAATACAAATCACACGATATAACCAGAGCTAAAAACAAATAGAAGCATCTGCCACCTCCAGTTACGAAAAACACACTCGATGCTTCACACTGCAAAGCAACAGAAAATAGGGAAGGGCAGGAAGGCAGGAAGGAACAAGGAAATTTGAATATTTTGAAAGCATTTCACTGCCTTGTGTAGACAAACTTGGCTCCAGAGTTAAGCATCCTTAGAAACAGCCACTGGGAGCACGGGCAAAGCACATGGGTCACTCCAGCTTGGGAATCTGGTGGTGAGGCCAGCTCAGTCACGGCCTTAAAACTTCTACAGAAGCAGCCACACCTCAGCAGTGCCCAAAAGCTGCTTCCAAAACCCACTCAAAATCTACTGTAGCAGTTGAGGCTTCTCTGTTTCTTGTCTCAGAGCCAGGTGTCCCTCCAAGCCCACCTAAACAGAGGAATATTTTCAGCAATCAGGAGGAAAGGGCTTTTACAGAATGATCTTAAACCCGCTGTTGTGAGGACAGCTTAGAGATGGGACCTGCCTCCAGTCCTCACACAGCCATTCCTCTTGTCCATCTAATTTCCTTCTGTCCATCTGATTTCCTCCCAGGATCAGTAACCTTCACAAGAAGGCATTACAGAGCCTGGCATTTTGGGCAGGAACAGCAGCATGCATGTTATTTCCATGAAGAAGGTATTTCACTTGCCTTAGAGATGTCCACAGCCAACTCAGAAGGCCACAAGAACGCATTTTAACTTCCAGGACTGGCTTAAATAATAGCTTTGGGTTTGCATCAATTTAAAAGAAGAATTGTGTTTCAGTGCAGCTGTTCCAGCAGCTTTGTTTCATTAATTACTTCAGACAGCAAGAGCTGCAGAAGTTTTTTTATCCCACCAAAGCAAGAACTTCCACAGGAGTTTAGGACAGCAGGGAGGGAAGTCCAGAGCTGCTGCCAACTGGCCTGGAGGAGCCTTTTCCCTGGGCAATAAACAATTTCAGACTGAGACTTGCACTAAGGCAAGCAGGCAAACCCCACTCCCAGCTCAGTAATTACACATTAATTAATGGCATGAGCTGCTCCACCCACCACAGTCTGCCTTCCACCCTGTCTGCCACAGAGCTGATAAAACCCAGCTTTTTTTAATGTATTACTATTTTTTAGGACAGAAAACAAAGCTATCCAAGGGGGATGAGGATGTTCCTCCTAGCCCAGCTCCTGCTGGGAGCAATTTCAGGAACTAGGGCTGATTTCTGGACACAGGAGACCAAAGAAAAAATCCCATTCATTTCCAGAAGCTACGGGGGAAAATGCTGGTACTTGGCCAAGGGCCCAAACAAGTCTCAAAACACAGCTCAGTTTTCAAGCCTGGGCTGTCTCTTGAGCTCCAGCAAAACAGCAGCTAATATTAATTGCAGGGAAAACCTGATGAATTCCAGCTCTGGCTCTTCCTGGTAGGAGACAGGATGAATCTGACAGTTGTTTCCCTTCCTGCTCCTCGAAAGAAAACAGCACTCGGGTCTTTCTCCAAGGTTTTCCACTGCCTGTGCTCAGTCCTGGAGAAGCCTCTTGCCTATCCAAATTTCTGAGTCCACCTCCTGCCAAATGGAGCAAAACCACATCCACAGGATGCTCCAGGACAACCTTCATCCAGCCTGAATATTCCCCACGTTCCACAAGGAGCCCTGCACACCCTTCAGACGGGAAGGGGGCTTGAATCCAGCTGGGGATGGGCTTGGAAAAGCAGGGAATGCCAAACTCCCACCAAGAAAAGGCTGCCTGGGGAAGATCCTGAGTAGGAAAAACCCAAACCACTGCAATTCTCCCAGACTCCTGGGATGCAGGAAGGTCTCCACAAGCAAATTGAGCTGGAATAATGGAAGCAGTGCCCAGGTTGGTGATGCCTGAACTGCTCATAGAGAGAGCTCAGAGTAATCCAGGTGAGCTTAAACCCCTGGGGAAAGCAATCTGAGCTCACCTGGGTGACACTGCAGGAACAGGAATTAGGGAAGACTTCCATGGAAAATCCTGACAACACAGGAAGGGAAAAAGGGGAAATGGGCCATTGCTTCTTAAACCACATGGGCTCAGAACCACGGAATCATTCAGGTTGGAAAAGACCTCTAAGATCATCGAGTCCAACTGTCCAAGCTTCTCCCCAAGGAACACAACACAGCCCAAGAGAAAAGGGGCACATCAGAAGTTTGGGCCTACAGCTAAAGAAGTAATAACTGAGGGAACAGCAGTAAATGTCATTTAAGAGCCCCCACAAACAGCATGTTTGGAGCAAACATCCAATCTCCAAAGGAATCCATCTTGCAGCTTGGATTTGCTTCCCCTTCCCATCCAGCCCCAGAACACAGTTGGTGTTGACAGGCACCCCAGGCTGCCAAACCCCAAATTTTTGTCCCAGTTCCTGCTGTAGCCATGCTGCTGGTCTGTCCTGACTCACATTAAAGTGCTCACCTTCCCAGCATGGCCCCTGCTCGGTTGCTTCCCTCAGCACAGGGAATTCTGCAGCATCCACTCCCTCATTAATGTGTGTGATAAACTCCATTCCCAAGCAGCAGTGAGTTAGTAACTGAGTCTGCCAAGCTCTGCAGACCCAAAGGAGCATCAGAGACAGCTCAACACCCCCTCCAAATAAACACCAAACACTCCTGGCTTCCTTAATTGATGTAAACTTATCAGTCCTTCCTGCCCCTCAACTCCT
>NW_008239544.1:43946-53477 GCF_000691975.1 Corvus brachyrhynchos
GGGTTTAACTATTCCTCCCTCAACACAACACGAGGAGGGGAAAAAAAAGGTTATCCAAAATGAGGAAGGCAAATCACAATCTTTAAAACATTAGCAGAACATTTCCTAGAGACAGATGGTGCTTAAAAGCACTCAGTGTGCAGGGAGGGAATTACTATGGGAACACTCAGCATTTTGCACTGGAGAGGGCTGTGGATTTGACTGTGGCTCACTTGGATCACGACAAAGCTCTTTGCCAGTCCAGAGTTGCTTTTGGGAGGCCTCACCAGGGTATCAGAATTCTTCCCTCTCAGAAAGGTGCAATTCCCAACGAGCAGAGTGAGTGCTCCTGTTCTGTGAGGAGAGATCCTCAAAAAAGCACCTCAAAAAAAGACCAACACCCCTGAGTGCCTGCCCTGCTCACGCTGTCACCCCGCAGGGTCACAGCGCTCCTCTAACACACACCAGCCACAACTGGTGGCACCTCCCTGCTGTCCCAAGGTCATCCCCAATCCTTTGCTCCAAGCCAGGGCACACTCCATGCAGCATCCCGGGCGTGCTGGGTGCAGGAAGCAGCAGCAGCAGCGGGGTACGTACGGCAGGTGTAAACATCTCTGTACTCCATGTGCTCGTAGTCGGGCAGGATTTTCATAAAACGCCCCGACTTCACCCGTGGGTTTATACCTGAACAGACAGAGCAGGGTGAGTGCCAGCAAACTCTGCTCCACTGGGACCAGCAAACAGTTCCATGGATCTGGGACAACCACACAGGGAAGTCCAGCTCTCTCCTTGACTTTGCTTCCAGTTGGTTCCGTCACCCCCGGTCTCGTGTGAGCAGGATTTCTCACACAGGATGTGTTCCAGATTCCCACAGACATTATTCACAAATGGCATCCAGTGAATTCCAAGTGGAATCAAAGTCCTTCCTCAAACTCTGCACTGCTGCCTCAAGAAGACCAAGTAAGTCCACGGACAGCAGCCCAGGCCTTGGATTAGTTCTGCTTTCAGGCAATGAGCTCAGTTCCCATTTTGCCCCACCATTTCTCACAGAAGCACACTCAGTGAACAGAAAAGTCCATGCAGTAATCCCAAATTAACTCCTCTGCAATTAAAGAGGTTTATGGGACAGTAGAGAAAATGGGGTGACACCACCAGGAAACTGCTCCTGGCACAGGGCAAAGTTCTGCATCTGAGCAGAGGAGCTGAGATGGCGCATCCTGAAAACCAGAACGGCTGCCAAGCATTCCCACTCTGGAGCAACCATCACTGGTTGGGATTGCTGGATGGATACGGGCACAGACCTCACACAGAAGTGCAGGAAAGACCATCACAGGGGTGGTTCTCACACACCAAGTGTGACTCTCTGCTAATGGATGCCATGGGTTTGAAAACTACTCGTGGAAACAGAGTGAGACAGATCTATTGCAGGTTATTAAATAAACGAACTGATTACACTCTGGAAACCTGCAAACAATGGGAATGTTTAGGAAAATATCCCACAGGGTTGCTCTCTCCTCGGCCTTCCTACCCACAGCCGTGGTTGGGAGATACCGGGCTAGAGAGTCACCACTGTCCTGAGCCAGGAGGGCCATTTTTACCCACAGCTTGTGCATAAAAAGCACCAAGTATCACTTTAATATCTCTGAGCCATGGAAGTTACGTAGTAAAAAGGACTGCAGGTCATGAAGAGATGCTGTCCCACTGAAAAGTGGCAATGAAGAGCTAACATCTGACCTGGTGTGTGCTGTGTAGCTGTCACATCAGTGCCACACAGAGATATGGGATTAAATAGGAATTAAAGGTTAATGGGACTTCTCTGGGGACATCCGTGTGCTGGCTCAGCATCACTCAGCCCTCCCAGCCAGGAGAATTAGGCAGCTCCATCCCTAGTGTAGTATAGAATAAAAAGGGAAAGACAGATATCAGGTGATGAAGTAATTTTCCTGTGGATGCTCAGCAAGTCTATTAAGGATGGGATTAAACCCCTTTTACCTGTTCTTCTTCCCAGCTTTAAGATCAGTACTTGAGGTCACTGCTGCTTCAAGATTCTAAAGGGTGCCACCCCCACAGACATTCCCAAAACACACTGACAGCTCCTGCCAGGCTCTCCTCCTTCAGGGAATGCTCATCCCTTTTCTACTCTCCTATAGCCATTTCCTTTCACTAAGATCAAGGCTTAGAAAAAATATCTGTTAGCTCCTTAGCAAAATCTGAAAGTGGCAAAACAGGAGGAAAAACCCCCAATATACTTCATTAAAAAATCAAATTCCATGCTCTTTTCCCACCAAAGGATTGGGAGGCACAGAAATCCCAACTCTTGGCATCTGCTTGGTATGAAATAAAACTCCAAACATGTCAACTTCCCAATGAAACCCCTGCAAGTCAGTCTGAACAACTTCTGCCATCAAAGTTCAACAAATATTCAACACTTCTATGCTCTAAAAACAGGTATTAAGCAAGATTTGGATTGGGTTTACCACTTACGTTTGGCGTAAACATCTCGACAGGACACTCCTGTGATCTCCAGCTTCCTCAGGTTTTCACACACTCCATACTCTGCAACAACATGGAAAAAAGGGTCAACTCTGGCACAAACAGGTTTGCACCCAGAGTCTTGGTAGCAGCTACTGAGATCTGATCAGGTGCATTCTTGAAGCTGCCAGAGTAGACCAAGAACCTTATTTTTGCTTTAAAAACCGGATGTGATTTTGTGGAAGATTCCAAGACATTTCACAAGCAATGCCTGCAACAAACACACCATAAGGCACAAACACACCCAGCAAACTCACAGCTGCTCACACCTCAGCCAGGAAGAGTGTGAAATGTGGGAGACATCCCCATTCCAGCTGGGACTGTGTGCCTGTTTCCAGCAAATCACCGCTGTGCAGAGCAATTATCTACTCCCACTGAGGTACCCGACAGGGAAAACTGCTTATTAGGATCCTAAAGGAAAGGTCACAGATTAGAAAAAGAATGAAATGGAGACATAAAACAGGCCCCAGCATGCACAAATATGGTTACACTTGAAAGCAGATCAGATTGAGAGGGGGCTGTTGTACAGGCAGATGCCTTTGATTGCTCCCAGAAGCCCCGAAAACAAAGGGAGTCGGAGATCTCGGAGCAGCTTTGAAGCAGAAAATGAGATTCTCTCCTTTCATTTTCAGGAAGTCAACATCGAACTTCTAAGAAACTTCAAAACTAATAAAAGCCAAGTACTAATGTCTCAATGCCAGAAATCTTCAGAAGAGCAGAGGGAGGAAATGAGAGTAGGGAGATCCCAAAAAAATCAGCAGTGACAATGCCACCCTGCTGCAGTGACCCCGATAGATCTCAGCAGTGGAAAGTGCCCTCCTTGACATCAAAGACATCAACAGCACAGATCAAACAGCAGCTTTCCTCAGCAGCACAAACATCTGCCAGCTATTTGACACAAAACTGTATCTCTGCAGACCCTCATCAAGCCGTTAAATATGAAACTGATCCTCAGCTGAGCATCCTTGAATTACCAACTGTGGCTGTGAAGCACCACCTAACGCTGGAAACCTGCTGCAGGAGAGCATTCAGGTTCCAAAGATGAGAAAAGCAGGAGTTTCCCTGAATGAATTCAGCCTCCTTGTGTCTATAAATACAAGCACATGATGAGAAAGCACTCAGAGGGTTTATTGTCAGCCTGTCTCCAGGGAACACCCGTCCCGCACACATCGCTCCGCCTAAGCGGTGGTGAGGGCAGCAAAGGTGAGAGGGGCACAAGGCACAACAAACGCTGCCCTTCGTCAAAAACCACCAAGGGCAGCGGCAGAATTCCTGCTGACTTCTGTAGGCAAAGCCAGAGGAAGCTCTGAGGGTTCAGAGCTCAATCCCAAGGTGGGCTGAGGAAGCACAATTAGGAGAGGGCAGACGAGCTGAGCTCGCAGGAAGAACAGCCCAGCACAAACAAACCACTTAGTGCTGGGTCTGTGCCAGCTGTGTCCTGCAGATCCATGAAACCAGAGCTCCACGGGAGCCTGGGAATGCAGCCCCACCCTGCCAGAGCCTTCCAGGCTCTCCAGCACTGCTCTGTCAGTGAGAATGTGGTGGGTAAACACATCACAGGGATGCAGGGAACAGCGTGGAATGTCCCCAGCTGACTGGAAAGTCTTTGGAAGAGGGCAGGAACAGCGTGGTTTGGGAACAGGCAACTCTTGTCCATGTAAACAAACACTCACCTGGCCCCAGGATGGGTGAGATGAGCCCTTCCCACTGCAGGCAGGTTGAAGTCAGGCAGGGAAGGGATTTATACTGCATGGGAAAGGGAGGATTCTGCCCAAATGGAATCTCTTAACAGCACCAAGAGTGACACTCTCTCTTCCCACACAAGGGGCTGATTTTTCCCAAAGCCTTCTCCCTAATCCATAAATCACTCAAGTGAGTGCCATGGGAGATCCACCACCAGCAGCTGCCTCCAAATAACAGGGCGGGAAGGCATTTGATGTCAAAGCTTCATGCAAGAGCTCCTGATAACCTGCAGTGAAATTTTATGAAAGTCAAACCATTATTAAAGTGGTTGCAATTAAAACCTTTCCTGGAAAGATTCAAATAACAATTTCCTTTAAATAACAAAAATTTAGGATTTGTATATTGCTACATGTTATTTGTCATTAGATATCCAAGTCCTATAAGAAAGTATTATCAAGAAAAAAATAATTTCATCTTAATGTGCTTTAACACTCATTTTGTAACTAATTCTTACCCTGTTTTGGTCAGCAAACAACTACAGAGAGTGAAAATGCCACAGTGATGGCTGAGCTCCACAAGTGCATTACTGCAGCTCTCCTGAACCAGCTGTTCACACCACGATGGCCATTTTATGGGAAAAATCAATCTCTTGGCTCACAGTGCCGAAAAACAACACCCCTCCAAACATCATAAGCAAGAAAGGCCATCTCTTTTTAACCCAGAAGGCAAGAGGGACATAAATTAACAGCAAGTAGAGCTTCAAGATAATGAGAGAAAAAGAAAACTGGTAAGGTTTTCTTTACAGAGAACTGAAATCCCTTTCCAAGAAAGATCTGAAGAGCTCAAGCTTCCTGGAAAATTCCACTTCAGTGCAATTAAATCTATTTTAAGGAAATGTATCTCAGTGCAATAGCTCACTGAGTTAAGTATTTTTATTTTAAGGAGTTAATAGTCACCGAAATTCACACCCTTAGAAAATGGCTACTTAATCCTGCTCCCAAAGCAAGGATGGAAATTGGTTTTTCCAAGTTCCCACTGACCAGCTGGAAAGGCTGCTGGAGTGGGTTTATAAGGAGTGCTGATTTCCCAAACACAGGGACACGCTGCTGTTTCCATGGTCACATGCACGGGAATTTAAAGGACTTGGAAAAGCAGTCTCCATCTAGGCATGAGCTGCACTAATACTTCTCCAAGTGGCATTTATTCCTTGCCCTGCTCCCACTTCCAAGTCTCACATTCCCTGTTCCTCCCCCAAAAGCAGCTCTGTCACCCCCACCCTGCGTGGCCCATGCAGGAGTTTAAAAACAAGCAAGGTTCTTCCACCCCAGGTTGGGAAGAACCCCTGTGCTCACATCAAAGCCCCAATTCCTGCTTTTCTGCTGCCTCTCCCAGCACAGCAATGCCAGGGAGCTGCTGGAAGCTGTGTGTGCACATCCACAGTTTTGAGGAAATGACGATGTCTGGCAGAGCTCGATCCCCTTCACCATTACTGAACTCCCACTGTGTCCTGGCTAATCAAATCCTCCAATTATCCCTGGATAAATGCATGTTCACAAGGCTGGACACAGAACAGAGAGGATAAAAACTCACCGGATTATTCCAGCTACCACAAAAATGGGAGATTCTCAGGTTAGCACCTCTGAAATACCAGGTGGACAAATTTGGAACTGGCTTCTTGTTTCCAAAGGCTGAGCAATCAGATTAAAACACACCCAGTCCTCTCCCAAACACTTCTCCCAGGGGAAAGCTTGGAGTTACCATGGAGCAAAGGGAGATCTGTTCTGCAACAAATGCAAGTATTTGTGGAAACCCTAAAGCAGAAGATGTGCAGCTTGCAGACAGGTCTGAGACTCTGAAGGGTGGCTGAGAGTGCTGAGCACCTGCCTGAGCAGTGAGGAACAGCAAACCACTGCCAGGTTGTAGTTTAAAGGCCGGAAAAGGTCATCAGAGATGAAGAAAAGCCACAGACTGACACACTGCACAATGCTTTCACCTCACACAAAGGGAGCTTGGAGCCTTGTGACTTATGAAAATCACCTCCACCTTTACAAGGGCACAGCACTGCAAGAAATGGCTCCTGTTGTGGCAGCTTTTGTGCATCAAACTCCTGCATGGATTCCCTGGAGTCTTGTAAGAGCTGAACCCCACCCGAGAGTCTCCTCACTGAGTGTACAAACCACATTTCCCAGCCTTTTTTCCCCACTCTTCTCCACAGGCACCTCTTTCCATACAACCTGAAGGTCAGAAACTTCAGCACCTTGGCTGACATTTTGCAGCAGGCCCAAAAGCTGCTGGAGGCTGTTTTCACAAACAAAAGCCTTTTCTTCCAAGCTCTAGAGCTGGTTATTCTGCATTACTGGTCTGTTCCCAGGTGCCCTGCTGCACTCGCCCTGTTCTGGTTTAAGAAAAAAGAAATTAAAGATTAAAAATGGACTATAAGGTGTTAATCAAGGTAGGTCAGGCCACCAGCCAGGGTGACACGAGCTTTAATTCTGCTCCTGCTGCAGAGATCAGCAATCTCCTATTTATAGAAAACATGGAAGTGACTGCAACCCTCTCCTTGCCAAGGAAGCGATCCAGAGACATTGTTTACCCCAAACAGTTGCAATGATAAAAGGACAACAGCTCTGACAGTCGTGTCAGTGCTACACAATTCCCCCTGCTTCATCCCAGCGCACTCCCAGTCCTCCACCAGCAGCAAAAGCCACTCCACTTTCAGGCAGACAAGTCCTCTGGACACTTGGAATAATCACAGCATGTTTTCAGACTAATCTACAGCTGAGCTGGCCCAGAGCAGGGCAGAGCAAGACATCAACACTGCATGGACCGAGGGCCCCATCCAACTTGGGACACAGCCAGGCTGTTCCTCACATCCAGCGCTGCTCTTGTCCAAGGAGAAGGGAAAAATGGCCAAAACAAAGCACTGCAACAACAGCTTCTCCCAGAGCAGCTTCTGTCTGTTCTGATGAATTTCAGGATTCTTTCCTGCCTCTGCACTGCTGTGCATTCCTAAAAACAGAAGTAGTTTTGCACATGCAGCTGACACCAAGCTGAAGCTTCCCAGTTACTTCTGGAACATCGTGCTGGATTTGGATGATCCTCATGGATCCCTTCCAACTCAAGATATTCTGTGATTCCATGAGCATCAGGAGGCCTCAGAGCAAATAAACCAGCAAGGCACATGTGTTCTTGTTCTGTTTTTAGGACATGCAGCCTCACCACACGACTCAGGCAATACAAACACACACTTAAGCACTGACTAGAGATGAGAATTGGTTTGGTTTTGGCAAAGATTACAAAAAGTGATGACATTTTATGTTTGACTATCACACAGCCCCCAGTGCATGGCTGTGCAGAAACACAGCACAGAGTATTTTAAGTTTTAAATGTGTATTTATTTACCAACACCTGATGTTTACCCATAAAATACTGCCTAATTTTATCCTCGTGTGTACAACTACTCAAAGTTCCACTCCTACCACAGCAGAGCAATGCAAAGCACCACAAACAGCCTGAGAAATCCAGCTGAGGAACTGTTTGGAAAACCAGGGCTGGTTAAAAGATTCAGGCTCAGTTTCACCACTATAGGAAGTTTGCTGGCCAGGAACTGCCCCATATCTGTTCAGCACGGCTTGGGCACCAGCCTTTGCTGCAGGAGCCTCCTCAGCCACACCAGCAGCCATCAAGCTGCTCTCTGACACTCCTTGAAATGGATATGTTGGGAAGCAGGAGAAATTACATGCAAAAAGCATCAAAATTTGGTTTATGCACCTCTCACCTGGTAGTTAGCTAAGGGCCATAGACAAAAGTGTAGTCTTGATACCTTCCCTTCCTGTCCAGGTTAGTTTTAGCCATAAAAATTCCACTGTTTCCTTCATTTCCTTGAATTTCAGCTGAGCTTTTGAACACTGCTTTATCTACTGAAAAGAAAATCTGAGGAGCAGACATGAATTAGATAAATAAATGCATTTCCCCACCAGGCCTAATTTAGTGGCTCTTTTATAAGTCAACCGTGCCTATAGTTAAAAAGTGACATATATTTCTATATACACATCTTGCCAGGATCATAACCTATTAAAATAATTAATCAGTCAAGTTTTGCAAACCATTCATCAAACACACAAACATCCATGAGGGCTCTAAGTCACTAGAGGAGTGTAAGGAAGGAATTAACACCATTTCATTAGCCTGTCTCCTACAACCAATGTTAAATTATTGGGACAATGCTGAACTATGAAATCAGAATGCTTTGGTTTACATTTTCCAGGTGCAGTTTTTGTGTTGTCCAAAGGTTCTTGGATAGTGCTGATAGAGGCACGAATTCATTCCTGCAAGGCTTCAGGCATTCCAACAGATCCCACAGCAGGCAGCCACTGACATACCCAAATCTTTCATCCCTGTGCCCTCACTGGTATTAAAAACAGAAAGCAAACAGGGAAATACACATGACTTCATGTGCTGGCAGCAACAGCACCTGGCAGGATGGCAGCGTTTGGAAAGAGGATGAGCACAGCAAGGCAGACCTTGGGAGGTGGGACAGGACTGAAATAACAGAGGACAGAGAGCCACAACGGTGGGAGGACAAGGATGAGGAGTAACGAGGGAGAACTGCAGCCTCATAGAGCACAGCTGAGGAAAAAGCACCTCCCAGGCCTTCACATTACAGCAGCACAGCATCCTTGCACCAGATGATCCCTGGAAAATGCACACACGAACCTGGAACCTCTCCACACCTGGCCCTATGATTCCCCAAAGGATGTCCCTGGCCTCCTCCGTGCACCACAGGACCCAGAGGGCTCCCTGACCCCGGTGTATTCCCCGTGTCTCCACGGCTCCAGGAATCCCAAGGGCACCCCTTTCTTCCCTGCTGCAGGGGCTGAGCATTCCCTGTCCTCGCTGCCGAAACCCCCCATCCTCAGGATTCCCCCAAGGACATGCTGCATGGAGGCATCATCTTCCCCGGCCTGCTGCCATCCCACTCGTCCCTTTCAGCTACCCCTGGGGGACAACCTCAACTCAATGCCCTTTGCCACAAGTCAAGTGCCACCACCAAGGGACCGTGCCCAGGGGACCCGAAATGTGCCCACTTCTCCACCCTGCACACGCGGAGCCCTGCGAGCCACGGCCCCACAGCCTGCACCCCCAGACCCCAGCTCTGCCCGGCACCCACGGAGCCCGGCCCTTCAGGATGCCCACTCCATCCCCTCCCGCACTCTCCGTGTCCTCCTGCACCCTCGAGACTGCTGCCCTTGGACCCCCGGACCGTGCATCCCCTCGGGCGGGCGGTACCTTCGCGGCAGCGCCGCCGCCAGAGCGTGTCGGTGCGGCGAATGAGGC
>NW_008239544.1:54256-62086 GCF_000691975.1 Corvus brachyrhynchos
GAGGAAACCGTCTTTGCCCCGTGTGAGGATCGAACTCACGACCTTCAGATTATGAGACTGACGCGCTACCTACTGCGCTAACGAGGCTCCTCGAGAACCACGCCACCGCGCAGTACTCTTGTCCCTGTGCCTGCGCTTCCCCGGCCTCTCGCCGGTGTTCGTGTCGTCACCGCCGTTCCCGAGGCGCTGTCTGAGAAACCTCCTTCCTTACAAAAAGCTCCTTTTCTGCATCTGTTTTGTTCGTTTCGTTGTTTTTTTCCCCATTCGTTCTTCTCCCTGCTTTTCTGCCTGCCAGACCTCACATTTTGTGCAAATGTCTCCTCTTTCCCACGCTGTTCTGCAAGAAAGATCTTGGGTTTTGTCTCTTCTCTTTATTTTGTAAATGGGTCCTATTTTTTTCATGCTGTTCTGCAAAACAGCTGCAGAGTCCTTTGGGGTTCCTAAGCATCCTCATCCTGCTGGCCAGGAATAGACCATGAGAGCTGCACTGACAACACGCTCACGAGGAAATCAAATTGCTTCCACATAATTAACAAAAATTAGAGCCAGCCTCGTTTGCTGTGAAGAGATGCTGTTCAACTGGGATTTCTGCAGTGGAATGAGCTCCCTGCTGTCAGAGAGTGCTCAGCACAAGAGGGTCCCCAGTGATGCAGGCTGAAGCGCTGCCCTGAATCCTAATGGAGGGGCCTCACCCTCAGCGAGGGTCCCACGGCAGCAGTCGCCATGACAATCAAGCAACAAATCCCCAAACTGGCAGAAGCCAGGAAAAGAGAGATTTAATTGATGCAGAAAGTCTGCGAGCGTCGCCCACAAGAATCGCTGCAGGGAGGATGCTCTGCAGAGCGGGGAGCTGGCAGAGGATGAAGGAGGAACAGACCTTTGGACATTGTAGAATTGTAGAATGGTTTGGGTTGGAAGGGACCTTAAAATCATCCCATTCTCCCCCTGCCATGGGCAGGGACACCTTCCACTGTCCCAGGCTGCTCCAAGCCCTGTCCAACCTCGCCTTGGACACTTCCAGGGATGAGGCAGCCACAGCTTCTGTGCCAGGCCCACATCACCCTCTCAGTAAAGAGCTTCTTCTCTCTATCTCCCAATATCCCATCCATCCCTGCCCTCTGGCACTGGGAAGCCATTCCCTGTGTCCTGTCCCTCCATCCCTTGTCCCCAGTCCCTCTCCAGCTCTCCTGGAGCCCTTTAGGCCCTGCAAGGGGCTCTGAGCTCTCCCTGGATCCTTCTCTTCTGCAGGTGAGCACCCCCAGCTCTCCCAGCCTGGCTCCAGAGCAGAGGGGCTCCAGCTTCTGGAGCATTTCCGTGGCTCCTCTGGACTCGCTCCAGCAGCTCCACGTCCTTCTTACATTGGGGGCTCCAGGGCTGGACACAGAGCTCCAGTGGGGCTTCATGAGAGCAGAGAAGAGGGGGAGAATCACCCCCCTTGTCCCACTGCTCACACTCCTTTTAAGCCCTACCAGACCAGATGAGATGCTCGAGTTGCCCAAGAATTTTACTGATGGGCAGCTGTTGTTGTCAAGGCCAGGATACCTTGATTCCCAAGGATCTGGGTGGCCGTGCACATGGGATGATCACATCCAGGCTGCCTCGTGGTACAAACAACATTGCTCCAACCCTGGGATGAGCAAACGCTCGGTTTCTCCCAGGATGAACCGCTGCATTCCGCCCTCTGACTCTGCCCACGTGCAGGATGAGGTGTCATTTTTAGTGCTGTGCTAATCCTTTGGGGCCTCAGTGATGGACAAATTTAGTGCCCGCAGTTCTGATTACATTACAAGAAGCTGCTCCAAGCATCTAAACCAAAGCACATGGGCAGTGAGTCATGTAAACCAAACACCAGCTCTCTGGAAACACGGCCGGAGCTGTTTTGCACCTGTAGGGAATCACATGGCTTTTCCCATGTTGTTACACTATACTCAACTGGTACTCAAAGGTTCTGACACAGCTTTCGAAGGCCTTGTCATGTCTGTTTGTTTAGGAACTGATGGATTCATGGAGGGGACAGGGAAGAGTACTGATGGCAAGGATTTTCGTGTGAATGAAACAAAAGATGTCCTGGGTGACATTGCCTGGAGCAGAACCACGGCAGTCTAGAGCACATACATGCTTTCCCCTCTTTTGCCTTTCTATTTTTATCTGAACTTTATTCTTTTTCCTTTTCCACTGAATGCTCCTGCTGCCTAATCACCCTACAACCTTCTCTCCTTTCCCTCACCCACCTGACCCCTATAACCTTACCCCACAGTCTTGGCTCCGTGGGTGCTGAGCCACAGCTCTCATCAATCAGGCTTTCCCTTGGCCCACTGACCCCCTTTCCAGTCCAGCCCAGCAGAAGGCAGGACAGCCCATCCCAAATCCATGCCAATTCCCAAGGAGCTCCATTGCCCCGTGCTGATTTCCTCCAGATGAAGAAGGGCAAGGGGAAAAGTCAGCCCAGCAGCACCCACCTGCATCCCACACTGATGTCACCCAGAGCCCAGCAAAGCCTGAGGCAAAGCTCTCAGTGCTCCAAGTGACCATGTTTCCCCTTCCCACGGAGCAGAGTGAGGGAATCCCAGCCTTTCATCACATCAGAGAGGAGAAACACTCACTGTCTCCAATTTCCAGTGCTGTTCTTGTGGAGTAACACACAATAATTTTGGAGCCTGGGCACATCCCAGGTCCTTGGGGCCCAGAAGGTGGAGAGCTGGTGCACAACAGGGTGGTTATAACTGAACTTCACCGTCAACTTCAGTATCCACCACCCCATCATCAAAGTATAAAACTGCTGCTTTCTCCCCTATCTTACCAAATCCATTATCTGAACCAACCAGCTTTGTTTGTCACGGTAGGGAAAACAGGAAAAGTGAGTTATCATCATCTCCCAGCCTCTGTGGCACTGTCTGAGCACCCTCCTTGCAAAACATTCCCAGAGTAATGGCCCAGAGCTTTCCAGTGCTGCTGTCTCAGGCAGGCAGCTTGCAGCCATTACCACAGGGCTCTTGAAAAAGGATGCAGCGAAGGGGGAAATGTTATTGTTTCATTTCCCCTCAGCAATTAAGGAGCTGATGCAGGTCTCGCTGTAGTCAATTAGTCTTCACGCTCACTAAAGGGCTTTGGATGGGTCCCAAAGTTAGTGTCCTCATTTTCTGTAATCCTGGATGTGTTTACCCCTTCCCAGGCTCTGAGTGGGGATGAGCCAGCTGATGGCACATCCAGCCAATTAGAACCACAACAGCGAGGAGAGAATGATTTATTTTCCATTTGGCAAGAGGGACAGAAGAGTGTGGCAAGGCAGGCCAAGACAGATGAATAAGCCCCCTCTGCAAGCCCTGTTTGCCACAGAGAGTATTTGCAGCATGTTTTTTTGGCATGGGCCTGCACTGACATTTCTGCTTTGTAATAAAAAACAAAGACTTCTCCTGCCTCCTAAAAAACTGCCTCCATCCTTGGAGGCAGGACACATCAAAGGGAGAATATTCCAATAGAAAGGCCGAAGAGTTTTGCTTTGGTTTTTGTAATGTGTATATTTTAAGCTGGAAAACAGCTCTTCTTGTCCTGAGTCTATGATTTCCCACTTCCTTGCTCTCTCTGTGGACATCGATCTCACCAGACTTTGCAGGATAAACACCCTTGGACAGGCTGGGTTCTTCAGGGAAAATCCAGAGCACTGCAGAAAAGCTGCTGATGGCTCAGGAAGTGGTTACATCCTTCTGCTTTAGAGCAGAGCTCGGTGCCCTCTCTTTAATTGGCTCCCACTGCCAGAGGGCAGGGTTAGATGGCATATTGGGAAGGAATTCTTCCCTGGGAGGGTGGGCAGGCCCTGCCACAGGGTGCCCAGAGCAGCTGTGACTGCTCCTGGATCCCTGGAAGTGCCCCCTGGACAGGGCTTGGAGCAACCTGGGATAGTGTGAGGTGTCCCTGCCCATGGCAGGGGGTGGGACAAGATGAGCTTTACGATCCCTTCCAACCCCAAACATTCCATGATTCTATGATTTCTGGAAGAGGGCACGATCTTTCTTCAGCGCGCTGCCCTTGCGTCTCAGCATCAGTGAGGAGGGTGTTTACTGAACCACAGGCGACGTAGTACTCGGTTAATATTTGAACATTGGGGCATTGCTGCAATCCTAGGAGTATCAAAAATCAGGGGAAGACCTTGTTACACGCTGTGTTATTCCACGATGTCCCCGCTCTGCCTCCCGTGCTCGCGCTGGCCTTGCTGCTTGCCAAGACGTTATGGATTTTCTGAGTGAAAAGCAGTACACAAACACAACTCACTGTTGCTTACACCAACTGATTTACTGTGTTCCCTCGTGAAAGCATCGTCTCCCACTTAAAACTTGATCCTGGAGCCAAGAGCCGTTCGCTGGAACAGCAGGAACAGCAGGAACGGATGTCGGTACCCGGCAATGATGTCTTGGGCAATCTTTCGTGCAGAGGGAGTGCAGGGAGTTTTTAGCCAAACATTCTATGAACATGATGTTTTTGTGATGACATTGCACACATCTGTGTGTTAGCTTGGATTTGCCATCCAAAAAAGCATGTCTAATAGTCTAGAACGTGATATTCCAACAGACAGTGTTGTGTTCCCACTGAGGGACGGGCTCAGCTGTTGTTAGACCTCAGAGAAAACCCACCCAGGCTAAATGTTCTGCGAGTGGTCTCTTTAGCTTCACTTTTCTCAAATTACACTTTTCTACCCCCAAAACAGGTATTTTGCCATTCTCACTACTTCTTCCTAAAGTTCTCCTGACTCAAATGGTGAAATTTGAAGTGTGGGAATTTGTTCTTAAGGGTAGCTACCATCTTGAGGCAAATTTAAGAGGAAAACTTCCCAGAAGAGTTATTTTAAGGCATTGCAAACAATTCTCTATTATTTGATTCTGCCTGAAAATGTCCAATAGCAGCTGGGTAATGGCTGCACACTTATAAAAAAACCAAACCCACATTAATCTTGAGCTGAGCTAGATCAATAAGAACAATTTGTGAGAAAAGAACTGAGGGGAGGTATTTTAATTCAGGTTGAAATGCGAGTCATTATCAGCACAGTGTCCTTCCTTTTATTTTATGGGGCTTTTCTCTCCGTGTTCCTGGTGAATTTAATACTGCTGACAGCTGCTGAGCTCCCAGCCCCACACACTGAGCACTGTCTTCCAGGAAGGGTGCAGCACTGCAGAGGAACAGCTTCGCCTGTTCCCTGGGAAAAAAAGCCTTTTCAGTCCCGTTGTACCAGAAAAATGAGGGGATGATTTATAATTCTGAATGTGAAATACACTCACTTCATTGTGAGGCAGCTCATGTGGGAAAAAAATAGGAAAAGTGGGAGTTTTTCCCAAGGGAATTGCTGTGAATGTCAGCCACGGTTTGGAGTCACTGGCTTTTTTTCATACTGGCTTTTTAACAAAAAAACACCAACCCAACCTTGTGGAAGATAGAACAGTTGGGAAAACCTGTTTTTCTTTTTGTCTCTACTTGGTATTTAGTCTGGTGTATTAGGTGCAGCCAGGAGGATCTGAGCTGGAATCCAAACCCAGCCTGTGCTCTAACCTGCTTTGTAAATTTGGAAAATCACATCTCCTTTGCCTCAGGGAAAACTAGGGCTGACAGGGATTGTAGGGGATTATTTACCCCATCCTTCGCCCTGAGATCAGAATGATTCTCCCTGAACTCTTCAGAGCAGATGTTTTACTAATTTCTCATTAAATAAAAACACCCAAAGGTGATTATTCCATTTCTTTCCTGGGGAATTTCTTCTGGTGCTCAACTATTCTTACCCTTAGCCCAGTGCCTAATTTCTACAGCCTTTTCCAAGATGTAAGCTCATTATTTCTCATCCTGGTCCCACAGCATGCAGGGAAGAGCTAATTCCCTCCTGCTCTGCAGAAGCCTTTCGCATATTTGAAGACGATGTAATGTCCCCTTTGGGTTAAGTCTCCTCCTCCTCAGCCTAAACGCTTTGTAAAGTGTTCTAAGGCCAGGATAAAAATGCTCTGCGGCTCCATTTTTGAAGGGCTCCGTTCCAGCGCCGTTGCCGAGTCTGAAGCCAAAGCATTTTCCGAAGCAGCGTTTTCTCACTAGGCCTGGGGGGCTGTGCTGAGGCAGAGCTGATCCCAAAGGCTATGTCCATGCTGTCATTCCAACTGCTCCTAACACCTTCCTCAAATCCAGACTCGCCAACTGTCTGTGCTGTCGACATGCAGACACGGGCGAAGGCTGAGATGAGGAGGGAAAGGTCAGGCGAGAGTCTCGGTGTGGATCTAAGTTTCCTTCTCACAGTCTCTGCAGATTATTTATGAGAGGAACATGTGATAGCCCAGCCTGTCAGCAGATACTCTGATTGTGGCTCTCCCCAAGCACCATATGGATGCTTTCAGCCGGAGCTGCAGCCCTGCTAACAGTCAGCTTGTGGATGCAAACCACACGGCACACAGAGCCCGGAATTGTCAGCCTTGACTCCAGGACGCACCTGTACACCCCAAAAATAACATTATGTGGTTTCACCAGGGCTCATCCTCCTGCCTTCAGCCTTCAGACACAATTCCGAGAGCGTAGCGGAATTTCCTCAGCCTGGAAAACGATTTTTTAAAAGGCAGACATTTAAATAAAGAAGAGTTCTGTTGACACAGAAATTTGGGGTTGTTAGTTTAAGCTGCAGATGTATCAGTGTTCTGCTGGTCATCCATGTCTCACCTGCTGTCCCTGGACAGTGATGTGATGGACAGAGCAATCATACACCTTAGGGCTGTATTTCCTTGTTAGTCACATCTTTAATGGCCTCACAATTACAGGCCACCGGAACTGTGTGACCGTGAATCACAAAAATAGGTAATGAGCCCTCATTCCATTGTGTGAGTGCAGATTCACTCCAACTTCAATGCTTTGCTCCACCCCAAAAATGCAAAAACACTGATAATCTCTAAACTGGTTAGAAAGCTGTCCTTCTCCCTGTACTCCCAAGGACAATCCTGGCCGCACCTCTCTGCCCCCTGGATTGTACAATGAGATTGTGTCACCCTATTGCCACAAACTGATCCTTAAATTTCAAAACACGGTGCCAGGAACGTATGTGAGAGAAAGAGAGAAGGAGAGATGCAGCTGAAAGGCTCCAGCCAACAGCTTGTGTCAGAAAGCTGCTAAGCAGGAAACAGTTGGGCAGTTTTACTCACAACATGGTATCTGTGACTGAAATTGTGATTTAATCAATTCCTTACAAACCGCACGAGACCGGGAGGTAGCTTCCAAGACAATTGGAGCGCCTACTCCTAAAATTTTGTTCCCCAAATATAAACTCTACCACATGCTCATGTCAATGTGAAGGCAAACTGGTGAGAGATCATTGAACTTGCATCTTTGCATGGAGAAAAGTGGTTAAGTGCTCATGTTGTTGAAGGGGATGTTGTGGGGCACTCCAAGGTGGCCATGGCTGGGAGTTCATGGAATCGTGGCAAAATTCAATACCAGGGTGGAGGGGACCTCAAGGATCATCTGGTCCAACCTTCCTTGGCAAAAGCACAATCTAGACAATCTAGACAAGACAGCTGAATCTTAAAAGTGTCCGATATTGGGGAATCCGCTGCTTGCCTGGGAAGATTGTTCTTTTTTGTTCCTGAAGGGGAACACGGCCTGGCACCAAGGCAGCCATAGCTGTGTGCCACTGAGGGACACGGCCTGGCACCGAGGCGGCCATGGCTCTGTGTGTGCCACTGAGGGACACGGCCTGGCACCGAGGCGGCCATGGCTCTGTGTGTGCCACTGAGGGACACAGCCTGGCACCGAGGTGCCCATGGCTCTGTGTGTGTCACTGAGGGGAACACAGCCGGGCACCGAGGCGGCCCAGCC
>NW_008239544.1:63784-77929 GCF_000691975.1 Corvus brachyrhynchos
GTGAGAGCCCGGTGGCTCGGGACAGGGGGGTTTTGGGGTGTCGCGAGGTGTGGGGTGACAGCTGTGCTGTGCCCGGGCGAGCTCTGCGCTGGGAGAGGGGGCTTGGGGTGGGGAGATCTCTTCATGGCATCATCCATTATGGACTGCAAAACTCCCAGGAGCCTGGAAACATCCTCGGCGTGTGTGCCAGGAGCTGGGCCTGCCCTTCCCTCCGGTGTCTGCTCCGTGTCCGCCGGCCTCTGCGCCGGTGGCAGCGGAATTAAAGCTCCACTGGCAGGCGGCGGTTTGGGTGCTGTGGCTCCTGTCTCTGTTTGGCTGTTGCAAACTAGCAGGGCATGGAAAAGAGCTGTGTAATGATGGCTGGGAAAATGAGATTAGTCCCTTCCGAGAAAGAACAGCCTCGACAGAGCCGTGCCACGCTTCTGTGTGTGTGCTCAGGATGGGACCGGAGCAATCAAAGGGCTCAGGATCTGCTCATGTGTGTCAGTAAGGGAGGCTGAAGTGCTGTGAGGGTAACAAGAACTGGCAGCGTAACCTATTTCTGCATGAACTATAAAATCCCGTACGTGAGATGGAATTGGTGGAAGTAATTGATCCAGCTTTTCCTTTCTTCCTGCCTTTGGGTTAAAGTCAAGCTGCTTAAGAGAGCTTTGTGATGTGCCCACCCTCGCCTTTGCTGTTGTGGTAAATGTAAGCTGTTCCCTGCAGTGAAGCAGGGAGGATTTTGATCTCACAAAACTCTGTGTTTATGCTGCCCCTTTTCTCGGAGCCTTCCAAAACTGTTGTTGACCCCATCGCCTGTCAGCAGCCTCTGTTGCAGGTATTAAGTTCAGCTAGGATGGCAGCCAAGCAGTTGCCACTGCAACTACTGTCGTCAGACAACAGTGTTTATCTGTGGCTGACTGGGGCCTGATTTTGAACACGCCACACACAATAATCTCCATGATTTGCCCGGTTTATGTTCCTTCTACTCCAGGGAGTTCTGCTGAATAACGTTGCTGTGAACAAACGTGTTCCAGCTGAAAAGTTAGTGCTTGCCAGGTGGATGGTTGCTCTCACTCCCTCCACGTATCTTTTGTGTTTCTGGTTAATCTTAAAAAATATTTTAACGAGGTGGAACTCTCTGCCCTTGGCCGGCTCCCGCTGGGCTGTGGGAATGTGGCTCGGGATGTGGGGTGGCTTTCAGGTGAAGGCTTCTCGTGCTCCTTGCCTTAGTTCTGCTTGATTCACCTGCAGCTTCAAACGGTGATTCACGGCAGTTGCATTCCTTGCCGGGCTCGTGAGGAGGATGTATTCCACGGGCACAAACACGGACTAATGGAGACCGAGGGATGTTATTGCTGAGTGTCCTGCCATTAGCATTCCAGCAGGGAGCTGGCCTAAGTGCTTCTCTCCCTAGGCAGGTGTGTGTTCAAGCCGTGATGCAACGCTAAATCATCTCTCTCAGAGCTGTTCGGAGCATGAAAACAGCCTGGAAAGCCCCATCCCGCTGAAAAACCGGAGGGGTTAAAATTGAGTTCACTGAATCTGAAAGTAGGCAGAGCACACACAGATGCAGCGGCCCCTGAAAGCAACTGGCTGTTTACTCTGGCTCGTGTACTTTAGCCTGGTTCATGATATCTGTTCTATTAATATTTCTGTCTGAGGAGAGGCGAACTTTATCCTGAAAACTGGCATGGAGAGTGGCAAAATTTGCAGGTCCGGCAGGGCCTCCAGCAGCTCCTGCAACAATGGGTGCGGCCGAGTCAAAATAAAACCTGGAATTCGGTAACACGAGAGCGCACAAGGAAAGCTGATGCTGCCAGGCTTGGGCCAGTCCCGGGGCTCAAATAATTGTTGACCATTTCCTCTTCTGGGACCTCACAGAAATAGCACAGGGTATTTAGTTGTTAACTTGGGTAGTGTAATTTGAGGCCATAACTGTGTGAGGTTAAATGTGTGCTTCAGTGGGCAGAAAGTGAGGGGGTGTGGGGAGCAAAGGATCTCCTTTAACACTTTCTAGGAGTGCCAGGCAGGTGCACACAGCACTTGTCATCTTGGGTTAAGGAGCAGGGGATCAGCTGTCACAGGAGAGGCTGTACTCCTGATAGCGCTGGCCCATTTGGAAATTGCTTTGCCTGAATTTCCTCTTCTGGCTTTTCCTGACACGTGGTCCCTCTCTTCAGTGGTGGAGAAGTAAGGGAATAACAGCATTAGCTGTGAATGTTTAAACAGATTTTTTTTTTAATCCCTTGCAGAACAAAGAGTGGAAGATGTACGACTGATTCGGGATCAGCATCCCACTAAAATACCAGTAAGTCCAGTTCTTTTAATTTTTTACTTCAGTTTTTAGTCTCATGTTCTTTTTAGCAGTTAGAAACCTGTGAAAGAGCTTTCCCGAGGAGACCAAATGAAAATGTGGCTGTTCAGGGTGGCTAAGCCTGGGTTTCAGGAGCATTCTCAAGGAGTAGTTCTCAGGGTTGGTGTGGGAGAGCAAGGTGCTCGCTGGGGGCTGGAGGAAGTGGCGTTTCCGGAGTTTAGCAGCTGTGTTGTAACTTGGAATAAAACCACGCCCCGGCTGAGCTCTGAGATCCTCCTGAGCACTCAGCTCTGCTCCCTCAGTGGTTTTCCTCTCCGAATTAAGAGTCTTCAGAGGCTCACCAGGAAGAGTAGACAGGAGTGTAGAGGCAGATACGGATTTGATCCTCAGCCTGTGCTGAGAAGGACAGAAATGCTTTTCTCCTGGGAATGGGCCTGTGCTTAGGTCTCCAGGAATGCTGCTGGGCTGTCAAACCCCTCCAGCTCACCTCACACTGGGTATCACCCCTCACCTTGTCACTCTTTAGCTGCTCAGCTCCAAATGCTGCCTGAGTTTGTGTTTTATTTTACTCACGGCATCCTCAAAGTTAAAAATGCAGAGAAGGGCATGGATCACGTTCTGTCACTGGTGAGTTCTTCAGCAGAGGGAACTGAACGGGACCCTCAGCCTTTGGCTCTGTGATGAGAGCTGGTGACCCCAGTGTGTGGGAATTCTGCTGTGAACCAACTGCTGCAAACTGTCCCCCGTCCCTGAGCAAGTTTACTGACAGAAGCTGCCGTAGAAACCGAAACCGAAAGGTTTTCAGCTTTCCTGGAGCTTTAAACTCCTTCACCTCAGAGCTGCCACTGCTGTTTCCCTGTGCAGTGGGGCAAAGGAACAAGGAATACTTCACAGCAGGGATTTTCTGACTTTCTTGGAATGTTTCATTTTCCCAAAAGGCACTTTCCTTACAAATCCGTTTCCTGACAAATACTGCTTTTTCACTCACCTTTCAGAGACCACTTAGCCATAGTCCCCAAGCGCTGTGACCACTGACTGAAAGCCAGGGATTTATGGCAAAACTCTCACTTTAAGTCAGCCATGGAGAGATTCCAAGCAAAAATCCAGTGGTACCTAAGGAACTTGCTGGACATGCAGTGATGCAAACTCCCAGCTATCCCTGCTGGGATCTCTGGAGTCTCACTGCGCCAGTCACTGCCTCGTTGTTGTCATTAGCAGTTCTGGATGAGATAAGATGGCAATGTCACACGAGGTAGTAAATCCCTCCTGTGCTGTCAACATCCTCCTTTCTGCTGTTAGAAATATCTCCTGCTTATGGCCCAGCTGCTTAAAATAGTGGGGTTTGTTGTCCAGAAGGAGCCAGCATTTATTTCAACTGATGTAAGGCTCTTTCTCTGGTAGAATTCCATCAATGTCTCTTCACCTGTGCAGCTTTTTAAGATCAACACGGCCAGACCCCGTGAGCATGGAAAGGATCCAAGGGACTGGTGTCACGTAGCTCCTGTTGATTGAAAATCAACAAACCCCCCATGGCTGTGGAAACAGGAGTACACGAGTTCTGAGATCACTTCTTAAAAGCAGGAGCTGCCCTCAGTTGCTGGGCAGGGTGTTCCTTAAATTGGGAAATCTGCAGTTTCTCTGTGAATTAAGTGGTTACTACACAGCAATCCTGGCAGAATTACTGGTTCCTGAGCATGCTTGAGGAAATTTTCTCTTTAATTTGGAAATGGGAGGGTTTATAGCCTTCCAAAGTAGCTTTTTCTCATGCATTAGAGGAACCATGGGAGGTGGATGGAACAGCAGAGTCATCTGGAGTGGTAGCTCTTAAAGAGATGGCCTGAAACTGGAGAAATTCCAGCGCAAACTGCTTGATCTGGCAGACCTCTGTAGCAGCACAAACCCCTGGTCAGC
The DNA here is from genome assembly GCF_000691975.1 of Corvus brachyrhynchos. Lineage (NCBI taxonomy): Eukaryota > Metazoa > Chordata > Aves > Passeriformes > Corvidae > Corvus > Corvus brachyrhynchos. Next base: position 67,995 of record NW_008239544.1, read on the forward strand.
CACTGCAGTGTGTTAGAGGGAAGTGGGCTTGATCTTTCCTTGGATTTCCTTGTTGCTGGGTAATTCAGTGCTGGATCAAATGATTGCAGCAAAGGAACTGTTCTAAAATTGCACGGAAGCCGTGGATGTGTGCTGGAAAATCCCTGTGTGTTACAGTGGCTCTTGCAAACAGAACAGAGGAGCACGTGAAGATTATTAATTCTCATAGAAACACAGAATTGTTTGGGTTGGAAAAGACCTTTAAGGTCGTTGAGTCCAACCATGAATTGTCCATTTTCAGATTGGAGATGCTGCATTCACACATGAAGGGAAATGGAGCTGGGAAGGGGGAGATGAGGGCACCAGGCACTGCTCCTGCCTTTCACACCTTCTGCTTCTTGTGTTTCTTCTCAGGTGATCATTGAAAGGTACAAGGGAGAGAAGCAGCTTCCAGTTTTGGATAAGACCAAGTTCCTGGTGCCAGATCATGTCAACATGAGCGAGCTAATCAAAATTATCAGGTAGTATTGCTGGGACTCCAGTGTGAACTGATCAGCCTCGGACTGTGATGCTCTGTTAATTCCCCCCTGCTGCACTTGGGAGGTCTAAATGGAAAATTCATCTAATGAGCACAAACCCAGGAGAAGGTGCTTTTCCTTTTGCTTTGCTGGAAAAACCCCACTCTGAAGGGAGCTGGGCTGGTAGTCTGCTTCCAAGAGAATTAACTGGTTCCCAGAGCTGTAGGAGGGAATGTGGGGCTGTGAATCCCTGTCTAACATGGGTCCTTCTGCCCAGGGCTCCAGCACTTCCTCCTTGGCTATTTTGGGATGCCTCCTCAGTTCTGCCATGGAGTCCCCCTCTGGAGTGGCTGCCTCTTCCCACCCACTGGGAAGGGGAGTTTGGGCTCAGAGCCAGAGCTCTGTGCTGCTGCTTGGGGAGCTGTTGGCATCCCTTGGGAATTGGAAGTTTCCCTCAGTGACAGCACTGAGGCCTGGGGAGCACCCACTCAGGCCAGAGTGTTTCTGCCCCAGCTGCTTGCTCAGCTTACAGGAAAGGCAAAGGGCAACAGCCTCGTGTGGAAGTTGTGTGGTCGAAAACTGTGGTCAGAAGTTCTGCTAGAAGTGCATCTCTGCTGGCTCAGCAGCAGGGTCTGACTGGTAAGGGCTCTCCTGTGGTAACTGGGAAGTGAGCAGCAAACCAGAGCTTGTTTTGTGCTGGTCACGCTGCAGCAGGAGCTGGTTCGTGGAGGCCACAGGCTGTGGGAGTTGTCCAGGGTGTCCAAACAAAAACTCTCACAGGCAAATCCCAGCTCCTACAGGATGAAGAAAGGGAGATAGGCTTTGGAGACAGGAACCAGGTTGCTCAAGTCTTGCAGAGTTTCTCAGGAACATGAAAGGCCCTGGGCAAAGAGGTTAACTGCAAGCTGAAGGATTTTCCCACCTTTTTTCTCTGGCTTTACTGTTAATAAATAACTTGGTACCACCCAGACTTGGGCCTCAGCCAGCTCCAGTGATGCACAGCAAAGCCCATCCTTCCCAAACCTTGGAGAGCTGCTGCCTTCCCTCAGCCTGCTGTCTCTGGAGTGATTAGAGCCAGGCTTTGGAAGGCTCCCTGTCCAGGGCTGTGGTTGGGAGCTAAATAAATCCTTGTTTCCAGCTGCTGCTGCCCCTCAGCAGCGAGTGGAAGCAGCAGGAAGCTCTTCTGATCTTTTCTGTCCTCCTTGCTGTGGTGGCAGCTCCACCTTCCCCAGCTGCTGCTGCTCATTTGGTTTATCAAGTGGGAAAAGAGCTGCTCTCTGCAGACCTGCTCTGCAGGAGGAGTTTAGCAGAAACACCCATTTCCCCGGAGCTGGAATGACCAAGGGAAAGCCAGAAATCAGCTGTTTCCTGTGCCAGGCAGTGTGTGCAGCCTGTGGCTCCGTGCCCTTCCCACGGTGCTTCTCCTGGGAGGGAGGAGGAGAGGGAGCAGGATGCTCCAAGGTTAAAGTCAGGCTGTTACAGAGCTGGTGACAAAGTGAGTTTAAAAGTTTCCCAGGTTTTGCAAGGAAGCCCTGCCCATCTTTCCCCATCTTCCCACAGATCTCTGGGTTTTCATTACTGTGAGCTGCAAGCCGAAGGTCCCTGGCTGTGCCAGGGCTGCATCTTCCCAGTCCCTCCAGTTTAATGCCCTTCTGGAGTGCAGCTTTTCCCCTGAGCGAGTGGATGCACCTGCCTGGATTTAGGGGAGGAATTCAGTATTGAGGGACAGGGCTGGGTGGGGACATGCAGAGAAAGGTGCCGGTGGCAGAGGTTGAATGAGATGAGCTTTAACTCCTTCCTCCCCAAACCATTCCCCGATTCTCTGCTATGACCTTGCTGCTGTCGGTGTTGAGGACTCTCCGGTGCCATCTGTCCTTTGTCCCCCCTTCCCCTCACCCCTCCCCAGGCGGCGCCTGCAGCTGAACTCCAACCAGGCCTTCTTCCTGCTGGTGAACGGGCACAGCATGGTGAGCGTGTCCACGCCCATCTCCGAGGTGTACGAGAGCGAGAAGGACGAGGATGGGTTCCTGTACATGGTCTACGCCTCCCAGGAGACCTTCGGAGCGCCAGCTTCCGCCTAGGACACGCCAGCGGCTCTAGCCTAGGATTTGGGTTGACCCTTGGCCATCACCCCCACTCTTCCCCACACACCCCCCAGGGAAAGAACCGGATGTCACCTACGCTCTCAGTCCTTAGCATAGTCTTGCTTTAGCAGGTGTCTCATCTCACCTTGCCTTGTTTGTGACTATTAAACAGTACAGACGAGCACCTCCAGCTTTGAAACCTGCCCTAATAATATTCCACACAGGCACATTTACAGGTCTGGACCTGACGAAAGGAGCCCAATTGTGCATGTGACACTTGCAGAGAAAGGGACACTCGATTGACTTTTACCAAGCAAACAGGCACCAGGGAGGAGCTAAAGTGTTCCTGTGAGTTTGCTGGAAAATCTCCCTATGATTCCTTAAATTTTTTTGTTTTTAAATGGGAAGGTTTCTCATGAGAGCAAATGCATTTTAATGTTCCAAAGGGGAGCTTTTTCTTCTGCAGCTCCATCGTGTCAGCGCTGCAGGGAGTTAAGGCAAGTGCTTGGGGTGAGCTGGGGGAGGACTCTTCGTGTCTCCGGTTTTTGGGCACCGCACGCTCCAGGGCGGTGCCGGTTTCTGGAATACTCATACCAAACACCACAGCTTTATTGTAGTTTTAGGAAGTGTCTAACTGTAAAATACACACCTGGACAGGTAACATTGAAATAAACTCCAGTCTGTTACGAATTCCCAATCCCTGTGTGTTCATCTGAGCTGGCTTCCAGCTATCCATAGGATCATGCCCCTAGCCCGAAGGTTGGCCATTCCCTTACCTGGGAATCGGGAGAAGCAGCTCAGGGCCGGGAGTCGCTGCCGAGAGTTGACGAACGAATGATTTGTGGTGGCACCGCTGGAGGCTCCAGCGTGTGTCCCTGTGGCCGGGCAGGGCGCGGCTGTGCAGAGGGGAGCTCTCCCGTAGGACAAACCTGTGGAGCGAGGCGCGGCGGGGGTCCCCCGGCGGGGGGCGGCGCCGGCGGCCCTGCTGGGTGCGCGCCTTGTACCCCCTCCGCCTTGTACCTCCTGCACTCTTTGCATGCATCTCCTTCCCGGGGCCCCCCCGCCCGTTTTTTATTGTCCTTTGTGTTTTTACTCCGACGTGAACTTTTTGATGCAGCTTGTTCTCTGTTTAGTTCTGTTCGTGTAAGAATTCGTTTAACTCATAACTGACAACTGTACTTGTAATTACGACGTGATCGACTGATATTCCTGTACAAATGTTGCTTTTTTAAAATTAATACAGTGCTGATATGGATGGATTACATCCCAACTTAATTCTGGCTCGTGTGGTTATTCCTAGGCACTTTCACAGCAAAATAATTAAAGGAATTAAAAATAATTCCCTGCTACTGCCAAGCTGGAGAAGCCCCCACACAGCTGAATCCCTTTAAAATGAAAGCCAATACCAAGGGATTCTGTTTAACTCTTTATTTTCCATACATTAAATTTACTCAGATAAAAACATTCTAAAAATGTACAATTTAACTTTTAACAAAGTATAATAAAACATAAAAATCCCAATACCAGAATACTTGACATTTACAATTCAAAATCAAATTAGCTGAATATTAAATATTTACAAAACTATTTAAAATATTTATAAAGTTACATGCAGAATTTGTAATACTAGAAGTGATCGAAGTAAAAGAAATGGCTCAAATGGAGCAGGAATTTCCTTCATTCCTAATGGAAAGTTATGTCCAAGAGAAGCTGTTAATCTGCACTTGAAAACACACGGGATTTGCTTTCTGCTTCAGTACCAACACGGTTCTTGTGTACATCAGGAAGATTTCAGGGAACAAATGGGTAATTCCAAGGGTTTATTACAAGAGCTGTGGGGCCTCAACCAGCCAAAGTGATTCCTACTCTCACAAATGCTCCATTATGTGGATTTTTGTCCAGAGTTGCCCATATTCATCCCATTTACAGGTGTTCCAGACTAGCCCGGATCCAGCGCTCCGAGGGTCCCTCTGGCACAGCCACAGCTCCCCCGCAGGATGATTTTGGGAGGAGCATTGCTCTACCCGGTGCCACAGCCTGGCTCATCCCGGGATATCTCTGCCCGGAGCAGGCCGGCGAGGAAATGGGGTTTGGGAGGGATGGCCGAGGCCTGGTGCTGGAGCGTTAAACTTTGGGAAGTCTGGTGCTTAATTTGCCAAGATTTAATGACCGTGGTATGAAAAGGTTTCACAAAAAGCTGAGTGTGACAGAGCTGGTTTGAATAAAAACCAGTTTTGATAAACTTTAATAACAGTTCAAATATAGTTTTCAATAAAAGTAGGGTGGAACCCTCTGATCAGTATCTCAGTTCCCTCTCCTCCTTCTCTGCTCCCCCATTAGGGTCAACCCCAGAATATTTATTAATGCTTAATTTGCACAGGGTGAGGAGGAGTTTGCTGGAAATTCCATCCAATTTTGAGTCTTTCCATCATCAAATGGAAAATGCAGCTGAACTGCACCACTTGCTGCTTCCCTCCCCTGGGAAAGGCTCCTTGCTGAGTTCTCCGTGCCCCTGCAGGGAGATGGGTGGGGATTCCCTTCCCTCTTACACTGAAAAATCATTCCCATTCCACAGTGAAATCCATCAGGAGAACGAATTCTTTTTATACTTGCAGGACAAAGATAGGGCTAAATAACATTCTTTGAAATCTCCATCTTTCAATGTACAAAAATAGGGTTTAAGAACTGGTTCCTTCAGGCAGGGCAGCTGGAGCTCTACTATTCCAAGCCAAGCTGCCTTGCTTTTTAGGGGTAAAAAGATGGATTTGTGCCTTTTAAGAACAGATTAAGGATAATTTTATGGAATTAAGGTGCTCTGTTCGGACTTACCAACTTTGGTTGTTCTGGGTACAGAGTGGAGGGTGTTCACTGGCAGGTCTGAAGCCCCAACTCGCTGGGATTTGGGGAAGGCTCTGAGGTTGCTGCTGGCTCACCAGACCTTCCTTTCGGACTCTCGTGTTGCCTCCAGGTCCTTCTGGATTGGATCTTACTCCAAACCCAGCCCCAACTGTTCCAAAGCGCCACCCAAACGCAGCCACGAGCCACTTGAAGAAACATCAGCCTTAACTTGACACAAAGAAACAATCCCAAAGAAAGGAATGAAACAGTTTGCTGGAAACATCAGCCTTAACTCTACACACAGGGAAAGGATCCTAAAGAAAGCTCAGGAGAAAGGAATGAAACAATTTGCTGGACAGAAGTTCAGTTTTACAGTCCTTTTGATATGATTTTTTCTGTGATGAAGATCAGACACAACTGTGCCCAGCCTTGGGCAGTAAAACAAAACACAACTGCTACAGAAATGACTTTTTTTTTTTTTTGCTGCTGCTGCTGCTGCTGTTTTTTGCTGTTTTGAGAAGGTTTTGAACACTCACATGTGTGTTGAAATACAGTTTCTTTAAATACAATTTTAAAATATTGTTTAAAAAAAGTGAAAAAAATAATAACAATAATAATAATAACACTAAGTTTGGCTTTCAGCACATGTTCCAGGCCACTGGAGAGACCCTCAAAGCTGCAAATAGTAAACACAGAACTGCACGTTTTCCTTGGGCATGATGCAGTGGGACAGACTGTTCCTACCATTGTCTTGAGCTCATTAAGGCAAAGTAAATTGCATTGTCAGTTTTCATCCCTTTAGTGTTGTAGGTCTGAAGGTTGCTCATGGGAACACAGGGAACGTCCTCAAATGCAGGCAGAGCCAGGAGGGAGCGGGAGCTGGGCTGGGAATACACAAATCAGGGGGTTCTTATTGCATAGCAATAAAAAGTATCTTTTGTTTGTTTGTTTGTTTAAACCAACTGTTCTGCAAATTTTGATGTTGGATCCCTCCCTGGGCCCACCCACATTCCTGAGGCTCTCCCGATGCTCATGATCCCGCCTGCCTTCCAGCGAGGCTGAGATGCCCTTGGAGAGACAGAGGGACACAGGGATGGCCCAAAATGTTCCTTTCCTATGAGCATGGCCCAGGAAGGGCTGAGCTCCCCCCTCACACGGCCCCATCTCCTGGGGGCAGCTCTGCACAGCTCCAAACCCTCCTGCTCCCAGAGGACTTCCCAAGTCACTGCTCCGCTACAAATCCTATGGATTCATCCTGGTGTAAGGAATACCTCCGAGTGTAAACAAGGCTTCAGACTTTAAAGGTGTCTCCCAAATTACAGGATGCAAATATCTCTCTGTCAGACACTTTTACAGAGGAGGCCTCACCCATTTAATGCCGTCAAATTCCCGGGGAGGGGGAAGCCATGAGGATTAGGATCTTCTTTCAACCAGACAGGACCAAAGTGTTTCAAATTAGCAGTTCGAGATGGGTTCGGCTTCCTCTCGAGTCCTAATTTAGATTTGTCACCCACAAATGATGGACTAAGTAGTTAACACCAAAGCTACTCATCTACAACCTACTGCAACGAAGGAGGCCGACAAGAAATCCTTCCAAGTCTTGATAATAATGAAGTTTTTACTACCTTTTACATGTTTGACTCCCACCACTCCTGAATCCTGGGGTAGGAGCCAAAGGGTATTTCATATAAAGTAAAGCAAAAGCTTATTAACTCTGCTGCCAGAGTTCTTAGTTTGATTTTTTTTTTTTTAGGATGGTTTAAAATTCATTTACAAAAGCAGAATAATAAGGTTTCTGTGAAAGAGACCTATATACAGTAACAGGACGTAAAGGTTTTGTGTATTACAGGAAAAATCCTTGAAGCCTTTATGACTCTGGAGTCTCTGGGACTTGGACCCTTGGAAACTAAGTTTATTCCAGTGCTGGGAACCCAGCACTAGCTAGTAATAGGTGAGACAATGAAGCACGAGTTTGTTTCCAGAAGGAACCGAAACTGCCGTGTGTGTTCTTTTGGAAGGGAAAAGAGAGACTTTTTAGGATTTTTATTGTGGAATTAAGTCCCGTAAGCCTGCTGGTGCCAATTTGTAAAGGTTGGAACTTCTTTGCCTCTTGCACTGGTCTCAGAGTGACACTGTCTGCTAAAAGTGCAGAAAGCTTGAAGAGTTTTACATTCTTCTGTAGTGCAATCCTTAAAAATCCCAGAGATTAGTGCCTGATCACTTTTGAAAAAAAGTAGACATTTTACCTAGCCCAGGGGTGCCAAAGTCCTTCCGGCCACTCCTACCTTTCGCCTCAGAACGGAGCTGCCCTGGAGTCAGGCCTTTCACCTTGGAAAGTCCAATTATGGCAATGTTCTCCAGCCAAAAAAGTACACAGGATGTTGTACTTCCAGCAGGAACTGCAGCTGGCCAGCTCCACCATCCATCCGTCCATCGGTCCGAGGACACGGAGTCAGGAGTTCCAACAACAAAGCTTGAATTTGGCAATCAAAACTGGGTTGGCTGCACCCCTAAGCTAGATTTTCTACCTAGCCTAATAAAGTAAAGCACCTTTGGATTAAAAAATACATTAAGCTTAACAGCAACTGGACGTCTCAGTTTTGTAGTTCGATCTCCGTCGCTCTCCATGGCTTTACAGCATCGTGGTGCCAGGTGGGGGAATCTCAGTCTGTGGAGTCCAGACTTTCGGAGGGAGGGGCGTACTTCAGCCTGAACGTACCTGGGACAGGACATGGACACAGGGGTTACACACCAGTCACCTCCCAGAGCTTCCCAAACCCACCTGCTGCTTCTTACACATGGAATGCACCACTGGAGCTTGGGTGCAGGTTTAGGGCTGGCACAAGTTTGTTCAATGGAGCCACAGAATCCCACAATGGTTTGGGTGGGAAGGGATCTTAAAAATCATCCAGTTCCAACCCCAGTACTTTCCAATATCCCAGGTTGCTCCAAGCCCTTGGACACTGCCAGGGATCCAGGTGCAGCCACAGCTTCTCTGGGCATCCCGTGCCAGGGCCTCCCCACCCTCACAGGGAAGAATTTCCTCCCAATATCCCATCTAACCCTGCCCTCCTTCAGTTTAAGGCCATTCCCTCTTGTCCTGTCAGTCCATACCCTCGTGAAAGGTTTGGGAGACTTTTAATAGGAATTTAATTAATGAAATTAAATGCAATATAAAAAGACTTCAGAGTCTGCTGCATTTCTGAAGTTCTCCCACTCAGGACTGACAGGCCAGCAGCTCTGCTTCCCCCTGGCCAATACAAAACCATTTGCCACAGGAATTCCCTCAGTATTTACCTTTTTCCTGCTGTAAATTGCCACCCAACGCCTGACACTTGTTAATTTATGGTGTTCAAACTGTTGAGACCACATAAAAATGAATCCAGGTGAAGGCTACAGACAAGGCACAATGTCAAATGGAACCTCAGTGCTGTTCACTCAGTTTGCATTTCATTTTTTAGCCTACACCACTCTCAGACTATCTCAACATAAGACAATTGAAACAAAAAGGAGAAATGGGACTAAAAAGTGCTCTTGGTAAAGCAGCATTTTTCTTTTAGCTGTTTCCTGCCCAGAATAAAGGATTCAGCTCTCTCCTGGACAAGCCTGTGCTCTAAGTGTGTATGCAACATGTCCTATAAAATAATTACAGCAGCAAACAGGACCTTCAGGAGTGTTTGAACAGCAATTCTTCATTCAGGTTATTGTTTTGGGCAGGAAGGGAAGAAGAACACAGATTTCAGTTTCTAAAATTCCAGGGCAATTTACAGCAATGACTGAAGCTGACCTGGCTGACAGGGCCAGAAGCAGCAACAGCAATTCTGCTGCAACCTGTCCACAGCAGCTCCCTCCCTTCCTTGATGTTTCATCCCTCCCCAAAAAACAGGGCCAACCCCACAGAGCACACCTGAGGCCTCGCCTGGGCCCTCCTGATGAGGCTGCCTAAAATTTGCCAATAGCTCAGACCATCAACTTTGTTAATAACAAAGTATTTTCACAAGCCAGAGATTCCAAGATGCCGTCAGACCCCGTCCTGTCCCGGGGCAGGGCTCAAGGCCACACTCTGTCGCCCACCTTTACCTTGCCGATTGAAATCCATGGGCGGCTGTTTGCAGTCCTGAGCTCTGTGCCCGCTGGCCCCGCAGTTGTAACAGGAGAGGTTCCCGTTCTTTTTGTGACTCGACCCGTTGCCGTTGCCCATCATTCCCTGTGCCTGGTACACCCCGGCCGTGCCCGCCATAAAGTTCTGCATGGGGGGCACGGCGAAGGTGGACTGTCCGGCCATGACGGAGTCGGGGGCCAGGCCGCTGTTGTAGGCCGTGTGCACCACGGGGAACGTGGTGCTGCTGTTGTACTGCTGCGTGTTGATGTAGCCGTTGCTACACAGGGGGTTGAAGGGCAGGAAAGGGAAAGTAAACATGGAAGGTCCTGAAAAGGGGTGCTGGAAATAGTTGGCGTAGCTGACGGTCATGCCGCTGGAGCCGCAGTTGCCGCTGCAGGCGCCGGGGCGGCACCC
>NW_008239544.1:78040-78867 GCF_000691975.1 Corvus brachyrhynchos
GCTGTAGAAGTTGTTGTCGGCGCCGGAGGAGAGCGTGGGGCTGGAGCTGGGCGCGGGGCAGCTGGGCAGGTTGGCCATGGTGGTGAAGGACGGGGACGGGTGGCTGCTGGAGGAGGCCGCGTTGCTGTTGGTGCAGAAGCTGCCCTGCATGGGCGCCACGGGCATGCTGCTCATGGCAGAAAAGGCAACTTTGGTGTTGGCTGTGTACAGAGCAGTCCGGGGGTTGATTATTGCAGGGGACACCGTTATTTGCATATTACTGGAGCAGGAAGTCTGTCCGGCCATGGCGGAGTCGGTGGGAAGAGAAGACGACACCAGCAGTTTGATGGGCGGACGAGCCACGTGGAAGACTGTGCTGGACGTCACCGTGGCAGCAGTGCTCGTCTCCACTATGAGTCCTGGCTGCTGGGCTGGTTTGATCACTCTGTCCAGAGTGGAAGCGTGGACGACTTTGGCCCGAGGCCCAAAGTTCATGGTGGAGGTGGGGGAGCTGCTCTCGGCAGCCCCCGACAGCACCTGCAAGGGCTGGTGCGGAGAGGACGCGGACATGACATCCACCACGGCGTTCCCAAAGCCCTTTTCCATCTTTATGCTGCCCCTGGAGCTGGGAGACACTTTATTCCTTTCTTCTAAAGTCAAGAGGGAGTGCACAGAGGACGAGAGCAGCTTCATGTCTGCAGAGCCGCGCTCTGGTTTGTGCACGGAGCTGAGCATGCGGATGGGGGTGATGTGTGAGGGGGTGGGGGACAGCATCTGCATGGGCAGCGCGTGGTGGCCGCCCGGGCCCGAGCCAGCGGCGTTCCGCACGGGCAGACACTGGGCTGTGG
>NW_008239544.1:78934-100597 GCF_000691975.1 Corvus brachyrhynchos
CGGCGGTGTGGCTCTGCTTACGTCTCTCATTCTCCTCGGCGCTGTCCGAGCGCTCCTCCCGCGTCTGGATCCCCATGGGGCTGGAACTGGAGCTGGAGTACTCGGAGGAGCTGCCCTCCCGGGGCAGGGGGTGGGCTGGCTGATCCACGTCCACTCGCAGCTCTGCAGGGACAGGGGTGGGAACACGGGGGTGACACTGGCAGCAGCTCAGAACACACATACAGCGATGCTCAGGATTTACAGAGATACATCAGAGGTGGAACAGTGCGACCACAGCAGCTGCCTGTTCCCACCAGAGCCATGAGGAAGAAACTACTTTTTATTGCCCCCAATAATCACTGAAATCAGACTTTTTTCTTGCTCCCTATTAAGCCAATAGCTTTTGGAAGATAAAGCTTGGGGAAGAAGCAGCACAGGAATGAGCTGACCCTTGTGTAAGCAGAGCTGAGCACAAGGGTCAAAGCTGTGTCCCTGCTCCCCTTACCTGCGGCGTGGTTGCCCCGGATGCTCTGGATAGGCCCCACGTGGGAAGTGGGGGGAACCCTGGCCACCCCACTGCTGGTCACTGAGGAAGGTGTGGAGGGGTTTAGGCACCGTTTCTCTGATTTCTCCCTAGGGGTGATGGAGAGGAGTATGAAGAGACAGAAACTGGCTAAGACACAACCACAAATCCATTTCTGATTGAACCCGAAGCAGACAAAGCCCATTAAACAATCCACTGATGCTGTGCTCATTTCAAATGGAAGCACTTGGAAATCACACCAGTGCTGACCATAACTGCCAGCAGTTAGGGTTGGACTATTTGCCATGTGATTACAACACTAATGCTCTTATCTGTCCAGGGTAAAACATCACCAAACCCTGACTAAACTCTAAAATTCTGTCCCGTATTATGGCAGCGCATCCCAAACCCAGCCCTGCACACCAAACCCAAAGAGAAAACAAATACAGTTCCAAGTTTTCCTTTTCCAAACACACTCTGGAAAAACTAAGACTGCTGGAAAATGCTGCCAAGGAGCTCTGATAAATGGGCACAGATTTGGATTTCTAATTGCTTTTTAAGGAACAGCAGTAGCTGCAGAATAAACACTTCCCAGTAAGTGGAGATGCACAAACCAGGACAAGCTGTTGCATCAGTGTCCCCAAAGGGCTGTCACAGCTGCCTGGGGTCACTGTGGGACACTGAGGCAGCTCCCAAAGTAGCTGTGCTTCATCCACATGGATTGGAGCCAAAAAATTGTCACTTCCTAGGAGAAAAAAGTCCTGCTGGACACCCTGACTTTGGGTGTGCATCCCCTGGGCTTGCAAATCTTACAGCTCCCATCAATGTCAGCTGGGTGGGAGCCCAAAATCTTTGCAATAACCGTGACACAAGTTTAAAAAACCCAAAAATAATGTGTATATTTTGTGTATTATTTTAAAATTTGGTATCCTTATCACAACCCTGAACAAGCAGCAGTAAACCAGAAAGTACTCAATATTGTTTAGTAAGGGAGATAAGCATCATCCATATCTCCAGGTGGGAATCCTGGTGGGTTTGTGGTCTGGGAAGCAAAAACTACTGTAAAACTTGCATTTTTTGACCTTAAAGAAAGTTCCCCCAGCCCTCACTTACTTCTCCAGCTCTAGTTGGGTCTTGAGCTTCTTCTTTGCTCCCATGGTGAGGGACTCAAACTTATTCAAATCTTCCTCAGTAAGACTCAGAAACTTGGAAAGCAAAAACATGTGCTTAGTTTTATAACCTGAAATATTCTTATTCCCGTTTTCAGTGAAGAGCAATTCCAAAAGGCAACTTTAAAACCATTTTTAAATTCAAACAAACCCTTTACTCCAGTTTTCAATTATAGAATCAATGTAAAAGGAAAGCGTGGGGGACTGGCATGAAAAAAAGAAGACCTGTAGATTTAATTTAATTAGGAGTGTGCTTATATTAACCAGTCCCAATAAAGATGAAATAACTTGTGAACATATTAAAATAGAATTAAATTAAAATAGAACTTGGTGCTATCAGTGAATTTAAGGATCTTAGAAAACCACTCCAGTTTTCCCAGTGTGTCATTTACCACAGAAGCGCAGTGGAAAATATACACCCATAGTAAATTTAATAATAAAATATAGAGATAGATACAGACATTTATATTAAAATGTAATTAAAATGAAAGCCAGTGAAGTATGCATAATAACAATTGCTTTTTAAAAATATACTGGAATAGAGAGTTTTACTACATTATTAAAGAAAAAAAAACCCAGTATATTTCCCTTCATATAATGAAGAAAATTAAATCAGAAGACTCTGGTAAGAGATTAAAATTAAAGCCATAAAATATTCTATAACCAGCACAAAGCTCAGCCCAAGCCGTCCCTCCACTGGAGGGCGTTCCAGGCCAAAAGACAGAGGACAAGGAATTCCCCAGTGGAGCTGGGAAAATGCTCTAAAACGTTGTTCAGATAAAATCCAGCACACACAGGTGTTATTTGGGACTCTTACAATGCAAAGAGATGATTCTTCCACAGGAATTTCTGCAGGAAACAGAGCTCACTCACTCATGTTCACATTCATGCCAGAAATCTCTGGAAATCTATTTTTTAAAACGAGGATAACCAAATATTTTGGGAGAAAAATCAACCAAGAAGTAGAAATAAAGAGAAATGAACATATTTAGGTATCTACTGCACACAAAGGCATGTTCAGGGGAGCCAAGGCGAGCTCCTAAGGCAGCATCCAAGCTGGATCTCCAAGCATTCCATGAGGAAGCCTGGGAGAGGCAGCAGCTGTTGAACAGCCCTGGATACAACACAGAGAGAAAACAGCAAGAAGGTTTTCATCAATTTATTACTGCTCTCAGAAAGTGAAAACCAGAAATCAGAAAGTGAAGTGCCAGAAACTTGTGGGATCCTCAGCACAGATGTTCCCAGCCTGGAGAACATGGGGATAATTTAAAAGCTGGCTGCTTTCCCCCATTTCCTGCCCTACCTTTTCCATGGTGAGCTGTTTGAAGACAGGGTAATACTTGTGCAAGCGCAGCTTCCTGAGCCAGTCCAGGATCCCATTTTGCTCCTGTGTCTGAGGGGTCTGAGGGCTGGAAGACATCAGCATGGATGGAGAGGAAGTGTCCATCTGGGAGCGATAGCCCAGCGAGGAGCCGGCGCCTCCGGAGTGGGAGCAGTGGGGCAGAGCAACGGGAGCAGCAGCCGAGTGCTGGACGTGGTTCTGAGAGGACTGAATTCCAGCCACCCCACATATAGGTCTGAAAAACAGGAGCAGGTTTGGTTTAGCACATTGGATAAAAGCTGTGTCACCCAGAGTTCAGCTGCTGCGGCCACAGAAATTGGGATTCTGGGAAAAAACCGCCCCGTTGGAGCCAAGGTACAGATTTGTACCTGCCCTGTTCCACAGCTCAGTAAAACAGGGCAGTTCTGGCGAAGGGTGAAGCTGATCTTCACCTTAAACAGAATTTTCCTTCAATTATCTCCTTCATTAATCACAGATATTAAATATTCTGCTGCCTCTCTGTGATTTAAAAAAGCTTTTGAGAGAACGGCCGTTGCATTGTTAAAAAGAAGTGAAGAAGCCCAAATATAATCCTATGGAAATTTTTCACCTTTTCACACAGAAGTGGCAAAAGAAGCCACAATACTGGCTCCTTGGAGAAAATGAAAACTGTCTCTTAAAGAGAATGAGTTGTATGCAAGATAAATATTTCACCTTCCAGATGTTCCCAGCGTAGTTCCTACTTTATACAGGGAGGGGTTGCCAGGATCTGGAAACAAGGAACAGAGTTACAAATGGCATCAGTTTAGGAAATGCACACCAGCACAAAAAAATACTTTTTAAACTTTATTTCAACTCACTTGAGCTCTGAAGTTGCTGTGAGGGAGATGAAGTGCTGAAGAACTTCCTGACGTGGTCGTTTTTCACCACGTGGGAAGGGAACGGGGCCAGGTACCTGCAGCAAACAAAGCCCCTGCTCTGTTAGAGCCTCCCAAATCCATCAGGATTGCACTCTGGACAGCACAGGTGGAAGTTAGATTGGAAATTTAAAAGCTGAAACACACCATGCAATTCTGAACTCTGGGAATTTATGGATATTCTTATCCTTAATACCAAACCCTGTTACTTCTGGGTTGTTCTCACTCCGTTGAGTGTTTCAGCAAAGATGCCCCTCGCTTAGGAACCCTGAACACTCCTAAGGCAGAAAATGTTCAAATGTAAACTTGAAAATTGCCTTTCAAATGCAGGAACCTGAGGAATATAAAATAGAGATGGATCTGTTATTGAATTTCCTCCTCTTGGAGATAAACAGCAGATGCAGAGTCTGGCAGTTTAGGGAAAAACTTATGTCACGTTTTCCCTGTGCCTCTTTTAAGAGAAAAGAGCCCTTGTAGCAGCATTTCAGCACCTAAAGGGGCCTGTGGAAAGGCTGGAGAGGGACTCTGGACAAGGGATGGAGTGACGGGACAAGGAGGGACAGCTTTGAGCTGGAAGAGGGTGGATTTAGACAGAATATTGGGGACAAATCCTTCCCTGTGAGGGTGGGCAGGCCCTGGCACAGGTGCTTTCCAAATGAGCTGAGGCTGCCCCTGGATCCCTGGCAGTGCCCAAGGCCAGGTTGGACAGGGCTTGGAGCAGCCTGGGACAGTGGAAGGTGTCCCTGCCCACGGCAGGGGTGGAATGGGATGAGCTTTGAGATCCCTTCCCACCCAAACCACTCTGGGATTCCATGAAAAAACACCAATCTCCCACAACTTTGCACCTCCACGTGCCCAGAGGTGCTTCCCAGCTGGAAACCCCACAGTTCAGCGCTGCATTTCACAGCTGAGCAGCACCTCAGAGCAGCTCCTTCCCCTGCTCCAGAGCTGCAGCTGAGCCCTGGCAGTGCAGGGTGCTGCTCCATTAACCCAGATTTGGAGAGGCTGTGGTTCCTCAACAGCAGCCACACACATTCCCTGCAGCTTCCCGAATTCTCCTTGCAGCCTCTGCTCCTTGGAGCACAGCAAGGGAACGGGAATGATGTTTGCCATGAAAAATAATCCAGGCATGCACCTGCTGGCTGCTGCCTATGGAAAACCAATATCCACCGTGGCTTAGGGAAAATGAGTGTAAAGCAGAAGCTCTAATGAAGTTAATTAATATTTTAAAGTGTCGTTTAATAGTATAATAATATCATATTAAGATCAGAATAATATTAACATTACAATAATCTCAGTTTGCATAGATACAGACAGTAGCAGCTGAAAAGAATTTAAGTCCCTCTAATTTTCCTACGAAAATCATATTTAGAAAGAGAAACCTGATGTGATCTACCACAGATTATGATATTTAAAATACTGGTTTATATTAAATAATGGCCAGATATTTGTGATAATTTAAGGAGGTACAAGCTAAGGCTTCAAAAATTTCTTAGCTGTTAAAGGCTTCCAAAAATTATAAATATCTAATGATATCTAAATACATACCTAACATTTTTAATTAAATTAAACACCACAACAACCTAAAACAACTCCAAAAATAAAAACTCCATGAAAGGGGAAAGGGGAAAAAAAATCCCCACAACCCATTCCTCAATACAGATGGGTGACTGTTCAGGCTTCTATTTTTTTCCTGAGTTTTGAGCGATTGTTTTAAGCAATTCTGGTTATTTTTGAGTCCAAAACAAACTTTTGCAGAGCCAGTGATCCTCTATTTGTTCTTCACAAGGAATGAGGAAATATCAGTTCTTCAGGAAGCTTAATACAGAATATTATTACCATCTGTATTTCTGAAGAAAGAATTCCTGAAAAATTGTTATGCACTGGAATTAATGGAACATCAAGGAAAAAAGCTGAGGATCAGGCTCTAATTTCTTTAAAGTAATTTAGAATATGGAGATATTTCTAGTTCCTGTTTTTTTCTTGGTGAAAGAAGCCAAGCGTGAAGATAAAAGCCCCACAAAATCCCGGCATACCTCAGGTCTGATTCCAGGTCCATGTGGTTCCGTTCCAGGTAAAATGAATCTGGACCAGCTAAGCAAGGAATGAATTTCTCCAAGTTTTCTTCTGGATACAGCTGAGATAGCTAAAGAGGGAGGATATTACAAATAAAAAGTGAAAAGAAGCCTTGTTATTTCTACAAGATTCAAGCCACTGCCAGTTACAAATCAAACATTTAATGAAATTCAATCTGAATTATCTTGGCACATTTTGAAAAGTATCATTGAACAAAATTAGAGAGAGGGACAAAACATTTTTTCATTTTCAAAGTGTTTTTCTTTTCATCTTTACCTTTGAAATAAATTCAGTCACTTCAGCAGAAGATTTGGTTACCAACGTCACCGAAGAATCAGACCACAGGACCTTGGGGAAGAGCAAGAAGGATTTGGTTTAGTAATTATTTTAATTTGGTTCCTAAAAATTCAATAATTGGCATCCACTGTCCCCCACAGATGTTGTGATGGGTGACATCAACAAGGAAACACTTTTTTTTGTGCACAAGGACAAAATTGCTGCCCAATTCTCGCTGTTTTTACATTTCACACTACTCTGGATGCTTGGAAAAGCCTCTCAGAGTTTACACAGCCCTTCCACACTGCAGACATCCAGAGTAAAGCAACCAACCATGGAGCAATGGAATTTTTTTTTCTCATTATTGTTAAAGAAAACAGCTGCTTAGTAGGATCTGCTTTCCAACAGGAACGGCTCCCCCCACACAAGGCTGCCTGTTGCTAATTAATCAACTCCATATGCCACGTGAAATTGGGAATGGCAGCAAAAAACCAAGCAAAACCTTCCCAAGGAAACCTGCAGCTCCTGCTCCAGACTCCATCTTGTCCATGCCCTAAAAAAAGGGGAATATTCAGTATTTATTCCCACACAAACGAGTCACGACATCCTTGGATATTGAAGCACTTATTGCTTGGGAGGTGAAGTTTAACTGAGCCAAAAGTCAGGATTTTTTGGCATGAGGAACATCAGCGTGAGTCAGGCCAGGGATGAATCCCTATGGATTCAAAATATCCATTGGAGGCGTCTGGGAGGCATCTGGATCCATAGGGGAAGGAGCTGGGTGGATGTTTCGGGATCACAGAGCAGCCTCTCACATGACATTAGTTTCAATGACAACTCAAAACATACACAAAGTTTTTCCAGCCATCCAAAAGCTGCCAAAAAAAGAGTGGGGAGAGGAGAGGATTTCAAAATATATTACATAAGGGAGGAATTTCCTCTCGGCAAAGCTGTTACACAAAAAAAAGGGGGGGAAAAAAAAGACAAGACAGAAAGACTTGAGCAGTTTCACCAAGTTTGTGGGTTGCTTTTTTTTTTAATTTGTTGTAAATAATTTTTTTTTTTTTAAATTCACGTGGAATTTCAGAAAATACAGGAAACTCTCTCTTTTTTTTCTAGCTCTGTAATAACCCAACAATTGTCACGACTTCTGTTTTAACTTGGATTTTCAAGACTTATAAAACAATAATGTGAACTGTAAATGGGGGAACAATAGCACTGCGAACACTAAACTGCTTCATCCATTGACCCGCTATTCCCGAGCTCCTAAACAGAATAAAAACATTCCATAATTGGGTATTTAACCCAGCAAACAGCAATTTATCAGCTCAGCTGAAGTCTCAGCTCTCCCTTCAGTTCAAGCTGTCAAGGGAAACACTGGGTACAGTAATTTCTGTTATTTATAGAAAAATTTGTAATAGGAAAAGAAGTTTCACGAGATCTTAATTGGAGTGGAGACAACTGCAGGCTTCATATGGAGTTTGAAAAGCCCTTGGAAAAAATCCTGTGTGTGATCGATGACATTTGGAACAATCGGGGATTCAGGAGATTCAGGACATTCTCCATGAATCCAAGCCTGCAGAGGTTAATGCTGCCAACATCCCAACAGATGCTGAGCTGATGCTCTGCCCTGGCTGGGAGTTTTAAGGAATAACTTGGTGAAAGTTGTGGATAATTGGGATTCTCCTGCCCGGTTCCTTTTGGGTTCTCCTTTTCACACCCCGCATTTGGCTCCGGGACCTCATTAAACAAACCAGAGACGTTTTCTGGGCTGTGCATCCTGGATTTTGGAATACTTCATTCCAACTGGAGGAAAAGCAGTTTGTCAGCCCCTCAGCAGCACCCAGATCCATCCCTGCCATTCACCCAGGGTTTCATGGGATGAACTCATCCCTCCACCGGAATTGGGAGCAGCAACCCAAGCTCCAGAGGCTGCGTCAATCCGGGGGGAAGCCACTTCTCCTGGTGGTGTGTGGTGAACCACACTCATTCCACAGGCACTGCTCTCACTTCCACTCAGAGTCAGGCTGGCTTCAGTTCACAGACAACACTTCCTGTGCTGCCTTTCCTGCTGGATTAGCATCCCCTTTGCTGGGAAGTCTTTTTATTCCCTTTGGAAACGCTTTTAGACCATTGTGAAAGTCCCCTTCCAGTCAAGTCCCCCAACTCTCGCTCCACAGAGTTTTCCTCAAGCCCTGAAGAATTTCCAAAGCTTTTCTGTACTCTCCAACCTTTTGGAACCACATCCCACAGGCTCCCTCCCTGCCTCTTTCCAGCAGCTGTGCCCTCAGAGCCCCACGTTGTTCTTTGTCCAGATTAAGATTTAAATTCTCTCTGGCTTCTGCATTCCAGCAGAAGAATGGACATGGATATGGGTAACCATCCTGTAAGTGTGGCATCATACTTCCCCCTAAATAAACACTTTGCCAAGACTTCCTGCATTGAAATAACTTTTTTTTTTTTGCCAGTCCCCACCTACCAACCTCTGCATCATCCACAGCCATTTATGACTTTCAAATCACTAATTAAAAACTACCATCTATCCCAAAGGAGCCCTGCTAGACCAATTTTTGGGATCCAACGATAAAGTTTGAGAATTTCCTTAACTCCTCCTTAAGAATTATCCTCCCTTCTTTCATAGCAAAGGAAACCCAAACTTACCTCAAAGGAATACTCAACATTTCTTTCATTCTTCTTGTGTGCCAGTCCCTTTAATTCCACTTTTTCAACACTCACTACGGAAAAACAAAGAGAGAAGAAGAATGAGGAGGATATTCCTAAATACAGGCAGAAGTGATGACTTTTGGGAAGTGCCAGGCCTTGTTCTGAGAGCATCCCATGACCTGTGGAGGTGTTCCAGGTGCCCAGCTCTGCCTTCTTCCCTCGGATAGGAATGTTGGTACCACCACTCCGTGCTATTTTCACTTCCAGCCTTGGGAAAGCTTCATTCCAAGCAGTTTCAACCCAAATAATCCACTCCAAGCAAAGCTCTTTATTTCCTCCTGGCCTTATCACCCCACTCATCGCTGTAATAACACACTACACACACATGGAATTATCTTAACAACATCAAGGAATAAACACCATCCCTCCCAGGGAAACTGGGACAAAGAAAAAGTCTCCATGTTTTCAGGGCCTGGTTTTACAAGTTCAGTGTGGTTTTATGGCTCTGTTGACATCCTGACTCCTCCCTTCCTGCAGTTTCACAGAAATTTCAGCCTCCGTTGGAACAAGGTGTAAGTAAAAACAGGATCTGAGTGTGGAAAGGATGGAATGCCAGGACAGGTCACTGCCTCTATCCCTCAGCCTCTAAAGACACCATCTTACACGTCAGGTATTTGATGTGCTGAATTCTTGGAGACTCCCACTTCCCAAGACGCCCAGACCAGGAACTCACCATGAAAAACTTTCTAAAGATTATTTCATCGACTTTATATTCTCTTATAAATGTCTCCTGCATTTTGACTGCACTCATGGGGATACACACAAGGATTTTTTCTTATAAAAAGCCAATTTACATTGGCTTAAAACTACAAAAGCAGAATTATCCCAACCCAAAGTCACTAAAATTTTACCTGTGAGTGACAGGTCCCTGAAGGGACATGTGCTGTGCATAGTGTGTTTTCACTGAGCAGTCCTACCAAGCAGAGCCCAGAATTCTGTTGCTTTATTTCCAGAGAATCACCATTTACAAGCTATTCACCTGTTTTCAGAACTATTTATACTCTCTATAATCAGTAAGACTCAAACCAGTGTTTATCACATGGAACTTCCTCCTAAGTGCCCACCAAAACACTGCAGGGCCGAAGTTACAGCAGCACCATTGCAACAGGTGCCACCTTCCTTGTCCCTGTCCCCAGGGAGGCTCCACCCAAAGCCACCCTCTTGCCCATCTGGAGCTTGAGTTCCCTCTGTTTCCCAACAGTCACGGCCTGAAGGTTTTGTTGGGGCCTTTTAAATGTTTTATTGTGTCCTCAGAGAATCACAGAATCCTGCAACGGTTTGGGTTGGAAAGACCTTAAAGCCCATCCAATTCCAACGTTGACACCTTCCACCATCCCAGGCTGCTCCAAGCCCTGTCCAACCCAGCCTTGGGCACTGCCAGGGATCCAGGGGCAGCCACAGCTGCTCTGGGCACCCTGTGCCAGGGCCTGCCCACCCTCACAGGAACGATTCCTTCCCCAATTTCCCATCTAAATCTCCCCACTTTCAGTTTAAAGCCATTCCCTGTGTCCTGTCCCTCCATCCCTTGTCCCCAGTCCCTCTCCAGCTCTCCTGGAGCCCCTCTAGACACTGACAGGGGCTCTGAGCTCTCCCTGGATCCTTCTCCTTTCCAGGTGAACAACCCCAGCTCTCCCAGCCTGGCTCCAGCCCTCAGAGCATCTCCATGGCCTGCTCTGGACTCATTCCAGCAGCTCCTTCTTACATTGGGAATCCGAGAGCTGGATGCAGCTCTGCAGGTGGGGTCTCAGGGGAGCACAGCAGGTTCTGTTCACTTAAAAATGCTGCCACCTGGATCTTGGCTGCTTAAAAATCTCTTCTTTGAGTCCTATATGCAGTGAAAATTTTGAGAGCCTCCAAATTCAGATCTACAGATGTTTGTGCCTGTCTTTACACGGAGAGAATGAACGTTCCTTTTCTGGTCCCCACAACTGTTCCTCCTCCACGTAATTCCCAATTACAGTTCCATCAATCCCTGAGCTTATGGATAATGGCAATTCATTACTTACTACTTTCTCCTGCACATTCTGCTTTTTGTAGAGGTTTGTTCCTTTCAAAAGATTTCAGTGGGTTCCTCTCACGCTTCTGAAATGATTTTGTGCCACATGCTGAGCACCACAGGGATAAATCTGCTCCCCAGACGTTGCTGAGCCATCCAGACAATATTTAGTGGCATGAAGGTTTGAACATGAAGATTTGAACATGCAGAAGGTTAATTAAAAAAAACAAAAAAACAAACCACCTCAGTACATTTATTTAAGAGAATTCAGAGCCCCCTGAATTGTGATCACAGTCAAAATGCACTGAACATTGACTGGAATTGTTAAGTACTACAGGATTATAATGAGAAAGAATGTATAAAATGGGTATTGAGAGGGGAGATGTGGTGAAGCAGCTGAAGGATGAGCAAATAACTTGCAGAAATCCTGGTGTCAACTGCTGCAACATCTGGTTTTGAAAAACACAGCTGGTGTTACGCAACATTTGTTGTTTATAGCAAACCCAGCATCACTTTCCTGCAACTGTTCTTATCATTTGCTATTCTAAAGGATTCAAATCCCATCTCTTCCAGTCATTCATTTTTCATCTCCAGCAATTCAAGCAGAATTGGATTACCCAGAGACATAAAATCAAGCTATTCCTGTTTTACTCTGTGTGTTAATAACAAACCTTAAATCACCCCTGGATTTTGTGGTGCTGACAGTGACACAACCTTTTCCTGCTCAACTTCTGGGCTGAACATGCCCAGTGAATAAAATCCACTGCAGTGAATTTATCCATGGAAAATGATTGCAATTAGAAAAATGGACCTTTAGGTAAAGATTTTTGCACTGATCTTGTAAGATTAGGTCTGATCTAGAGCATGAAATACAGTTCAGTGTCCTGCAGGACTTTAGGGACAACCAACTGGATGATTCCTGGTATTTATTATACACACAGTTCCAGGAATTTTCTCCCAGCTAGCTAACACCACAAAAAGTATCACCTGCCTAAAGAAATCTTGTTTAATTTCTCAAGTTGTATGTTTTTGTTCTGTGGCCTCTCACCTGTTCTTTGTGTTGTTTAACTTCTGGTTGGTTTCATTAAAATAACCTTCCTAAACCTACCCTGAAGCTTAACTTTATTCAATCAGTGATAAAGAACTCCAGAAGAAAAGGTGCCAGCCACCAAGCACAAGGGAGAAAAAAAAAAGGGATTTTTATTTACTGCCTTTACTCTCAAAAGCTTAAAGAGCTGACTCTACTCAATATCCCAATAAGTGAGTCCAGGAGCAGAAAAACCTTTGTACAGAATTAAGGACACATGGTACTGATGTCTTTTCAGGATGCTGAATTCAGCAAAACTCCAACTTCCCAACCCAGGGGATACAAAAAGGTAAAGTTTCTAATTCAGGAGATTCCCAGAGTATACTTGCACTGGCAAAGGGGCACACAAGGCTTTTTGCTGTGGAGATTTATCCATAAATATCTGAGAAATTCCAGCAGGTAAGTGGAACAGCTGGACGAGATCCCCCAGGAAAGGGGGAGAGGAAAACAAAGGGGGTTGGAGAAGCTCAGGGCTCTAAGAGAAGCTCCAGCGAGGCTGTGGCACCCTTGGTGCTCCCAGAATCTTCTGGCATCATTCCTTAAAGGTTTTTTAAATTATTATTATTATTTGCTGCTTTCTTTAAACACAAGAGAAGCATTTTCCATGCAGTTTTTAAGTGCATTTCATTGTATCCAGCATGGAAGGCTGTGTGTGGAATACTCCAGCACTGAGGCACAGCCAGGAATCACAGCCAGGACAGGAGCTACGTCATCTGTCTCCTTTTCAAACACTGCCTCCCACCCCCTTCCACAACATCCAGGGAAAACAGGTCCAGGGAGCTTGAAGACATTTTATTCAGGTCTGTTCTCCTATTCCAGACAAGGATTTTCACACTTTTGGCCGATATTGGGAGCATTTCTCATCTGCTCAGTTCAGGGCTTCTGTGACAGGACACAATTCCCTCCCTCTGCTCATGACCACATGTTAAATCCTTTGGATTTCTTGCCTCCACCTCCAAAAAAGCAGAAGCTTGGAGCTCCTCCTCTTCCCAAAATGTCAGCAGCTACACAAAGCAAAAGGCCAATTCCAACCCTTCAGGATTTGCCATTCCTGGCTGGTCAAGGTCAGGGTAAAACCTGCACTGGACATAGGCAAGGGCAGAAGAGACATTTTGGGAAGCCACCTCAATACCCCATTGGATATTGATCTTTTTATATTTCCCTCTTTTCAACTTCTGGATCCATCCTAATAAAAGGGTTAGACAGATCAGTGCCTCAATCCCCACTAAGAATTCTGTGCTCCTCCTGAAAAAGTAAAGTAATTCAAAATAAAACAGGAGTGTTGATTGTGGCCCAGCCCTTTTCCATAAAATCCAGTATTTCACCACTCCATACCTAGGCTAGAAGTTTTCCTTTGATTAAATCCCTGGATGCAGGCTCAGTTTGTGTGGGATGTAGCATGGAAATGCCACTCTCCAGGTGGCAAAATCTGAGTCTCCTGAAACTGGGTTGAACATCTTGGTTCGTGGTACTTGACCAAAAACAGCAGAAAGGCTGCAAGTTATTTTTAAGCTGGGAAAAAAATCCTAAGTAAAATCCTTTCTATAGGAGGCCATAATCATAAATGATGCCTCTGGATTAAAAGATTTATTAAATTCTCATTCATGAAGTTGTACCTTCATGGAAAGAGGCATCAAACACCACGACAGCAACTGAGTTTGTGCTGAAAAAGTGGAACAAAAGGGAACTCATAAAACCCTTTCCACATCCCTGTTTACACAGAAGTGGGAAGAAATGCAGCACCACCACTTTCACATGGCATCTCCCCTCAGCGTGCTGAAGAAATGCTTCCAAAGCAGCATTACCCAACTCCTGCTGCCCATTAGAGGCCAAGATCTAGGGAAAAAATCCCACAGAGGGTCTCCACAAACCCACCAGGATTTATATTCCCATAGATACAGGCAGGAGGGAAGGGAAACAGAAAGAAGAGTTTATTTGCTACAGGCAAAGCATATTCACGGCAACAAAACACCAGAAATTAAAGGGGTTTGTGGGGCTTTTGTTTGGGTTTTTTTACTGCTTATAAGTATCAGCTTAAGAGAGGTTTTTTTGGCTGTTTTGCAGAAAACTTCCTGCTTTCACTTTTCTACTCTTTCTAAAGCTTTTTATCCAGGCTATGATGGGGAATGCAAAAAATCAGGATACCCTCTTGTTCCCAGCACACACATTGATCCTCTTCTGCACAAACACACAAGGGCTGTGTTTTCTCATCACTAAATTTGATTTCCCTGTCTCCTACTTCTCAAAATTTAAATTATCCTATAACTGGAATATTGAAGGCCTGAGGAAATCCTGCAGAATCAAATATTAGGTTTTGAGTCTGTAGGATGAGGACTGAGATCTAAATACAATCAACACCTTTCAGGATGCCAAGAAGTTGCTGTTGGTGCTATCCCAGGATCACTTTGGTTGGAAAAGAGCTCCAAGGTCATCGAGTGCAACCTGTGACCGATCCCCAGAGCACTGAGTGCCACATCCAGTCATTCCCTGGACACCTGCAGGGATGGGAACTATGACCCAGGAGCTCAAATCAGGTCAGTCTCATGTTTATTTACTAAAACTCCTTTCAACAAATCATAGAATGACAATATCTTCTAATAGCTCTGTCACTAAAGCCAAGAAAGAGCTGGCACTGCTCATCTGTGCCTGGGATGATTTCAGAGGAAGATTTCCCTGGAAGAGCATCCCAAAACCTGACTTCAAACTTCCAACCTTGCCTCCAGCAGGCTCTGACCCCCTCAAATCTGGAGATGACACTGAAACCATTCAGCTTGAACTCTGCTCTATTCCACAGCCAGCAAGAACACACCTTGGCTTGTTCCATGACACATTAACTCCTGCACAAACCATTCCTCCCCGGACATATCTAATCTGCATCACCTGATGGGCCAGAGTCCAACTGCAGGAGGAACAGGAGGTGCTCCTTGCTGTAGGAGGGCTGTAGGTACAGAAACTGCTGCTGAGGAGGCAAAGAACATCAAATACATTCTTCCATGTAACTGCAGCAAACAATTAAAAGGCATAATTAACTTCATTGACGAGCCATGAGCTTGTCTATAGAGATACCAGAGGAGAAAATGCTCCCACTCAACAGCATCCAGAAGTGTTTCAAATATTCCCTTAAAAGGGAGGGAAAACAGGCAAAGAAACAAAGGTTTCTTTTTGAAAATAATCTGATTTTGCTACTTCTAGAAAAGGCAAATGTAGGAGTAGATGCAACAACTCTCTCTGCGGTTTGTTGCATTGACTTGTCACGTGAAAATGACCTTTTGTTATTATATTAGTGAGAAGTGACATCTCTGACCTCTCAAGGAGGATAATTTATAAAGATATTAACCTGTTTGCACATCCAGCAGTGGTTATGGATGGACAAAACACCATGTGAAGAGGCCTCAGACACTGAAGTGACGCCAAATACTCTCTGCAAATATAAAGCTTCTGCTTGCTAAGGAATACTTAAATTGAATGTTGAGATTGAAAAAATCAAAGTTTAAATTTAAAATTATTGAAGTGCTACAGAAAAAGGAAGATCCAATTCGAGTTGGGCTCATTTGGACCCTGCTCAGCGTCATAACAGGATCCATGTCCAGTTTTCTGCTGGTATCCCTTAAAACTAAAAGTGGATGAGCAGACGACAGCTTTTCCATGGAAAAGGAAGGTGCAGCTGGGAAAAAACTAGTAAGCAAACAGAGCAGTTTTACTAGTTAGCAAGAAAGTCTTCTGGCTGGCTGCTCCCCCACAGGAAAACCCTGGAAATTAAAGTTTCACGGACAGAATGAAAAATTTCTGTCAGCAGAGGAAAAGCTCTCAGAACTGGAATTTTCCTGTGCGAAAAATAAGGGTTCTTCCAACATACAGAATATTTAAGATTCAAACCAACACATACCTCCACCATGAGTTCAGGTGACAAATCAATCCTGCTTTAATTGAAGAGCAAGACTGGAACCTATGAAGTGCAGTATTCCACAGGAAATAATTATACAGCTTTTTTTAAAAACTAAGGCCTTGAGCTGAGTTTTGGCAGCCCAGAAGAAGCAATAACACGCTGGGGTTGTAGCACTCACCCCAAACAAATGAGGAATTTTCATGCCCCTGCTATTTCCTCACTTTGGCTGATTTTAGCTGCCAACTAAGTGACCTTCTTCTGTTTCTCCAAAACACACAGATATTTAAAAAAAAAAAAGCCTGTATATCTCAGCTTTTAACTGAATTCATGCATTTTCCTGAATGATCCTGTCAGCACTTCAGCCAGCCACAAAAGTCAATCAGTCTAAAGATGGGTTGTGCAATTTCCCTGGATTCAAAAGCTTCACTAAACCCCAAAGTGCCTGTGCTGGAGGCTGGAGAAAACTCCCATCTGGACAGGAAAATGTAAAACCCTGAAGAGCCACTCAGCTGCTTTGAAAAAAATCGAGACATGGCTTCAAACACTGTTTTGAAGGGTTTTCTTCCCAAATCCTTGAGGCCAGGAGCACTTTGCCTCCCTGCTCCCTCCTGCCATGGCCACTGAGCACACAACTGCCTGACAAGTTACCCGTTTTTTTTCTTCTTTTCTGAGGCCAGAAAAAGTTTTTGCAGAATAAATTACCCAGAAAGGGCTGCTGGATTGGCCGTATTTGTGAAACAGCTCCTAAATCCAAGCACCAACACATGGCACTGAGCAGGTGCTGGGCCTGGGAACATCCAGCAGGATCTGCTGCTGAGATATGGAATAGTGCTCTGGGTGGAAAAAGTTATGGTATAGAGCCAGGAAAGGCTGCAAGAGTCTGAGATGAGGGACAGACAGCCCAGCAACATATTCCTTAACTCAAACAGCTCTAGCTAAGCATAGCTGCAGCTCTTCAGGATATCAGGCAGAACACAGGGGAAAAGGAATCCTGGAGGATGGGGTTTAACACCATGGCATTTCCAAGCATGATTTTAGGTAAATATGTGCAACACTGAAGGTTGAAAGGTATCCTACAACGAATTCAGACATATCAGTCACAGTGAGAATCTAACACGTGCTCAGATTTTGTGCCCTGGGGGCTGCATTTTTAAAAGATTCCAGGAATTTAATTTGCACACTGTATTTACTGCCTAATTCCACCTGGAACTGCAGCTAATGAACTATTTGCATACAAGTGAGAAGGGCACGTGTAAGTTTTCAATGCAGCTCTGGTCTTTGTTTGCTCAGGGATGCAGCCCAGTGACTCATTTTCCTTCTCCCAGTCAGCTCAGAAACATGGAGGAGAATTCCTGCAACAGTGACCAAAACCCCAAACTCTGGGGTGAAGGGCAGCTTCAGTAACCATTAACATCCAGCCTTGTGCAGGCAATTTAAATAAGCAGGCTGCCTGTGTTGAATTTATCTAACAAAAACATCTCTGAAATCAAGAGAAATGTTCAACTTCAGATATAAATAATTTTACTTTCTGGGTAAGCAAGACGCAATTGTATATTTAGTCTGGTCTTATCTGATGGAGTGCTTATTTTATTTACTATTCTTAGAGCACTTTTAAACAAAATGTTGGCTTTGTTTCTCATTCTTAAGAGAAGCTTTGCTCATCACAGAGAAATCTCCTGCTTTTCCCCAGAAAGGATTTTCTCTGGCACATAAAATTCCCTGAGCCCCCTCAAACCCAAGGTGAGCCTCATGATTAATTCTGATCTGAATGTTGTATTCACCTACAAAATTACACATGCAAAGTCAGTTTTCCGTGGAAAACTTTACTTTTTTTGCTAAAGTGCAGCAAAGCCCAGAAACCCCAGACTTCCCTAAATCCCAAAGATCACCAAAGGAACAAACCCAGTTCAGCCAAAGCCTTTGAAGTTTGAGGTCTGCACAGAGCAGCTGCTTACCCTGAGCTCAGAGAGAGGATTCAAACCTCAGAAAGGAAACCAGAACAGGGAAAAAGTGACACATTCAGGTGGTCACCACAGCTGGGGATCTGAGCTGGTGTTTGAAGTTCCGAGCAGTGTCCTAAATACCAATGGACAAATTGAGTCTCACAGCAACACACAGTGAAATAATGCACCAAAGCACCTTTGGGTGCAGCTTGAACGAACTACAGACCACCTTTGCTGGAGGTGAGGAAAATGGCAACTGAGCTAAGGCTGTTACTACCCATTAGTTTTCCTTCATCACCCACGATTTTATTCACTTAATGAATGAATAAAGCTGATTTAAGACCACTTAGCTAATCATAATCCACTGCTGCTCTATTAAAACACCCCAGCCCTCACTGCATAAACCCAATCCCAAGTGCATCCGATGAGGATTTGCCCAGCACAATTTCAACTTTTAGAGACCCCAAGGCAGGAGCTGAGTGCTACATATATAAATATACATTTCTCCCAACACAGAGGGGTTTGTTTCCCAGCCCGAGGGTGCAGTTTGTAACCATATATCGGCATGGCTGGAGCCCAGAGGGAGGGGACGAGGCCGCAGCTGCTCAGCCAACGTGCCCTGGCTTGAAGGGCATCTGGTGCTAAAACACCACAGCTCCAGGATCAGATGGCTCCAAGGATTCCTATCCCTACCCAAAGGAGTTAAGAGATTCCAGCTCCAGAGAAAATGCAGCATTTCAGTCCCCAAGGCAGATGAACCGAGCAGCTTGCCTGGTTTGGAAGGGCTGCTGCAGGCCAGCAGGGTTTAATGCTCCTGTAAATAAGCACGTGCTGTTTGCTGCATTTTTGAGACTGGGCTCAGCACTGGAAACTCATGACTAAGGCTGCAATAACAAGCAGCAGCAAGGACAAAGTCATGTTATAGCAGTTTCAATTTTTATTTTCTATTTTATTTGTTAACAACAAAAAAAATTCTCTTAGCATGCTATGTAAAAACACCAGACTAAGGGACTCATGTGGAATAGAAAAATCCTTGAGTACAGACAGTCTTGCCAAGAGCCACAAATGCATTCAAGTGCTCAGTTCAGTGAGAAACAAATATCCCTGCACAGCCACTTCTGTGAGGTTCCCCTTTTGTGGCAATTTTTGTGTCTCTGTTCTCAGGCTTCAATATTCTTGTTCCCTTTTCTACTTTTGTACAACTCATTGTTCCTTCTTTTTGGATGCCAGACAAGATTTGACCAGTGATTCAAAGAGAAGAAAAGTTCAAATTCAGCAGTTAAACTGATTTGGAGACACTACACAACTACTGGACAGCTATAACACATCTATGAGGCAAATACAGAAGGGAAAAGACCAAAGTAGATTTTATTTGCCAGGGCAATGAGAATGCCCAAAAACTGAGCTAAAAAGAATGGAAAAAACACCAGACCCCATCCACTAAAAAACTCAAAGCCCTGAAGCTCTGAAACTCCACACTTGCCAGTAGATCCTTTAGCAGGGCCTACAGAATGAAACAAACCCCCACTTCTAGCAAAAATTACTGTTTAAAGCTCTAGGTCCCCACTTTCTTTTGCAATAGCCGGATATTCAGCAAATCCCTGAACTATTTAATAACAGGAACAGGAGGGAATACAAACTTGGAGCTCTCCAAGCCACTGAGACCTATTTCATACCTGCTGTTTTTGCAGACAAATGCACTTATTACGCTTTTCCTCGGACCTGTTCACAAGGGTGTGATTGCAAACAACTCTGCTGGAATGATACACTTGGAATAATTCACCCCCAGGAGTGGAAAACACAACAGGGAGAAACTCCAAAGGCCCTGTTGTGTTTTCTGCCATTTCCTTTCAGCTGGGGATATTAATGATGTAATTTTAGCAGGGCTGCCCCTCTGAGTGATGGTTAAAAATAGCACCCGCACCCTCCACTGATGAAATGCATCCACTCCAGGCAGGGAAGTCGTGCAGCACAGCAAGTCCTCTCCTTCTTTTTTCCAGGGAGAGATAAAAGAACAAGTCAGAAAGCAAATGAAACATTAACCTTTTAGCTTAGCATTTCTGTGCACCCAAGAAAGAAAATTTACTTTAATCAAAAGTATTGTCTTGCATAATTACAGCCTGTGACTCTCCAGCTTAAAAGAACAAGAGAAAATGAAATTAGAAATGAAAATTCAAAGCACTAAACAATGCCAAAGTTGACTATTTGTCTCCTCTACTTGTGTGGCACAAAGGAACAGATCTACCATATGGATCAGATCCACAATTCCATGAAATGCTGTAGGGAAGTACAAGGGACCATGTTCACATGGGTTTGGGGCAGTATCACCCCTCAAACTTCTCGCAATTCCCACTACCTGCAATCCCCGAAGGAGATTTCACTCTCAATTTACTCCCTAGAATCAGTCCGAGAACAGCTCCAGATGCTTTCCTTCCCCAACAGCTGTCCAGTCTCTTCATCCAGGTCTCAGGATCAGGCTCTGCTCTGGCATTTTCCAACACATGCCATTTATCAAAACTACATTAAGCTGCCATTAAACACAAGAACACAACTTCCTTTAAACAACCCCAAAATAACTGAATTAATGGACAGAATTCCACTGCTTTGACTCTTCTCAGCTTTGTTCTTTCATATTATGGAATGGTTTGGGTGGGAAGGGACCTTGATCATCCCATCCCACCCCTGCCATGGGCAGAGACACCCTCCACTAAGCCAGGCTGCTCCAAGCCCCGTCCAGCCACAGCTTCTCTGGACACCCTGTGCCAGGGCCTCCCCACCCTCAGAGCCAAGAATTCCTTCCTAATACCCAATCCAAACCTATTTTCCTTCAGTTTGAAGCCATTCCCCCTTGGTCTGTCACTCTAGTTCCTGATGGAGCCCCTCTCCAGCTTCACTGCAGGTTGAACAGCCCCAATTTCATTTATTTATTAT
This sequence comes from Corvus brachyrhynchos, assembly GCF_000691975.1. Classification (NCBI taxonomy): domain Eukaryota; kingdom Metazoa; phylum Chordata; class Aves; order Passeriformes; family Corvidae; genus Corvus; species Corvus brachyrhynchos. The sequence goes on from NW_008239544.1 coordinate 99,763, forward strand.
TTCTAATTCCCAATATCACCCGTTGTTCCAGTCCTACAATATCTGCTATCTTTTCCCTGCTGCAGTCTGATTCTTTCCAAAATTACAGCCTCCCATATCCGCAGAGAAAAGCCCCCCTGTGAAAATTCCAATGCTGACATCAAAGGCAAGCAAGAAACCTCAGATTTATTTTAAATACCCAGAAATTTTCAGGTCTGGACCCAAAAGTTTCTGAGAGATGACACCATTTTTAACTTGTATATTCAGATACCTGTAAAAACTCCAGGTACCTATTGAAAAAATTATTGTACTTTAAGCCTATTACCCTCAGCTTTTGGAGGCAAGAACTCATCTAAATGGAAAGGTAGATGGAAATGAAAAATATGCTTTGGAAAATGGGGGGATTTAGGAATAAACTGTTAAGGGAAGGCAAGGAACATTTACCAGCCAACAACTAACCAGCTGTAAAAGCTTCCTAAGCATGACACGCACCAGAAAATTGCCATTTAGTCATTAGTACAGTGGTGACAGTATGTAAAATGGGCAGGGAACCTCCTGATTTCTAGAAATACATGTGAATCACTCCTGTTTTCTTCTCTAAAGTGGCAATTTTTATCCAATTTCGTTTAAGGGATAGATAGGATAAGCAAGCCATTTCTTTGAAATTCTTTCCTAAATTCTTGCATGCCTCTGTTTAAGATGGCAGCAAAACGGGCTATTTCAGAACAGGCATTCCCAGATGTTCCAGGGTGCTGCATTCTGAAGGCACAAGGAACAGCTGAGCATTTCTGAACATTTCTCCCATCCCTCACTCAATCTGCAGGCAGCAGACATGGGAATGTCCAGCCCCAGGGAG
>NW_008239544.1:100692-121591 GCF_000691975.1 Corvus brachyrhynchos
CAGGAATGAGCCAGGAGGCAAAAATCAGCAGTTAACATTCACCTTCTTGGGTGTTTTTTTGGGGTTTTAGAGTCTTGAATTACATATTTGTTATCCTTCAGTAATTTCTTAAAATTCAAATTTCATCTCCTGCCTTTAATTAAGGATTTTTTCAGTAAAAATGCAGGTTTAAGCATTAGTTCCACCACAGGAAAAGCTCTCCCAACACCTTTTTTATTGCCTCAGAAGATGGGCTGCATGAAGCCACTGCCATTAAGATCTGAGAAAAACTGGTTTTCTCCATTTAATGCAATTTTAATTAAAAGCTGAAGTTGCTTTGTTGTTTCCATTACAAGGAGAAGGTCATGCTGCTGTTTCCAGAGCTGCTGAGGTAATGACCATTAATTTTACCTTCATTAACAACTCATGTGCCACTGAAGGCACTTCCAGGACTCCATAGGCATGGACTGGGAAATGGGAGAATCCTTCTAGGAATGCACATCCTACGTATGGCCTCCAGTGCTTCTTGAAAGCCATGGAAAAAGGCAAATAATATGAAATGAGTTTATAATCTCACAGGAGATATTGATGACTACACTGTCCTTATCCAAGATCAGGAATGTGCCTGAGGTAAATTCTTGGCACAGATGGATTTACCAGCATCCTATTCTTAGAATTGAAATTTTTCAGAGTAGCTTGATTAAATCAATTATAAACAAAAGTATTATCCAGCTCCCACTGAAGCCAAACTGAAAGAACTTCGGAGTACTCCAAATTAAGTGTTCTTTGTCAAATCCTATTGTAGCAGAAAACTGCTCATTTCCTAATGTTTAATAAGGAAATTGTATTGTCCAGCACACAAATCTTTATTTAACACAAGGATAAATAAAAGCAAGATGAGTGATGGGGCTCTGAGTGGCCTGGGCTAGTGGAAGGGGGCAGGAGTAGAATGAGATGAGCTTTAAGGTCTCCTCCAACACAAATTCTGGGATTCTATGGATTACCAAGGAGCAAAGCCTTATTTCCATGGATCCATGCTGTACCTCAGCTGTTCTTACCTCTCCTGGAGGAAGCATGAATGAGTCTCTTCTATCCAGACACAACTGTAAATAAAATCTCTAAATAGCTCTATCAAATTTGAATGAATTTAATCAACAGGCTCAGCAGTTAATTAGGTAGGGACCAACAGCTGCCCAAGCAGAGTGATTCCACCTCTTTACTGAGGAAAAACAAGCAGGAAGTCCAAACAAGACTGAAGTTAGAGAACAATCAGCAGCTTCAGGATAAGGCCCTCAGGTAAACACATCATACCCATTATTTTAGGGGAATATGTGATCAAGACATATGGTGTAGACACAACTAAAACTGCTCGGAGGAAATGAAAGAATCCTCTGTGATACGAACTCCAAAAGAGCCACGTAACACACAGAGCATCACTTTCCACTGCAGCTCTTGGCCAAGGGGTGACCTGGGAGTCCTCCCTGTGGAGCACAAAGGGCAGGAATCGGGGCCATGGATTCCAAACCTCAGGCAGAAGCATTTTCAGATTGGCACAGAAAGGTTGTGACAGGTATTGCATGAGCAGACAGCCAGGAGACAACTTCCCACCCAGTTAGAGGAGTGTCCATGCTCCCTCCCCTCCCTTTCTATCCTATTCAGCCACCCCAGATCACTCCTGACAAGGCTCATTACCGGGAAAAGGAGGCAATGAGGGTGACAAAGAAATGCTGACTCCAACCTCGAGAGAGGATAAAAGTTAACTTATTAACAGTTGACAACATCAGTTTGCCAGAGCCCAAGTGCAGCCCCAGGAGCGAGGAGCTCCACTCCCAGCTCTACAACAGCCCAAGGATGGGCCACTCACCCTGGCTTTGGGGACATAAAATGGGCTTCTGTAAGCAGAGGACAACTAAACTATCAATAAAAACTTGAGGTGAAATGCAACATTTCTGAATTTTTTTTAAACCCTAAACTTGAGTACTGTCTTTATTGCAAAATCAAACCTCCAACCTGAACTGACCTCCCAGCTCCAGATTGAGCAACGTGATTTATCCATCATCAAGAAATTCCTTAACATACAATAATCTTCTACCACAGGGGAAAATATGCAACATCAAAACATGTTTTTTGGAGCACACTAATCCTCGGCTTTGACTTCTAGAATTCACTCTAAATACTTGATACTCCTCAGACAACTCATGTGGCAGAGACAGAAGGTCAGGAACGTGGTGCCTGGTGTGTGATCTCAACCTACACTGCTCAAGTTTAGAAGCAGAGCTCTCTCTTCAGAGGCAAAATGAACAAGGACATACACAAACAGCTGAAAAATTATATACAGTTGGGAGAGGGCGATTTTTCCTGAAGGATTATCATAGCCTAAATATTTCTTTAAGCCCTACCCTACCAGTAGTTGACCCAATATTGTTTGAGATGATGTAGTTACTTAAAAATAGAATAATCCAGCTCCATGACTGATGCAGAACAAGGCACTCTAATGTCTGGACCTGAACAAAACTGATTTCAGAGCTTTTTATTTCCTCCCCCTGTGTTTTCTGCCTGCCTTCAGCAGACTGAACAACTGGTGTCAAACATTTCAAGAGGAAAAGGCTGTCGATCGCCATTAGACTGCGAGAGCTCCTGCAGCCTGGTTTCTTATGGAAAAAGAATGAGTCAAGGAAGTGGGAGACAAAAAAAGGTGCAAGACCGTATAAACACATTTTGCCAAGGAAAACAGAGCGGCAAAAATAGTGGCGAGAAGTTCTGGAAGGCTGACATCACACATTTCTGCTAACTATTGTCATGAAATAACTCAGACACCAACGTTTGCTGCACGTGCCAACCACCACAACCCACCTCCAACTCATCCCACCTGGGCTCAACAGGAATGCTGCAAACAGGGCTGTATTTACATCCTAATACTGATTGAGAATTAAATCAATACATTCCCGAGATGCATTTAGAGCTCGTTTTGCTTCATGTCCACAGACTTTTATCCAGTCATGTGCTATTCCATGTATTTATCTGAGCCTGGGACGCATCAAGGCTTTGCAGGACCTTGTGTGTGGACTCAGAGTATCCCTTCAATTAAGCAATTGGTTTTCTTGTGCTCAGCAGAGCTAAATGGGGACAAGATTGTAGAATCAAGCCTCCTGCCCCCATTTTCCATCTCAAAGCTTTACTCCTCACTCTCCAGCAGCGGCTTGTGCCTATCCTTAGATCCCGTGTTGCAAGAATTATGATTCAGCTTCACTCTATAAGGATCAGATTTCAACAGTTGCCTCATTTGAAATCAGGCTGGCGTGGAGACAATTTGGAGGGTTTTGTGTGGCAACAGCGGAAAGGCAAGATAAATATACAGGAAACACAAGAATAGGAGAGTTTCTGTCACTTTGCAGAAAATGAGACTTGTTCAGTCGAGGAAATCATTGGCCAGGCTGCTCTGGGGAGGGACATGGGAAGTGCCACCTGCAAAGGGTCAGAGCAGGGATGAGCAACTTCAAAACCCCAACAAAGAGCCTCCAGTGCAGAAAACTTCACCCAGAGGCTGTGACCAATGAGGATTTTACTCAGCCCCGAGAGCTGTGACAGGATGAAGCCTGCAGAGTCTCTGTACTGGGATGTTTGTAACTTATGTTGTCTTTATTATAAAGATTCTTTTGTTCTGCACTTCAACATCTGGTCTAATGCACTTCATTCCTCTGTGCTTTTGGAAAATATGCTGTGGTCACTGACCATGTTTAATACATTGCTAAAATATGTCACATGCAGAGAGCAGGACTTGCCTCCAGTGCTATCCACCTAATGGCCAAATCCTTGGAACCTTACAGTAGAAGAGTAATTAACGACATCTCTGGAGCATGGAAAATTCCTATTGCTTTTTTGAACAAATAAAAATAAGCTGATTTTTTCATTCAGCTGTGATAACCGTAACTACTCTCTTTTGGGAATTACCCCAACTCTACAACTACAGGCTTGTTAAAAATTAGCTCTGTGCATGGGGCTTCCCATGGGTCACATAGCTCCTCCTGAACTTTGGAATAAAAATGGAATTTCCTGAATTTTTCTTTGCTACCAGCAGAGGATTGCCTGCAAAACAAAATAGTGAAAAGCAATTTTAACTCGTGACTTTTTTCTTAACCACCTTCCTACTGGGAATGGCTCGGGAGACAAAAAATGCCCAACCTTTATTTGAATTTATTTTGTTCAAGTGGTGTTAAAACCATTATTAAAACCTGACTACATTGTAGGAACAGTGGGAAGAGGGACAGAAAGCAACATATCCCTCCTGGAATTTTAATTATATGTAATTCAAGAATCTGTGTTTATCTCTGTTCTGCTTGACCAGTGAGATCTGTCAGTGCCTCAAAACCTGTGAACAAGCCTGCCTGCAGCTTCCAGCACAGCAACAGCCAGGTCCTGAGAACAGGGAAAGCCTCCACTTCCCAAAGTTACCTCCAGTTAAAACAATTCCACGTATGTGAAAACGGCTTTGAACAGCCCTAAATCTCTGATCAAAATAGGAATAAAAAGCACATTTTACACTGCATGTTACAGTTGCTGGTTTTCATGAGAGCTCCACATCCTTCTCTCAGAACCCATCTGTATTTTTTTTTTCCCCAACTTGCATAGGGCAAATTTTTAAACTTTATTTTACAAAAGAAAAGCCCAGATAGAGCACAGATCCCCAAAATGTTTATGTGTCAGCAGGTACAGGAGCTTCCCAGTGCCACAACTTTTACTTTGCAGCAACGTCCACCTGGTTTATCCCATTTTACCACTGATATGTACACAGGGACAAAGGGGTTTAGCCTGGAGAAACAGCATGAAAAAATGGAGGAATTTTGATAAAAAACCAAGAGTTTGCTGGTCACTACTCTCAATAACTTGGGTATTGCAGCATGGATCCAGCACCTGGGCTAGTGGAAGGTGTCCCTGCCCATGGAATCAGACAATCTTTAAGGTCCTTTCCAATCCAAATCATTCCATAATTTCTGATTTAATGCCTGACAGTGCTCCTACAGCGAGCTGGGCCTCTGGGGTAAAAGCAAAGGTTTGTGCACTTCTCAGGCTGACACTCCTGTTATAAATTCATTTCCTGAGGCAGCACAATTCTGGTGAAATTATTCCCAGGTATTTGACAAGTCTCTGCATGAAGCTGTACGAACATTCCCAGCTACCACTTCCAAGTGCACACACACTGCCACTGAGAGGATGCAGCAAAATGCTCCTCTCTTCCCGCCTCTTTCCCATGTACAAACTCAAATATTTGATGCCAAAAGTGGTGGATTAAGGAAAACACAGTCACTGAGAGCTTTCAGGTCCAAGCTACTACAACCCCCAGCCACTGTTCAGCTGTGGAGAGGAAGTTAAATACTGACATTTCTCCACATCAGGATTAAAACATTCCCTGGGTTAATACAAACTGTCTCTAATCCAGCTAAGCACAACAAATACTGCACCTTTCTCATTTTTCTTTTCTTTCTCATGTTTCAGCTAGAGTCTTTTTAACTGAGACACTTCCAGCTCAAGGGCTTTGCCAGGAGAGGAGTGATGACCTTGGGCAGCTCATTACTTCTGGGGAGAAATCCTGTCCTGTCAAGCTGTCTGAAACCAGTCTCACTAAAAAATAACAACATGAAAATCAAGCATCCCATGCTTTCATGACAATTTTATGTGCTCCAGGTTAACAAGTTAGTGGGTCCTGCTAGATTAAGAACTGTGTTTGCTATGAAAATGAGGAATATAAGTCAGTAACACTGGATTCAGGCTGGCAAATAATCCTAAATTGCACTCCAAGCTGAAGAAACAGAACTCCCAGGCAGATCATCAAATATCAAGGAGAATTCAACACTGCTGGTGAAGCAGAAAGCAGAGTATCAGTATTTGTTCCACACCCCCTTTTCCCAACTATCTCTGAGGCAGTCTGTAAATTAAACTGAACACGAGGCAGGTATTCTATAAGAGAAAAACAGATCAGAGGAAAACCTAATTAATTTTCACAGCGCACCATGACTAATCTTAGCATATATGGTACTGGAATAGCAATCACTGAGTACAAATGAAAACAGTGTTGAACCCTGTCCTATTTTTAATCAGATGAAAGCCACAAACCCAGCCATGCTTCTGCTTAGTGCTGCGTTTTCTTCCACCCTGATGGTTTTTACAGCTGGAGAAATGGCTACTTCCAGCATTACTGTGCTGTAAAAAATTACTGCTCCTTACACGTCTGGGATTACAGCGGAGTGTGTCACAGAAAAGGAGGGCTGGTGGAGGCAAGTCAACATTTCTTGGGACCTTTAACCCTTTCTGAGCTGTATCAGATCTTCTGAGTGAAAATGTGCTTTGAAATTCTTCAATTTCTGTGGTATCAAACTGTATTTGCAAAGTTCTGTAGGAAGCCAGTGACAGAGAACAGAACTCAGAAGACAAGTTCCAAATTAAAAAATTTAGATGGTGCATGACAATATTTTTAATGATATTTGAAGGCAACATATGAGGGCAGATATTTCCCCTGATTAATTCTGCCCTACAAGGCTCACAAAAGTTGCTCTGCACAAAGAGCAGCTCCCAGTTCAAAGACTTTCCTCATTTACCAGTGGGTTTTTTAATGCATTAAATAAAAATACTGTTAGTCACATTTAACCCAGACATTTTCATATTTGCAATCAGAGCCTGGAGTGTGGAAATGGAATAATTAACCCTGATTTGCTAAGCCCAGTTTTTAGCCAGGTCAGCATGCAATATAGCATTACAAAAACCAGATTTATTTTGCAACAGAGAAAGGTGCAAGATCTCTCTCCTATCTTCCACTTCTCTTCCCTCAGTTTCTCACTTTGGAAAGCAAGAGGAAGGTGGAAGTGGCAATCAAACTGTTGAAATGTCTTTTCCCTTGGAGCAACACTCAACACCGCATGCTTTATCCAAGAAATAACCTGGGGAGTGGTGGAACGTCCAAGATACTCACTCTTGGAGAATATTTCATGAGAGCTAAGCTGGTATTTCAAAAGAAGGTGTTTCAAAGCACCTTCGTGCTTATTTCCCAATGGAAACAAGCAGGATACTCCTCTCTTGCTGGCCATTTCCCCCTGACACACTCATACTTCCTACAAATCCTTCTGGGACTTCCTTTGCTCAACCCAACCCAGAAGTAAAGCAGCAAAATTCCAGCCTCCAATCCCAGTGAAAATAAAGCTGAGTGCCACCAAGGATCTCAGTTGGTTCCCCACTGGAAGCAGGCATGAGGAAAAGGACACACCTTTGGAGTGTTTCCCCGAAGGCCTCTTGGGTAATGACTCCTCCATGGAATGTGTGGATGTATGGAGCACATTTTCCAAACTGTTGCTGACACTGTTGATGGGGGTCTCGGACCTTGGAGAGACCTGGAAAGAAAAGTACAAAAATCCATTAAAATAAATGGAGGGAATACACAAACATCACACCTTCTCTGCAGTGAGGGATCCTCTGGGAAGGCAGTCAGGACAAGTTGGCTTCCTTTAAAACTGAGGGTGTTACTCCTGATATTCCCCAAGTAACAGTTCAGGGAAGTGGTTTCAGTCAGCAGCTATTCACAAACTGAGATTATCTTGGCTAATCTAAAAAGCTACTTAACAGCATAATTCTTTTTTAAACAATAGTCACCCAACAGTCAATTGGAGAGAGATTGCAAGACCTTTAACCTCTGCACACCACAGATTTTAACTTTTCAACAAGAAAACTGGGGAAAAGGGCTCTTGGAAAATTTTAATGTTACATCACTGTGCTGGGTTTGGGTGGGGTAGAGTTAATTTTCTTCATAGTAGCTGGTGTGAGGCTGGTTTGGATTTGTGCTGGAAGCTGTGGATAACTCAGGGATGTTTTGGTTACTGCTGAGCTGGGCTTACACAGCCAAGGCTTTTTTGGGTCCTCACTCCACTCCACCAGCACAGAGGCTGGGGGGGCACAAGGATTTGGGATGGGACACAGGCAGCCAGCTGAGCACAGCTGATCCAAGAGATATTCCAGGCCCGTGGCATCATGCTCAGTATGGAAAGCTGGGGGAAGAAGGAAGCAGGAGCCATTTGGTAACCCCAGTACTCTTCCCAAATCACCACGACCCGTGAGGGAGCCCTGCTCTCCTGGGATGGCCAAACCCTGCCCATCCACAGGAAATGGGGAATCAATTCCTTTGCTTTCCTTGCATGTGGGACTTTTGTTTTCCCTATTAAATTGTCTTGCTTTTAACCCAGGAGTGTCCTCACTTTTACTCTTCCCACTCTCTCCCCATCCTGATGCCAGGGGAGCAGGAAGTGGCTCCATGGGGCTCCATTACCTCTTCAGGGATGAGACTCAAGGCATTCCCAAATATTTCCACACAGATTGCAATGAAAAATTCTTAGCAAAACCCTGATTTTCTTGTCTTTGCCATTTAATAACCTGTTATGATCATATTTCAATGGAAACTCCTATACTAACAGTGCCCAAGCAGAAGGTTTCAGCATCAAAACAAAAAAAGGTTTAAGAACCTTGAAGAGGAAAAGATGCATTAAAGAAGAAGTTCAGACCAACAAAAACACCCCTAGTAACTACTCAGAGTAACTGTGTGACTTGAAATTCAATTGTTACATCTGGAATCAACCTGAAATGCTGGTAGGGAGAGCTGTAATTAGAATTTCACATGGATTTTAGCCTGGCGCAAATCATAGGAGAAAATGTGCATCTTGCCATAACAAAATTAGTTCTCCTTCACTCAGGGTAACTCAATACCAGCATCTCCAGGTCCCTGTAAGGGAAAAGGCTCCCTCAGACGCTGCTAACTTGACACAGTGCCCTGAGTTGGGACAATTTCTGCAGCAAACAATACTTTGCACGCCCTCCCATTCCATGTTGCCGTCAGTCAGCACACACAATGCAGGTCAGAAATAGCACAGCCCCACTCCATACAATTACCTATTGTAAGCTCCATTTTAAGACTGACATTTATAGATTTATACACACTTTAAGGCAGCAGAACAAGTGAAAGGCTCTGTATAGTTGACATCCATTAAAAAAGCTTCTATGTGTAAAGAAATCAATCCAGAATGGCAGATGGATGTCAAGAGAAAGGAGGGTTACAGGCAGCTGCTTTCCTTTTCAGCACTACTTCTTGATAAAAAAAATAAAGTTTATTTTATATATATAAATGCAGAAGTATTATATTTATCTAATTATATACTATTTCTTCAGCACAGCTTCCCTCCAATAACAGAACTTAACACCAAGCTTTCCCTTAGACCAACCATTAAACTCCAAGCTCAGTGGGAGGGTGGGGAAGAGTTTAAATTTCCTTGCCAAAGTCAGTCTTTAGCAGAGCTTATCTCACACAGCCTCTCTCCTGGAGCTCATTAAACTCTCCCTCCAGCCCAGGGCTGCTGGGAGGAAGTTCCAGAGGGCTGAGCACCATCCTCCTGGCAAAGGGACAGTGCAGAGGAGCAAGCTGGGAAAGGAGCTCAGGCAGGGCTGCGTTATCCTGGACAACCAGGTTCCAAATATTCGGAACAATCAGAAATACAAACACTCAGAATGCTTCAAACTGAGTAAGAGCAGCCACACAGCTCCAGAAAAATCTCTGAACAAGCAGTTTGTTACAATTTATTGCCTCTTATCTTGTATTCCCTCCTCTCCACTCTCCTTACAACAAGCATCGCGTGCAGCTTATAATTTGCATTTTGTTTATACATAACCTCCATTTTTTTCCATAAAGATTTAATTTTCCTAGACTCAGTAAGGATTAATTTAGCCCATATGTCTTGCCTGCCTGAGCTCATACTATCTGATCCCGTCGCACATCAAAGCAGTTCCAAATTGGCCTAGAAAAATCACAAAGCTCTGATTAGTTCCAAATGGAGCACTTTGTTAGGGAGCTGAATGGTGTTAGAACCACTGAATCCCACTGCTTAAAGCTTCCATTCCAAATTTTGAAACAATTTTTTCCACTGACTTAAACATCACGATAGTGCAACGGCTTGGATTTGTTTAGGGAAAGTGAAATAATGAAAAGTGGTTTGCAAATCAAAGTTTTAGCTCCAAAATAGTAACAGCATTTTTTTTTATCCTTCTTTCTTTTTTTGTTTTTTTTTTAAACTTGAGGCCAAGCCAAACAGAGGAACAATAACCCATCAGCTCAGAACTGCAGGAGATATTGCTCTGGGAGGGTTGGGAGAAACACTGGAAAAAGCTTTACAGGAAGGACCTGTCCAAATTCAGCTGTAGAAACTCAGCATCAGGTAAATTCAGGAAGGAATGGTTTCCAGATATATCTGAACACTCCTGTATTCCCCAGTTTGGGCTCAGCACAAACAACTACTCAGGAGAAACTGGATTTGGAATAAAGAACAAGGCATTCCAGGGAGATAAGGATTTGGAGAAGCAGAGAGCAAATCGCTTTGGACCTTTTAGGAGCTGTAACATCTCTGAGAAAGCCAAGATGCCATTAAGGAATAAACATCTGCAGCTCAAGAACTGTTCAAGGCTTGTTTTCTGAGGCAGTAACAGGCCACAGTGAAGATGGATAAGTTGGCATCACAGGAACCAGGAATGTTCAGGCCATACATCATAACAAACCACAGGAATGACATTTTATAAATGCAGAAAAAAACTCCATGAATCATTCAAGGTCTAAGAAGAAACAGCATCAGACCTTTGAATAAAAGGCTTTGGATTTTTCTACAGAAATTATTTGAGAACATCAGCAGAAACAGTCCATGAAGAGCAATCAAAACCAGCAGCAAGCCCAGTGTTAAATATTCTCCACTGTGCCTGATTTTACCCCCAGCATAGCATTTCCTGGAGGGCCAGGGAGAAGGAAAACTCTCTGATGCACCTCTCCATAGCTTCACTGCATTGTTCAGAATTCCTTTCACACACCAGTGGCCTGCACGCTTCTTCAATGCCTCTAAAACCTGCAACTGGGTGCAGAAAAGATTCTCAAAACTATTTTTACTCCACTCTAATGTTGCATCTTTGATTGGAGCAAGCTGGTCTACAGGAAGGTGTTGGGGGGTTGGAATGAGATGAGCTTTAAGGTCTCTCCCAACCTTGATGATCCTGTGATCTTTTGATCTGCTCCCTCCATAGCAAAGCATCTGGCTCCCAGATGGACTTCTGATTTTCCAGATGCAAACACTGCTGTCTTCTGCATTTCAAGTTAAAGCCAGAATTGAAAATAACAAAGAAAATTGATCACTGCTTAGTGACTGAGGCTCAGAGTGAATTCTTCTCTGCCTCATTCTCTGTTGCAATGATGACAGGATCAAAATTGGTACCAGCTACTGAAAAGTGGATCCTTCCCAACACAGATTATTCAGAAGGATCACTAAATGCTGCCCTCCAGTCCTCCACCCCCAGGAGTTACCAGGAAGAGAAACAATTGCTTTGACCCAGGGGTTGTTGACAAACATGCCAAGGGAACAGAATTCATTGCCAGAATTCTACCATTATCCCATTTTTCCCATTTTCACCTGCCATCATCCAAACCCAACTTTTTTCCCCCCAGAGTGAAGTGATTTCCTTTCCAGCACCAGAGAGGTCCTAACAGGCTCAGATCTTCTTGGGACAGCAAAAGCAGCTCTAGAAAGCTCTCCCAAGCCCTCAATCCATCAAAAAGCACACAGCAAAATAAGCCCAGGTACTTCCCACATGTGGTGCTGCTCTTGCAGCCACTGCTGCCTGAAGTGGCTCTGTCCCAGACAGTGGGAGCCACTGTGGAAAATGGTCAATCTGGGAAGCTGGGTAACTGTTGGCTTTGCTAACATTTAATACAGCAAAGTCTTTCATAAAAATAACAGGACTGATAGGAGTCAAACTTAATGTGGTCAGAGTTTTACCAAAACAGCAATTATCTGTTCCTTTGAAAAATAAACAGAGCACAGAAAATACATGGTTTAATAGCAAAGTATTTGCTGACTTAGTTTGAAGTGGAGCCAAAAATACTAAAAAAAAAAAAAAAAAAAAAAAAAAAAAAAAAAAAAACACCCCAGCCACTACCCAAAGCACCATGGACACATGGAACAATGACACAGGATCTGAGGGAACAAAATATGGATTTTTATACCTAGTCAGGTAAGAAATGTAAATAATGTATTACACAGGAAAACAAACAATATATAGGAGCAAAGAGTGAGTTAAGTGAGGTCCTGGAACTCCAAGCCACACATTCTCCCCCTGATCACACAGGAAAAGTTGTCCATGTTTTCAGCAATGGCCAATGATAAATTGAGAGTCCCACAGAGAAATGCTTCTGTCCATCATACTGGCTTTGGAATTCTCCTTTTAAAAAGGTGGTTTAGCCATAAACTGCCCTCCAGGAGCAGGTAACATGTATAAGTGAGCTCAGGAATGGGAACAGTGAATCCAGGGGGTAAAAACCACTCAGCTCCTGTCCTGGCAGGTTCATATTACTGAGTATTAACAGCAGCTTACTTGAGGTTAACACCAAGGTCTTTAACATGGTGCAATCCTGTTGGCAACAATGCTCCAGGAGAAGTTTGATGGCAAGGATATGGCCCCTGCAAGCTCAGGCAGAGAAGCTGCTGATTCCCATCAAAGGGGCAAACTCAGGTTTTTAAATAATTTTAATAAAAATGCCTTGCTAACACTCAGCTGTCAGTCTGACACCACATGATATTATTGATCAGGCTAAGTCCAAGCCAGACACAAGAGCAACCAGTGCAGGGATCTGGAATTCCAAATCCACTGAGACAACCCCAGGAAGAGCAGGACTGAGCAAACATCTTCCTCTTGGTAGTAACAAGTCATCAGTCTGCCCAGCTGCTTGTGAAACCACTGCCTCAGGCACCAGTCCTGCATTTACTCACATATCCAAACACCTGACTGTTCTCCCACCAGAAGAAGAAAATTCCAACCTTCTCCTTTGGAAAATTCAGGCTCTTCCATGAGGACGTTTAAGAAGTGCTCACAAACAGCCCCTCACTTTCCACATACCCAGTAAAGTGCTCATCACTTAAATTTACACACATTCAGTTGCTTTGTTGGACGTGGATGCAACTGGAAGTGTTTGGTTTGTGCTAGAAATTCAAGCGGTTCCAACAGCCTGAAAAAGCTGTAAGAGCCAGGTGCCTCCATGTTTCAACAGCTACAAAATCCACCTATTCTCCTAGAGAAGGAAAACAAAGGGTGAAGAGGCAATTCACAGGGAAATGGGATAATGGATAATAGATCAGATGGTTTTGTCCTGGGAGACTCTCTGGAATGAAATGAGGCATGTGGTACTTAAACACTACGGGACAATCACGCACCTGCTCCAAGGCTCCTTATGAATTCAGGAGAACAGATGGACCAAAATAAGTCTGGGTTGGATTTTATAGACTAATTTCCACTAAAAACCCTTTGCTTAAAGAATTGTGAACACTGGTGGTAATAATAGGAACATAAATGTACCATAGAATTACTGAACTCATCAAATCTGAATTTTACAAACCAATCATTCAAAGCACCTCAAAATCAAAACAAATCCCTGCTTATAACCAGACCTTGGAACAGACACTGCTGCTCCACATCCCAGCGCTGATGTGCAAATGTGACCCTGTTTCTTCCCGATGCCACTAAAAGCTAACCACCCCTCTCTTCTGCAACAACTGACAAAAAAATTATCTGACAGGTCACAAATCCACTGAATTCTATTTCTCCCTCCTTCCCCTTCTCAATATTCACTTAAGTAATGGCTTGAGTGTAATAAAACTACTCAGAATCATGGAAGCACAGAGTCATTAAGGTTGGAAAGGACCTCTGAGACACCAAGTCCAACCATGATCACCACCAAACCATATCCCCAGGTGTCACATCCACACGTTTTTTGAGCACTTCCACAGATGGTGACTCCACTACTTCCCGGGGCAGCCCATTCCAATGCCTGAGCACCCTTTCCATGAAGAATTTTTTCCCAATATCCAGCCTAAACCTCCCCAGGAGCAGCCTGAGGCCGTTCCCTCTCCTCCTGTCCCTGTTCCCTGGGAGCAGAGCCCGACCCCCCCGGCTGCCCCCTCCTGTCAGGGACTTGTGCAGAGCCACAAGGTCCCCCCTGAGCCTCCTTTGCTCCAGGCTGAGCCCCTTTCCCAGCTCCCTCAGCCGCTCCTGCTGCTCCAGCCCCTTCCCAGCTCCCTTCCCTTCCCTGGACACACTCCAGGCTCTCAACGTCCTTCTTTCTTCCACTTATGGTGATAAAAGAAGACGTGTATCGGAGAAGAATTCATAAAACACGTGACAAGCGTTCACTTTCACTCTTTATCATCAGGAATTGGGAGGTCTGTAATTCAAATTAAGATCTTGCTCTTCAGTAACTGATCTGATTATTTCTGGATCACTTCAGCTATTCACAAAACCCCTGAAGCCCTGTATTGGTCTGAACACCTGTTAATAGGTTTATCCCTTCCAATTCTGATTATTGGATAATTATCCCAATGGAATCAATGGAAAAATTCGGGTTCAACATGAGGCAATAGCAAGGAATTTAGAAGTTAGCTATTAGAAACCCCACGCAAAGAAACACAGATCTGAACCATATCAACATCCTTTTGCTCGAATTAATGCCCATTTCAAACGTCAGGAGGGAACAGCTTCAGTTCAACTGGCTCCAATTCTTTTGCCAAAGACTGAAGTCAAATTTGAGTGGAAGCGTGACAATGGCTCTCGTTTCCACCGACAAATTAGATCCAGCATTTCTATAATAAAATTCTGTGGGCTCTGAGAAATCTTATGTATGTTCTTGGGACCATATTTGCTTTCTTTAGGGATTAAAAGCACTCCAGTGCAAGTAAATGGACAGTGGAGTATTTGAATATTGAAGATGACAGAAGAAGCCGAGCTCTGCCCTGCCAGGAAGAGGCAGGGCTGTATCTACTGTCACTGAAGGTGACAGGATCTCAGTTTTAGCAACTCAAACATTACAAACCCACTCAACCAAATGGTTGAACACTTCCAAACAAGGCTGCTGTTCAGCACCTTTGAAGTCAGCCCCTGGAATGCCTGTGAGGTGTGGTTAACTGCTGCTGGCTCTGCCTCTCCACCCAGGATCTGCTGCAGGATCTCCTCCAGCTCGTGCACTGATTCCATTAAGACAGTTTGGATCTGGTACAGTCCAAAACATCCAACACCTTCCAACAGAAATCTTTAGTCCACAAGAATGAGGCCCACTTCAGTGTTGCTTCACTGACGACAACTAACAGTTACGAGGTAATTAGTAGAAAAAAGAGTGAATTAAAAGAGTGAAGTGGAATGCATTCTTAAAACAAAAACTTCATTCAGCCCATGAAAAAATAAATGGGAAAACAGTTCATGGAAAAAAAATCATCATTATTAGCTCAACACACATTTTTTTGGCTGCTCTGTCCCTGATGTTTGGACGCACAGTGCATTTCTCAGGCAAACTCGTTTAGGTTCCTAAATTCAAGGTCAGCACAGAACATATGATTAGGCAAAGTGAATTTGGTGCTAATTAATATTGTTACTACCCAAGACCATTGTCTTCTAAGGATTCCTTTATATGTAAAGCTCATTCCTGAAAATATTACAGGTTTGAGACTGAACCATTTCAAATTTCGAACAAAACCACGAGTAAGAAAAGAGCCAGAAGTGGAAGCCTCACATTTTTTAAGTGGAATATCAAGAGGTATGTGCAATCCATGTTTCCTGGAGTACCCAAAATTCTCACAGGATGTGCAAAAGACATGCAGGGCTTGGCAATGTCACCAGCTGGAAGCTACAAGACCTATCCCTACAGCTCCTGAAGTTGGATTCATATGGTTTGGAAAGTGAGAACATTCTGAGATAGCAACTCCTGGTATCAGTGAGTAAACACCTCTAATCCCAGCCAGCAACTGCTCTTAACATGGTCATCTGCTAAATCCACCCGTAAAGAGGCTAAAAATTAAGTTTGTCACGATTTATTCTATCCCTATAAAGCTTAAAAAAAAAAAAAGCCATAAAGGCAGCTGACATAGATCACTTAATAGCTGCATTGGTTTCTCTGTGAGGGCTTGAGGACTCAGTCTCAACCCAGCAAGTGATGGTTCTTTATAACTCATCACTCCATTGGTGAAATAAAAATATCAGAATATTTCTCAATGGAGTTATGTCCATTCATGCTCCTGAGACAAACAGTGCAGACAGGTGAAGGTGTTTGAAATGGATCCCTCAGGGCAACTCCACAGCTCCCAATATACAGCCTTGAGTTATTTAGAAGTTTCAGAGGAGCCTATGGAATTAGCATGAGTGAAAAATAGCACCTTATGCTATACACTTGAAATAGCCATTGATGCAGTATTTGGAAGCTGACTGGGCAAGAACCCTCCTTCCCATTCACAAGATTCCAACCCGAAACAGCCGCATAACCACAGTGTCACTGCCCCTGATTTCCCTTCAGCTGCAAACAAACTGCACTCAGGGTGACTATTTCTGACCCTGCCTCTGCAGCTGAACCCACAACCAGATCAGAATCATCATCACAGAATTATGGAATGGTTTGGGTTGGGAGGGACCTTAAAACTCATCTCATTCCAGCCGCTGCTGTGGTTGCTCCAAGCCCCATCCAGCCTGGCCTTGGACACTTCCAGGGATCCAGGGGCAGCCACAGCCTCTCTGGGCAACCTGTGCCAGGGCCTGCCCACCCTCACAGGGAACAATTCCTTCCTAATATCTGATCTAAACCGATGGCTCATCACCCTGACTGCACTGAAGGGCTCTTGTCACAGCAGAGCAGGTGCTGAGTACCCAAAGCATTCTCTTATTTCCCTGGTTTTACAGCACGATCTCAATGAGGAGAGGAAACAACTCCAGGAAACCGAGTGAGAGATTCACGAATAACTTCCCTAGTTCTGAAGTTCTGTCCTCAGAGTTACTGCCAGTAGAGCTCTTGAGAGGAAGAGTCCATGCAGAGATTCATATTATGATGTCCAGTATCCATGCAGCTCACAGAATCCAAGCTCACATTTGTGTTTCCACCTGCCATCCACTCCAGCAGAGAATCACAGCATCACTGAGGTTGGAAAAGACCTCCAAGGTCACTGAGTCCAACCTGTGCCCCATCCCCACCTTGTCCCCAGCCCAGAGCACTCAGTGCCACTCCAGTCCTTTCTTGGGCACCTCCAGGGATGGGCACTCCAAACCTCCCTGGGCACTTCCAAGGCCTGAGCTCCCTTTCCATGGGGCAATTCCTGAATCCTGCTGCTGTCCACCCTGAGCCTCCCCTGGCCCAGCCTGAGGCCGTTCCCTCTCCTCCTGTCCCTGTTCCCTGGGAGCAGAGCCCGACCCCCCCGGCTGCCCCCTCCTGTCAGGGACTTGTGCAGAGCCAGAAGGCACAGGGGGGATTGCTGGGATGTCCTGGGCAGGACCAGGAGCTGGATTCAATGATCTTTGTGGGTCCCTTCCAATTCAGGATATTCCATGATTCCATCCTCACTGAGTCCAAGGCAATTTAGAGAGGGCAGCATTTTCCCTCCTTAGGGCAAGGAAACCATGTTCACTTTATACCATCAGGTAGAAACCATGAATCTAATAATTACTGACCTACTTAAAGCCAGCCACAGCCACTTTTTCCTTCAAACTTAAGATTCAGATAAGGCAAGAAGCATCTCAAAAAGCACAAAAAAATATATGGGCAGCTGTTTTATGCCTCCTCACAGTCAGCAACTGCAGGCAGTAAAAAGAAACAGCAAGAAGCAGTTTGCATCACTGACCACCTTCAGCTGTGCTCACCTACCCCAAAGCAACTTGAGGAATCATGAAATATTGACAGTAAATTTGTATCAACTGTTCAGTCTCTTCACTGTTAAACAATTCGATTTTGAGATATTTCACTGTAAAATATGAGAGAGGAGATGGAAAAAGGATTGCAGGTCTCTGGAAAAGGTTATAGTGAGTATCAGGTTGGGGCATATTTTAATAGGACTGGCTAAGCAGAAGCAGCACATTCCCATTTGTTTCTGCAAAGAGAACAAAGAGCACTGCTCAGATTTCTGTTGCATCTCCCTGACTAAACAAGTTATCCATAAATCAGAATTGTAACAGTAGAGCAGGTATAGTTACACAAGAGTTACACCCTACTCCCACCCTCACAAGAGGAAAGCTGTAAGGTAACTCAGCCAGTTCACAAACAGCTCCCTGTTTGCAACCTATCTCACATCCACACCGTCCCAGCTTCCCAAAGTTCTTCAGGACCTCAGATGGTGACCAGTTCCTTAAGACTGGGCTCAGAGAGGTGTGTATTGAGACCTGAACATCAGAAACTCCCATTTTTTAACATCCAGCTTCCAGCACCAGCTCAGCATGGCTCACGCTGGACTAAAGCAACAGGAGCCATAAGAAAGTGCTGGCACCAGGGAGTGAATTCTCCAGTTCCAAGGAGGAAAACCAGCAGCCCAGAGCACTCACTTTCTCTCCACATCCACATTGCTTTTTCTAGGTGACGTTACAGCACAAGGATTGTCACAACATCACTTGGTAACACCACAAGATCTAAGGCCTTCGTGCTGGAATTTATTTGTGCATATTTAAACAGGGCTGAATGGAGAAAGACATTGTATTTTCCACTTGCTTCATCCAAGTCCTGGTTTAAGCCAACTGCTTACTCTAAAAGTAGCAGAATTACCCAGTCAAGGACAACAAAAAAAATAATCTGAAGGAAATCTGCATCACTTCAAACAAAATGCACATTCAGAGACTCTGAAGGCAAAGTCACCTTTGTGTTCCCTCTCACTACTCTGTACTTAGCAACCAGGATTCTTCAACACAGATTTCTATAAAAATGTGCTTTTTAAAGAGACAACCCTTCAGTGAGCTCACAAGAAAAGACAAATCAAGCGACCATCCTGGCTGCCTTATTTCTGGCAGGAAAAATGGCAGGATGGATTCTCCGTCCATCTTAGATTGACATAAATAGTGCCGGAGTTTTTCAGCTCCATAAATCCTGCAGCTCGGAAAGAAGACTCTCAAAAACCTTCCTGCCTGCCTGATTTTATCTTTCTTTTTTTGGCTGGCATTATTTTGGGGGAACTTGTATGTGATTTACACTGTTTCCTTTCCAACCCAGGGTGGCTGCATTATTTGAATAAGGGAAGCTGCAAGCAAAGTATCTGAAAAGAAGCTTTTTTCTGCTGTTAATTAAACCCTTCTACATCCTGTGTGAAATATTCTTTCCAGCTACATTTTATCCACATGAAGGTTTCAGCTGAATTAAGAGGCTTGCCTATACCTTGTTCTTTCCCCTTACTACAGGAGGTTAGGAACAGGCACAAGACAGGAAGGGAAGAATAAGAAAAAGATGAAGTTTAACACATCTCAATTTTACAAAGCAGAGGTGTTTAAAGAAACATGAATTTGGAAGGAAATTTGTATGCAGAAGAAGACTGTGCACAGATTTCTGTCTCAGTCTGGAATTCAACGCTCAACTTAGTGAAATCTCTACTGAGCCCTCAGAAACAGCTTTATTTAGGATATTGCTCCAATACAGGGGTTTTCACAGCTTTTAGGTATTCCCCACCTATCCCAAGAGCAGAGTAACACATTATCCACTCATCCTCAAAGGCTGCAGCCTGTTAACTTCTCACAAGCATCCACTAAGCTGGTGCTTAGTTTGAACTTTCAAGCGGGTTA
Source organism: Corvus brachyrhynchos (assembly GCF_000691975.1). Lineage (NCBI taxonomy): Eukaryota > Metazoa > Chordata > Aves > Passeriformes > Corvidae > Corvus > Corvus brachyrhynchos. The sequence continues at coordinate 120,292 of NW_008239544.1, forward strand.
AAATCAGGCAGAAAGACAGTCGGACTCCCTAATTTGTAGCAGGCTGAGAGCAATTAAGCAGTCACATATCTACTTACAGCACATCTTAAAACGTTCCTGTCTGGCCTAACTGCTGGCAATTGAATGAAAGAACAGCGAGTTAATGACGGTGAACCCCGACACCAGGATCAATACCCGAGAGATGCAGAGTGACAGAAAACGACAACATTTCTTTCAGCTTAACACCAGCAACTCCGAATGTTTGCCATCACATCCGTCTAAACAAAACCCAGGCTCACCAAGATGCTTTGCCACTGGACAGCTACTCCTCCTTTCCAACTTTTTCCAGGGGAACTTTCAAACAGATGCTCTTATCTAGAGATACATTTGTTTCCCTTCCTAAATCACTGCTTCTCCATGCAGCTGGCAGGACTGTTCCCCCCAGCTTTGAGAAGCAATCAGGGAAGGCTTATATTGCTGCTGTTGATCTGCTTGTGAACCCCTTCTCATTTAAATGTCACAAGCTCGTAAGAACTCCATCCATCCCCTCGCTCTGCCCTCAGCTGACCATCCCCATCATCAACCAACTGCCAGCCTCTGAAGCTGCCATTTATCGCCGTGCTAAAGCACGGTTTCAAATGAGAGCGGAAGACACAGCCCAGTGCCATTCCAGCGTGGAAAAAGCAGGATACCCACCTTATGGCAGCCAGGATAGGTTGCCATGGTGTTGAGTGTAGAGGTGCTGGGATTCTTGCTGGTGCTGGCCATGAGACTCTGGATCTGGGTGAGCTCCTGCCTCAGCACCTGCTTCTGGTGGAAGCTGAACGCCGGGTGGTTGGATGCCATGGTGAAGAGCAACAGGAACTCATCCCCCGTGCGGCCCTCGTTGAGCTGCAGCCCGTAGTTGTTGATAACCGAGTCGATGTGGGTGAGGGTGCGGAACAGGACCCCGGCGGCCTCCCGGTGGGCAGAGCCGAGCAGGGCGAGGGACACCAGGAGTTTGCTGCGCACCACCTCGTCCGTCAGGTTGGTGAGGCTGCCCAGGTCGGCGGGGTTGTTGGCCTTGATCTCGGAGTCGCGCAGGGAGTGATAATCCTTGCGGGCCAGGTCCTCCAGGCAGGCGCCCAGGAAGCGCAGCTCCAGCGGGATGCACAGGTCCAGGAGGCCGCACAGGAACTCCACGCGCTGCGGGGAGGGCAGCTCGGAGAACCAGCGGTACACGCCGTCCCGCTGCAGCCGCGGGCACCGCTTCTCCACCAGGGTGCCCCGCGCCGAGCACGCCCCGGCCGGGGCTCGCACACCCGGCCTGGGGCAGCCCCGG